>NW_015090793.1:3258712-3589775 GCF_001431845.1 Calidris pugnax | reverse complement strand
ATTTCTCAATTACTATTTTCAATACAGAATATTTCTTTCCCTAAATGGCACATTTATAAACAGAATAGCTGCCAGATGGGGTAAACATTTATTTTGGAATTGGTAGAGTATTAGGTTTTCATTCAGATCCCACTGAAACAAACAGATTTTGAGTCAGGCTCACAAATCTCTACAAGATCATACACAGCAAGCCATTCGCCTCAAAACAATGTGGGGTATAGTCAAGGTCAAAAGGATTACTTCTGTCAATTTAGAGCATGACCCACAGAAGTGCACCAGTCCACCGTAACCTCCAAGGCAGAACTGAAATACTCTGTTCCCTGACCACATTCGTATGAGCTACAAAACCCTTCACAAGACTAAATCGATCCACGGTGCCTGTTCTAGCAATAGCAAAGTCAATAATAGTGACAAGATACAGGCTGGGATTATGGTAGACAGCACATTTACAAGAAGAAAGTTCATTGTGCTTATCTGAAGCATTCCTCTGTCATACTTGGTCTCCCTCATAAAGAAAATATTTTACTTATCTGTTATTGAAAAAATTAAAAGAAATTAACCCAGCTAGATATGAAATATTCCCAATAGAAATACTTGGATATTTATTGCTTTAGGATATGTTTATCTAGATTTTCTATCCCCAAGTAAATATCACTAGATTGTTTGAGTGCTTTCACTGTTTTGATATCCTTTTAGATATCCCAGTTATTGTTGATATGCCAGTTTATTTTAGACACCGAGAAAATATTTATCTATACAATGAAAATATGTATTTCTGTAGAGCACTTCAATTTACAGTAGTCACATTATCAACATGGAAGTGCATAAATCCAAGTTCCATCCTTCATCAATGCTATGATCCTACATGTACCCCCCTCCACAAGTTTCTTTCCCACAGGTAATGAAATAGAATAAATTTTTGCCATCTCCCTCTCCGCCCCTCCTCCTCCCCCAAGAAAATAGTTTAAAAATTCAAACCAATCCTAGAAGAGCAATTTCCAGTTCCACATAAGCAATAAAGTGAAATTAACACCTTAAATGCGTGTGATAAAACAAGGGAAGTTACATACTCCTTGCCACCAGATGTAACTGGCTATTTGGAATGAAAGATGGTCTAAAAGAAGTCATGAAACATGGCAGTAGTTCTGTTAAAGATGTCAAAAATGGTTGAAAATAATCTCAGTCAAAACCAAGTATGTACCTGCAGATTGTTTCCTATCCACCAGTAGAAGACTGTCAAATTAGGGTTCTTAGGCAGTATGATGGCTGTCAGGTTCACCTCCTGGTTTCTCCCAACAACTGGAACCACTTCTAAATTTAAAGCCTGCAGTGGAGCTGAAAAAAGTTCCCAAAATATCAGTAAGCAAGAATCCATCAGTTTATTAATGCCTCTTTCCCCACAAGCCTCTCCTCTGCACATCGCAAGGTCCTGAATTTATTTTTCCCTCCCCCTCCTGCTTTACATCTGTGATGAATACTATGAGCATTGGAAGGATATAATTTTAACAAAAACCCTCAAACTTAAAAAAATAAAACAATCACACCAAAAAATCCTAGTGCAACATGATGGATCACCAAAATGCACCTTTCTGTTGTACTTTTTTTGGGTTCATATCCAATTTCAGAAACCATAAGCAAATATCCCATCTAAAAAGTGGAAAAGTCATCTCAGCTTTTTTTTTTCCTTTTTTAAAATGTAATAAAATATTAAATTAATAAAAATCTAACAAATATCTCAATCTGCTAAGAGAAAAAGCAAAAAAATTGAAAAAGAATGTAGCTGACTACTCATTTTTATTTTAAAATATAAGCTGCTAGGCTCACACCACATAAGATCTCATTAATGCATATTTTAAAATAGATCTGTATATCAGGGGAGCATTTATTTGCAACTCAAAATAGATAATTTTGTACTCCAAAATACGCCTTTAGAATAAGTTTGTTTTTTTCTGAGCTTTTGCCTATGAAGGCTGTAAACATTAATAGTAGTATAAAAGAATCGCATCATTACAATTATTTGATCTACTTCTTAATGTTGCATTTTGCTTCATAGTACAATAACTTTATTGAAAGAAAATCTTTTGGAGGTTTCCGAGTAGAGCTTATTCAGAATGTGAAGGCTGTAAACATTAATAGTAGTATAAAAAAATTGCATCATTACAATGATTTGATCTGCTTCTTAATGTTGCATTTTGCTTCATAGTACAATAACTTTATTGAAAGAAAATCTTTTGGAGGTTTCCGAGTAGAGCTTATTCAGAATGTCTGAATCATAGAATGGTTTGGGCTAGAAGGGACCTTTAAAGGCCATCTAATCCAGCCTCCCCTGCAACGAGCAGGGACATCTTCAACTAGATCAGGTTGCTCAGAGCCCTGTCCAGCCTCACCTTGAATGTTTCCAGGGATGAGGCATCTACCACCTCCCTGGGCAACCTGTTCCAGTGTTTCAACAACCTCATCGTAAAAAAAATTCTTCTTTATGTCTAGTCTAAATCTACCCTCTTTCAGTTTAAAACCATTACCCTTTGCCCTATCACTACAAGCCTGTTTAAAACCATTACCCCTTGCCCTATCGCTACAGGCCTTGCTAAAAAATCTGTGCCCATCTTTCTTATAAAAATTCTTTAAGTACTGAAAGGGCTGCAATAAGGTCTCCCTGGAGCCTTCTCTTCTGCAGGCTGAGCAACCCCAAATCCCTCAGCCTGTCCTCATCAGAGAGGTGTTCCATCCCTCTGATCATTTTAGTGGCCCTCCTCTGGACCCTTGGGAGGGTCCATGTCTTTCCTGTGCTGAGGGCTCTAGAGCTGGATATAGAACTCCAGGTGGAATCTCACCAGAGTGGAATAAAGGGGCAGAATCACCTCCCTTGACCTGCTGTCCATACTTGTTTTGACGGAGCCCAGGATATAGTTGCCTTTCTGGGTTGCAAGTGCGGATTGCCAGTTTATGTCCAGTTTTTCATCCACCAGTATCCCCAAGTCCTTCTTGGCAGGGCTGCTCTCAATCCCTTCAGCCTCATCCTGTACTGATATCAGGGGTTGCCAGACCCAGGTGCAGGACCCTGTACTTGGCCTTGTTGAACCTCATGAGGTTCACATGGGCTCACTTCTCGAGGCTGTCCTGGTCCCTCTAGATGACATCATGTCCCTTAGGCGTGTCAACTACACCACTCAGTTGTCGGCAAACTTGCTGAGGTTGGACTCAATCCCACTGTGTCAGTGATGAAGATATTGAGCAGTACTGGTCCCAATACAGACTCCTGATGGTTACAAATCTCCACCTGGACACTAAGCCACTGACCACTACTCTTTGGATGCAATCACCCAACCAATTCCTCACCCACTGAACAGTCCACCCATCAAATCCATATCTCCCCAATTTAAATTGAGAGAAGGATGTTGGGTAAAAGCTTTATAATAGTATAATGTGATATATTATTTCTTAACTTCAGCTGTACCATCCATCCAGGATACCAAAGCACTGTATGGTCTGACATACATTCAATACACAGAATGAATTTTTGCTCCATTTTTGTTTCATTCTAAAAATCTTTTAACTCATTCAAAGGGCTTTCATCTCAGTTCAAATTCAATTAATACCAGTCCAAAGTCTTTCTCTTACTTTCTTTCATTAACTGATTCATTGCCTATTCATTTCTAATTCACTTTGATTAAACTGACTGCAATTGTCTAAGAGCACACGCTCCTTCTTTTGCGCTTTACTTCAACCAGTCTGTGTGCTGCTTCATCCAAATATAAGGCTCTATTTTCACTCTGTGTTTTCTCTGATGACTCTTTAACTGCCTACATGAATTCAAGACATGTTGAGTGTTAAAATAAATGGTTTCTTCAATAGCTTCTTTACTGAAACGGAGTTAAAATGCTCTTCCTGTTGCTAGCTCCTTAATGAAAATTCAGCAATTGTAGGAATGCCATCAAATCTGTTCCTCCTAGAAACAGATTTTCCTTCTGATGGAGCAAGTTAAAAAAGTCTGAAGGGATCTGTGTCACTGTGTTGATTTTGCCATAAATTTACAATCTCCCAGTGAAAACCAGTCATTCTGAGATACAGTTTTGGTCCTGAAGCAGGTTACTTTCTTTTCCAAATTTTTTAGGGAGGAAGTTGTTTGGAACTTGAATGATGACTGTTATTTCTAAATTCCTATACAGTAAAGAGCTAAAAATAATTATTGTGAGTCATTCTACTTGTCTCAGTCACACAGTTCCATAATGCATTTGAACAAGCTTCATAGCACCCTTAAGTGTATACAATAGGAATGAAGTTGATTTACACGATTTCTGTTCAATGAAGCTACGATTTCAGCACAGTTTTTAACGCTCCCTTATTATTCGCACTATAGACATGATGGTTTCATGAAAAAGAAAATGTATGCCTAGTTCTTCAGTTATTCTTATTCTGAAATACCTACTCATGTTTATACTATCAGACTTGCTCCAATTTCTCTTACAGTTCATTAACAAGTTGCAGATTGTGTGATCTGGATCAGAAAGAATAGTCTGGATGAGAGGCTCAAGTTCATATAATTGTCCTACATTACAGAGCTTCCCAGGCAACAGAACTTGGCAGAAGTGAAAAATATTCCCTTTACCATTTGTCCCTGAAAAAATTCTCTAGGAATACATCAGCTGTAGACAGGGTAAAAGCAGGACTCTATGGACATTTCTGTTCTCATCATATTCCACAGTGAAAAATGTCCCTGAATGGCTATTAGTGTTTCTCTAGAGCATAGAAATAGCAGTTTAATTAGTGCCAGCTAATTTCCTCAAATCTTGTAATTTATTTAAAAAATTAAACAGACTAAATCACACAGAAAGCACTTATTCAAGCGGGCTGGGTAACATGCTTTTGTGAGTCTTTCGTTCACCATGAACAGCATCCACCAGCAAGCTCAGGAATGGACCATGTCTGCTTCAGTGCTCTGCTGCCACTGCACCTCAGCAGGAAAGTTCTCTTAACACACCAGTCATTTAACTTGGGAAAAAACATCTCTGGCTTCTGCAATTTGTAAATCCACTGCATAAAACACAATTGACATCTTTAATTTTTATGGTTTATCCTGATGTAGGTCACATCAGAAGCACGTTTTGAGAAACCAGTTGTTCCACTTTCTGTCGGGGGTTGCTACTGCTTGTCATTCTCTGAACAATAAGAAGTTGTTCTCCCCGGAGAGAATGGTGTTACACAGAGCTTTTTGCTGTTCGTTGCTTCTACAGATCTACTGTTCCTGTGCTTAAATCTACTTCCCAGCACCGAGAAGCTCCAAAAAGTAACAGTGAGGCCCTAAATTATCTGAGCTCTCTGGAGTTGCCAAATGATTTAAGAAAAAAACACAAAAAAGATAATGAAACTGAGGTGGAGAATTTGATTCTGATACTTTCCATTTGATTTTAATAGGAGATTAGTCATTAGCACTAATGGGTTGGGCTCCATCTGCTAATCAAAACAGAACTGGAAACCCTGGACTCATGGACTCTGACTAGCAAAATACATAAATATCAGTAGTCACCAGACAGGCTGACATAAAGCACACGGATCTGCACACAGCCTTGTTTGTGGCTCCAGCAATTTCCACTGCTTTGGGATTTGGATGGAAGACACATCGCTCACAACAGAGAGAAACAGACACCCGGAGAATACAAGATGAGTATCTTTTCTTTTGATGTTCCTTGTTTCTGAATTTTTGACATATCTGAAAACAAGGAAAGCTATCTTGAATCTCGAAGGAAGAGAAGAATTCAATTCCAGTTATGAGTTTCCTTCTTCATTACAATTATGAGATGACTAAGGTACCTTAAGCTTGCGATGGTGCATGATATTTCCTGTGCCGTGCTATTCTTTTAAAACTATTTGATGGGCTTTTTAGGTCTTAATTAGAGAAGTCTAAGTCAAGTAATACTGGCTGCCAACGTGAAGTTATATCCAAGCACCACTTTAAAACTTTGTGAGAATTAACTACCTAAAATCTAGATTCTAGTGCTTAAAAAGTAGCCTGACTTTTAGGAACACTGAGGTTTTGACTCTTTTTTAAAAACCATACAAGAGCTCATATGTTTCTCAACACATCTGTTCACTTGCTTCACACAGCACCTGGAAGCTCCTAAAAAGATATAACTTGAAGTGTTAAATTTTAGCTGTTAAGACTGCCAATGGGTCTTGACTCAGGAAGATGGATCAAACCTGAGATTTGAACTGAGGCTGTTTAAAAGATTAATACACCATCCTTCTCCTAAATCCAAACAAACCTAACTCTGAACTCCTAATAGATTTGGTTTACGAACCTCGGCATTAACAACACACAGCACTGCAAGACTGCATCAGGCTATTAAAAAAAAATACGTATTTTCCCTAATTGTGACTAGCGATTTCCTTTACTACTTCATGGTTGTCACAAGGCTTCTACGCAGTAGCAGAAGTAAGAAAACCAAAGAGCTGATTTACAGTTCACTTGGACGAACACCACAGCCTCATCATGCCCAGCCACATTCTCAGCCTTCACCGAGACGCGGTAAATCCCAGGATTCTCATAGCGGTGACGGATGGGTTCTCCGGTCATCGTAAGGTTCACATAGATCGCCTTAAAGCCATCTCCAAGATCCACCTGGTATTTCGTATTCAATATATCACCCTAAAAGGAAAATATATAAAAAATATTTTAAATGGCAAAACCAAAATAGACAGGACACATGCTTATAACCATTTCCTGAATCACAACAGCATTTCCAGCCCCAGCCAGATATTTTGACTCAATTGCAATAGTTGCAGTGAAACCACTACATTCATGGCAAAGATTTTAGTGCAACAGATGTTGTGTGCATTAACAGAGATACTACTAAATTTCCACAGTAAGATTCTACCTTAAAATAAGACACCCCAGACAACTAACCAAGTTGTATGACACAAAAACCATCGCTCTTGTCTTAATGCAGCTGGTCATTAACTAACACAACAGTGCAGGGCAGCCCCAAGTTCTGGAGTGATTTTCATATGATTGCAAAGAACTGAATATTGTTATTTTAGCAAACGACCACTCATCCAGTGAACTTCTAGCCTACACAATTATAAAGTAAAATTAATTGGTTTAGATCTTCCTCACAGCACCTTCTAACCACACCCTCTGTGTGTCAACCATATGGCTTCAATGTCCAAGCTTGGATCTTCTCACAGAGTTGTACTGCATTATACAGAGCTACCAGCATGTTTAGAACTAATGTGCTCTACTGCAAAATTAGATGCATGAGTAATGAAGCTGATCATTGAGCTGAGTTTGGAAAAGGGTTTAAAAGTCCAGCCAAATAATTCTGTCATGTCAAACATCTCACAGAATTTATAATTCATTGCACTTCTGCTAAGTGCTCCTTTAAATGACACTGTCTTCCTGAACTCAGGCCTAAAAGACTACAAGAGTGATACTACTGTGAGAGGACAAACATATGCCCATCACTCATTTTGTCACCGTGTGGCTGCTCAGGAGAGAAGTCAGGCCCGTGCTACGTCGACTGGTGATGCAGATGGAGTCAAAGGAAACTTCATTTTTGCTGTGAGCAGCAACACCTTTTCAATGCTACTGTCAGCACTGCCTTAGTGAGCTGCCCTGCTTCCTTGGTCTTCAGCAATATGTTCCTGCTCGCTTGCCACGGTACACATCCATCACAATCATGCAATTAAAACGTGTTGCAGGGCCATGGTTGGTAGAAAATCCTCCTTACTGTGAAAAAATTGTGTTGGTTTAAAAATCTTCATTGTCTCTAGGAAAGGAGTGTATACATCCCCATGCTAGTCAGGTGACCTGAATGGCCATCAGAGCAGAGAAGGACTGACAGCCATCGAACTATTCAAAAATCACTTCACTTCCCCATAAGCCACTCTCTGAAATATGTTTATATCAAAATCTAATCCCAAAAGGCAGCACAAATATAAAATCAAAAGAGGCAACAAAGCCTAGAATTTACATACCCTGGCATTACAAAGGGAAGGAAAATATACTATTATTTCCTTCTTTTATACTTTTGCAGTTCGGTTGATTTTCTTCCATGTTTTATCAGATGAAAGAGCCTTGCTTATAATGTAAAAGAATACCCATAATAAGGAACCTGTAGGGTTATCAAATACCTAAACACCATACTTCAACACACATAAAGGACCTTGAAAGCTTCTTTACTGTGAATATTTTTTTCCAAATAACATCTTTCTTTTGACAACAGATGGGTAGAATTTAGCAGAGGAGATAATACGTTATTAAAGTTTAAAGCAAAAGAGATGTCTTCTTGCCAGCAATGTGCCAGTAAGTGGAATCTCTTCAGACGACATTAGCTTGCAAACAGTTCTTGTTCACTCTTTCTTATGCTAACAAGTATACATGATTTTTTTTTTTCAAGGTGAGACAGAAACCAGTGTTGAAAGTCAGTAGATGCAAGCTTCTCTTAATGTTTTATTCTAATAGTTTCCCTAGAGTACAGATGAGAGTGCCGTCTTCAAAACCCCAAGGCACTTCTGTTTCCCTGACCAGAAAAGAGAGCACTGGACAGACAACAAAAGAGTCACATATTAAAAAAGGCGGCTAAATTTAAAAGGAATTGGGGCTTCCACTTCCATGCAAAATAGAGGATTGTCATGACATTATTTATTCATACATTCAGCCAACAGAATCTGGAAAAAAATTACAATTATAAATTATTAATATTTCTAAGGTTACTTGCAAACTGCCCAAACACACCCGAAGCCAGCTTTCTTTACTCCCTGATGTCTGGCATTCCTGTACCTAGTAACATGCGTTCACATAAACTGGGAAATTAATTTTGTTCAGCAGAGAAAGTGGTATGTTTTGTTTTATCCTAGTAGAGTTGTTTTGTAAACTCAGCAATTGTTATGAATTCTCATTAGACTGTTGTATAGCTTACATCCTAAGCAACACTCGGGACACTTGAGAATAAATATTATTCTTAGCCATAGGGGGCAGCAAACCGTTACATTTCTTCTAAATCTGCCTTCCAGTTAGATGTACTGAGCAAAGACTTCATCAGAAAACACAGCACGGGATTCCCTTCAAGATCCCTGACTTCTGAAGATTTTTGAATAGTTTTAAATGTCTTTACACATTGCCACAGAGATTCATGAAAGCTTCAGAATCTATATAGTAGGAAAAAAAGTCAAACTGCCAATCAAAAACATTAGAGCCCAAATGGCAACCCCATGCTCTATTGTTACAATAAACATTTCCAAACAAATTATAAATAAAGAAGGCAGCATAACTTGCCACACAACTGGGATGCAGAGCCTATGAAGCACTAAGTAGCGCAGTGTTCTGCATGTAACCTTCTTGATCCCATTACAGAATTAAGTCCCAAGGGCCTGATTTATCCCGCAAAGGTTTGCCAAAATGTGTGAACTTTCTTCAAGTTCTTGCAAATCAGTGGGGTTAGCCAGGAAGTACAATACTCTGGTAACCTGAGTGCAACAGTTAGAGCCTAATTCTAAAAAGCAAACATTAAGCAAGTTACCCACAGTAAAAAATAATCCAAAAGTTACTCACTTATGTTGGTCAGGGCCCTAGAAGATTGTCTCTATCGATAAACAGAGAAAAAAACCCATATCTTTGGCAACATACTATTATATAATAAATGTTCTTATGTTGTGCTATTCACTGATTTCTGCAAAGTTTTGTCCGATTCCTTTCTGAAAAGTAGATTCTCAGAACCACTTAAATCAAAATATTAAACATTCTCTGCATATCTATTCTTCTCTGACACAGCAGTTGAAATTTTCCATCCAATTCCATCCAATTACCAAATCTGACACAGCAGTTGAAATTTTCCATCCAAGTAGACTTTGGTAATTTAGTTCCTTTCTTTTTCAAAGAAACCAATGTCTTTTAGGAATCATGACTGACCATGCTGCTGAGGAGACAAAGCCCATTCTGTGGACAGAACTTGGAGGTTCACTGAGCTTAGTGGATTGTCTGATTCACTTGAAAACAGAAGTTTCAATATTTAGAGAGCCATTTGTCTTTGTCTTAAGCATAACTTAATCTCATTCATCAGCAAAGCAGGTAAGAGAGAAAGGAATCATAACAATAGTGAGGAAACTTTCATAAAGCCAATGTTCATTACTACCTGCTCTTGTCTGACGATGAAGGTGACATCTTCCCCAGGCTTAACAGCCAGGCTTTCTTCTCCGATGCTGATCTGAAGTCCCTTGGGAGCAATCAATGGACACATATGCTGTGCTAAGTTTTGCTGCAGGTCTACACCACCTTCACACACATTAGAAACAACTTTCCTGTACCTGCAAAACCAGAAAGCAGAGAGCACAATGAACTGAAGGTGAGGAGGAGGATGCCATCAGAGGCACTGAATGAGAGTGTGACAGTAACTAATGAATATTCCTTCACGAACAGACAAGATTGCAGATGATCAAAACCAATTCATGATGCAAATAGCTTGATGACAGACATTGTCTTTACAGAATAAAACCTGTTGAAGAAAGAGGGTTTGAAGCAGATGAGGATTTCACTTGAATGCACTGGAAGTTTGCCGTTTCAAATTTAAAACCACGTCTAACCAGCTCTCCAGGAGCTAGATGGTCTGCTGTCCTCTATACCATACCCTTTCCTAGAGTTCAATAGTTTTCAATGCTCTAGAGGTCTTGGTTCAAACCCCAAAGATCGGGAAGAAATTAGATCAAGCAGCTTTTGTATTAACCCAGAACGAATTGCTTATCTGCGGCTTTCAAATCCATGCGTTTCTTAAAACACTTAAAGCATTTATTTAACATAACAGTATAAAGGAGTGAAAAGCCTAACACTTTTACAGAACTAATAATGAAATACTTGGATGTGTACAGTAATTATTTACAGACCAGTTTCACTCAGGTATGTTATTTTTAAACATCCTTTAAAATTGGAGTCAGATTTCGCTCTTTTGAATTCCTATTCTGTATATTACAGCTGTCAGCCGCAACCCAAAAGGCATCATTTTCCTTGGTAAGGCAAATATACAAAGAGACCGTGATTCTATTGCCAGATTTGACATTTCATCATTTGGTTCTCATCTCCACAACCGACAGAGATGATGTTATGATAAGCCAGAATAGATGCCAGCTGCAAGTTATTCTCAGCACAGACGTCAGACTACATTGTAGTGTATATTCTATGTGGTATTGTTTACAGTTACTAAAGGTTTCCTTTGATTCTGAGTGTCCCATATGGTCAGGAAAAGAATCTATTCTCCACAGAACTCCTGAGAAGTGAGAGACTGGGAAGTTCTGTGAGATGTTACTGGCTCCTCAGAGTGATTAATTGGATTCAAATTGAAAATTGGTCTGAACTCAAGCAATGAGCAAAAAAAAAAAATAAAAAAAATAATCTTTTGGATGGAAATTCCTATCAGAAGTGTAGCAATGGTTCCAAAATGTAGCTACAAAATAAAAAATAAAAATATTGGGAACAAAACAGCTCCCCCTCTTCTCAAATGGGTTAGTTTTTGAACTGCTGTAACAGTTCAAAACTGAACATGTAAAGTCACATTCCTCTTTCATTAGTCTGTAGGAAGCTTTTACACATGCTCTGAGTCAGGACTTTGTATTTCCCTTTTTTTTTTTACAGTTTGTCGTTTTACATTTCCTTAAAACCACTTTTCTGGCCCTTGAGTGGACTGTTCTCCTCTGCTCTGGAAACCTCTCTGAACCAGTTGAACACAAAATCAGCTTACCCAGTGCTGCTGGTGTACGCCTGCCCCAGCACACAGTCTTCAGGAGGTGCTTCTGGGTTAAACCAAAAGTCAGCAAAGCATTTGCTAGACTCCGACTTCAGAGGTGCAGAGCGCTCAAACCCATAATCACTGAAAAACATCAACAGCAAGGGTGTTACTATCCCCACTTAATCCAGCACTCTAATTTGGGGCGGATGAGACTATTTTTTTAAGAGTAAAAAGATTTTTTTAAATATTATTCTACCAGCTGAACATACAAGTTGATGAAGCCAGTTCTGTTCCAAGTCTAATTACAACAGGAGTTGTGTACACCTGGGTGAAAAGCTGGTTGTAATTACTTTGTCAGTTCTGCAAAATTGGTACTTTTGTGCTAGCTTAGATTTTGAAAAGGGTTCCTTTGCACTCAGACCAACACATTTCTTCTATTTTTTTGCTTCATTTGCAAATAAAAAGGGTTTACTTGCCTAATAAATCAATCCAATGGTCATTTTTCAAGCCTTGACCAATAGAGAAAAATATCAGGATTTGTTCAGACAGGTGAAACAAACACTTAAATATCAGCAATGTTTTTAAAAAACAGCAAATGCAAAAGGAACATGGAGTACTGTGTCCAGTTCTGGGCTCCCCAGTTCAAGAAGGACAGGGAACTGATGGAGAGGGTACAGCAGAGGGCTACAAAGATAATTAAGGACCTAGAACATCTCTCTTATGAGGAAACACTGAGGGACTTGGGTCTTTTTAGCCTGGAGAAGAGAAAACTGAGGAGAGATCTGATCAACGCCTATAAATACTTAAAGGGTGGGTGTCAGGAGGATGGGGCCAGCCTTTTTTCGGTGGTCCCCAGTGACAGGACAAGAGGAAATGGGCACAAACCTGAACATAAGAACTTCCATTTAAACACGAGGAGGAGCTTCTTCACTTTGAGGGTGGCAAAGCACTGGAACAGGCTGCCCAGGGAGGCGGTGGATGCTCCGTCTCTGGAGACATTCAAACCCATCTGGACATGTTCCTGTGCAACCTGCTCTAGGTGGACCTTCTTTGGCAGGGGGGGTGGACTAGGTGATCTCCAGAGGTCCCTTCCAACCTCATATCATTCTGTGATTCATCCTGTGTGATTCTGTGTTACTCAAATTACACGTTACCTATTTGCTTATACACAGCTACATGGAGACAAGGGCAAAAGGAGTAAAATAAACCCAGCTCAAACTCTAAGTAACTATTTACTAACAATAAATCAACAGGTCCATAGACAGACTCACCATAAGAAATCGGAGTTCACACATTCACAAACTTTGGATGTGAGGGCTGATGTAAAACTTCTCCCTTTAATGCACCACGATGAAATCTTCCTCTTCCGAAAGCTCCTCTGCTGGCCCATGATGCAACGATCACCCTGAACATCAAAGCACACTTGTTGCTTATTGCACACTGTAACCTACACTACGCAGACGTGACCTTATGTTGCCATGAGAAAGGCTTGTCTTGCTGCCAAAACTATAAACTTGTGTCAACTCTTTCATACTAAAATGTAAAGGTATTCAAAGGTCTCAGCCACTGCCATCAACTAATGGGCCACTACAGAGTTGTAATATACACTGTATTTCAGGGCACAAATCCAAAGATATACATGAAAATTTCAAGTGCAATTTAACCCATGTTTCATGTGCACACAATCTAGGCAAAACCCTACAATTGGCCATTTAAAACTTCAGTGTGGATGCAGACGGCTGAAGTTCTATCTAAATCACTTTGTCTCATGTTGGCAGTCAACAAGAAGCACAAACCACGTGGACACAGGTAGAATTAAGACTATCTGAACACACTCAACTGCTAACTGGGCAGCTGCAAGTACTCTGTCAAAGTCATTTTAGTAGTTTCTAATTCCTGAAAGACTTTTCAATGCCAATATCCCAAAATACTGTTACTCTTTAGGCTCAGATTTGCATAACATTCTTAGTAAACACGCAGCATTCCCAAACATGAAGTATAAAATTAGGCATGAGAACTAGCAAATGAGAGCTGAAAAGCTGGAATAATGCAGAGCTGTATGCAAAAAAAAACCCCAGCCCTGCAGAGAGCAACAGAACAAATGTTCTGGAAGAAGCACAAACATAATAATCAGAATTATTATGAATAAATATGACATATTCCATTTAATGTGGTCTCTTTAATCAATAGACTGGATAGAGAATGTACCTTCCCAAAATTGGATTTGGCCAGAGAATCAGGATTAGCACAGCCTTAATGCATTACTGCAGAAATGGTATTGCCCAAAACAACTGGACCTCATTACTTGATCGGTCCACTGAGATCCTAAATTACTTCTGGAATGGGCTTTACTTAAGGCAATTTATATATAAGTACAGTATGTGGTCAGGAAGTTAGCAGAATGTATGACTGCATGTTGAAATTTCTTCAATCAGTATTGCACACTTTAGTTTATGGTATATATTTCACAATCCAGCAGGACCACCTATTATTATGGCAGACCACCAGATACACTTCCGCCTTTCCCAGGGCACAGATTGCCCAACCAAAGAGAACAAAAAATCCTCCTCCATTTTAAAATATTGTAAAATCAGCAAACAACAACATAAGGAGAACAAAGTGCGGGATGTAGCATGCAAATTCTAATTGAAAACCTTTTTCTAGTACATTCTACCTGAATCTGAAAGCTACGGAAAAATTAACATTAGACCATGAATACCTGTAGATTTGTGAGCTCCCAAGATTCATAGTCATCATCCGAGCACTCCCTGGGGAAGGATGGTCTGAAGTCTACCTTCACCAGTTCCCAGTCTGAACGGTAGCTAATATGTCCAAAGACTCTGAGTGAAAAGATGAAAAATAAAATCTTATTGAAAGAAACCATACATCTGAGATTGAAATTTTCAATTTTATCTTTTTCTTTCCATGGTCATAGTCACGGCCTGCTCCCCCGAAACCCCTTGACCTGGAGCCTAACCCTCCTCAAGCAATAACCACCAGCGGCGGTCACAATGGATGCATCTGGTTGAAGTGGCTTCAGGGGAGACATATCATAACACAATATGGCAATGTCCCCACTTAGCTGCAGCATGGGCAATGTGCGAGCCAAGGCTAATTTTGAAGAAACTAACATCTACAGTTGGTATGCAAATATGGCTATGAGTCGATCATCCTACCCCATAAATAGTGAACAGCCCAGGAGTGCTTTGATCTCTCCTGAATGGCAGCAAGCTGCACATCAGGATCCCCCCTTGAGTAGAGGCACCTCTCAAGGTTAGTCCTCAAGGCTGAGAGACTTCTTGCCACAACAGATTCACAGTAAGTGAATAATAGCATGCTAAACTTTGAGATCTTAGATAAGTGATATAAAGGATTGATTGCATATATATAATCCTTTAGACATAAACCATTGAGCAAGTCTGGGACTACAACTGGATCCAGCTGCACCTAGACTCCTCTCTGACAAGGAGTTTAGAAAGCAAAAGGAGTCCTTTCTGAACCTCAGGACCCAATGGGAGGGTCTCCGTGATAGTTCCGCTTGACACTGTCCTCTATGCAGTAAATAACCAAGTGCATGTTGCCATTGAATCTTGTTAAATCACTGTTGCATTTACTATTAAACTTTGTTAAATCACTGTTTTATATCAAGAAATATATTGCTGCTTCTCTCTTATGAGTGAAGTGCATCACTCCATCTGCAACAGTCATGGTTCCCTACTAAAAGGTCCCCGGTTAATTTTTCTTCCACTTTTATTCCTCTTCATACATAATGTGTCCAGTTAGAAAATACTTGCAAATCGGCTATGAAATTCTACAATGAAATAATATAGCTTATATATTAGAGATTTTTTTCCCCAGCATACTATCCAAAAATTTAAATAGAATTATACTACCTATTCCAATTTGAAACCTAACGTATTTGCCTGTTATCTTGTTATATTAAACATTTTTTGATAGGGAGCAGAACCCAGGATCACTGGGTACATTTTCCAGCTCTGTCATTCATTCCTTATGATTATGGCACAAATTCTCCAGCTGCTTGTGTGGGTTTTTTTCTTTACTTCAACAGATTTCAGATGGCAATTTGGTATTGTTCAAACTCACAGCAGTATCATGAAATTGTATTCATTTCTAAGGAATACACTGAATTTACACATTGTGCTGAAGAACTCTCAGTCTCCTCTTCATTTCAGACAGTCCAATACATAACAAAGAACAGGCACAAACTGGAAATTTCTTTTTGGAAAAAAAAAAGAAAAAGAAATCTCATTGCTTTAGGAACCAAGCTGCTCTTTCAAAGCAGCCAACATTTTCAAAGTCAGAATATTTATTTCCAAAACAAAACGGGTAAGTATGACATCCAGCAACAAATTAGAAAGGATAAAGACTCTATTTGGGTAAAAGTCAAATGTATTTGTGGTTTGTATCAGGCTTATGTGGCTTACTTGCCAAAGAATTTAAGGTTGATTCTGAAGCCAAAAATTTCTGTGCAGTTCATACTGCACACAGTTCATATTCCAAGCTTTAGTAGCATTCTTCAAACTAATTCATTCCTTTTGTTTTCCCCTCAGTTTTGTCCAAATCCAGACACAGCAGGAACGGTACAGTTTTGTTAAAAGCATTCTGCTGTGCACAGTCATTTCTCTTGTCCTGAATGCCAGGTTCAAAGTGGAACTAGGGTAGACCAGAAGTGAGGAAATGGTGGATTCTCTGCAGCAACATCGTCACACTAAGCCTGGTAGAAGGATGCAGAGCTCTGAAGTCTACCACAGAGGCCAAAAAGCAGTTGCAGACTAAAGATGTGCAGCAATTTCCCCCTTTCCTTTCTGGTGTATTTGCTTCTCAGTAATAGCCCAGAGATGCAGGTATCTATAGGTTATTGCCCATAGTGCCCACATTATAACAACCAAACAATCTATGCTCACAGGAAACTTCACCATGGGAAGTGCACTTAATTAAACAGAAACACATGCATTTAGTTTGTATGTCTCACCCTTTTCTTAGTAAGGCTCTGAGATTAAGGGACTTGGATCATCTAATTTTCTTTCCTTTTCAATCTACCCACGGCTCAGAAGTAGAAACAATACACAAGAACTAAAAAATGCGGCGTGGTCTACTGGCTGTATGTGCACATAGGTGTGTGGTCCCACTTCTCACAGCAGGAAGACTGTCTTGCATTGAGACCTACAGGTTTGGTTCCTTTTTCTGGTTCAGCTGGATCGCGAGAGCTGCTGTCACTGTATAATCTTATTCCCTTGTAGTTACATACGCAATAAAGTGACTACTTAGGTGGTCTCATGTTTTTTCCACAATGCCTGCTTCAATATGACTGGCTTTGCTGACAGGCATAAAGTGTCTTTCCCATGCTAAATACCTGTATCTTTTTTTTTTTTTTTAAATCTTTTTTTTTCTGCATACAAGGTACTAACATAAGGCAGACTTCACTGTGCTTGTGCAGCTCCCTACCTCAGTGAATGCTTCTTTAGACACCACAAAACTTTAAAATTGGTTACATTTATTAACTCATTTATCAACAAATATGTTCAAGTGCAAGGAGCCAAGTCCTGTCAAAGCTTCACTTCTTCCTCAAGAAAATTATGTTCTATGGAACAAATGAAATTTTCTTCATTCATGTTAGATATCTCAGGCAGATTAGTCAGGAAAGGAGAAGAAAAGAGGTGGTTGTTTGAGTTCTATGCAGAACAGAATAATGAAATTCTCCTGAAAGTATAAAACAAAATCTCTGAACTATTAATAATCATCTTTGAGACCTCACAGAGAATGAGGACGATTCCAAGTGACTATAGAAAGGGAAATATTTCGCCTATACAGATATATATATACACACACACGTATATATATGTATGTGTATATATAACCATATATATATATATATATAAACCAACCAAAGAGAGCAGAGGAAGCTACAGATTTCATTTTGATATCCACAAAGATACCGAACAAATTATTAAGCTATGCACTTAAAAGCACCTTGGAGATAATTAAAATGATAACAAACAGCCACCATGGATTTGTCAAAGCCAAGTCATGTCAAACTAATGTAATTTCCTTCTTTTCGAGGGTAACTTAGTGGATAAAGGAAAGGAGAAAACGTAGCATATTTTGACCTTTGATAACACTGTTATACAGTTCTAGCTGACATTGTCTCAAAGTAAAAAATAAAACAGTAATGAAGATAAAATCATTGTAACGAGGAATGGGAGTACATATTCAATTAGGAGAATCTATTTTCAAAAAGTAGTTATCAAACAGGGAAATATTTTGAGATATTTATTGCAAATATATGATGTGTCCACAGTCAATGCTTTCATTAACACATGTGATCAAATGACAAACACCCACAAAATTTTGCAGATAACACAGGAGGAAGGGGGCAGGCACTGACTAATGGAAGCAATGGTCAGAAATCAACATGATGAAATACACCAAAATCAATTGCAAAAAGGTGCAAAACCAAAAGGGAGAATTACTTTCAAATATTGAAGAAAAGGCTTGGGGAGTTCTGGGGAATTAAAGCAAGAATGCAATGTTGCTGCAAGAATAAAGACTAATTCTAGGTTGTATTCAGAACTGAAAATCAGAAAACATGGAGGTAATTATTTTGATAAACTTGGCACTGGTGGAGCCTCTGGAAGAATATGTTTTCTAATTTCGAATGCTATACACATATTTACACACTCACAAAAAATTTACTCGAAGGGGGGCAAGGACGACCCCATTAGCTGCTTAGGAAATGTAACTAGTGAAGAACGATTGAAAGAATTGGTCTTTTCTCCAAAAAAGATAAAGCTGAGAAGTACAACAAAATGTCTCTAGAGTCTTGTTATAGATTGAAGAGTTGTCTTTAAAGACACCTGGAAGAAGGGCAAAAAAAGGAAAGGCTAAAGACATAAAAGATACAGCCGCATAATTCTCTAATTCTTTCTTTCTCCTCAGCACCAGGGAGGCCGCACTTGGAGTACTATGTACAGTTCTGGACTCCTCAGTATGAGACAGGCATGGACTAGTGAGTCCAACAAAGGGCCACAAAGATGATGAAGGGATGGGAGCACCTCTCCTACAAGGAAGGGCTGAGAGAGCTGGGACTGTTCAGCCTGAAGAAGGCTCAGGGGTATCATATCAATGTACATAGATACTTGAAGGGAGGGTGCAAAGAAGACAGAGACAGGATCTTTTCAGTGGTGCCCTGAAAGGCAGGGCACAGAGGCAATGGGCACAGACAGAAACACAGGAGGTTCCCTCTGAACATCAGGAAACACTTTTTACTGTGAGGGTGACCGACCACTGACACAGGTTGCCCAGGGACCCTGTAGACTCTCTATCCTTGGTGATACTCAAAAAACATCTGAACGTGGTCCTGGGTGACTGGCTGTAGGTAGTCCTGCTTGGGCAGGGGGGTTGGACCAGATGACCTCCAGAGGGGTCCCTTCCAACCTCAAACATTCTGCGATTCTGTAATGGTAATGGTACAGGCTACTGAGGTTGTTTATTATCCCTCACTGGAGTACAAAATTTGTGAAACATCAGAATTAGAGCTACAGATCACAAACTTTTGAGATATTGCCCAATCCCACATCCTATAATTTTATAAAAATTCTATAAATAATTCTAGAAATTATGTAAATTCTACTGGAAAAATATAGAAGCTACGTGTAAACCATGTTTATACAGCAAAGGCACTGCTTCAATGGGCAAACTGCCTGTTCGTCCAGCCTCTTGCAAAAAAATTGTCATTTCCATTAGAGCTGTTCTGATTTTACAGACTGAAAACAGGTTCTAACAGAGCACTGTAACTGCACCAATGATTCCACCATTCTCTGGCTTAAGTAAAACTGCTAAGATTCCTGCAAGTATCTCAGCACAGCCACAAACCCTATGAAAAATGCAGCCATGCAGCTTTGGAATTCCTGGGGTAATTTTCCTAGGGAATCCAGCACCTCACATGCACCCAGCTTAGCAAACTGTTTGAAACTGTGGCCCCATGATTATTAATGCTGCCGCAATGATAACACCTGTAATTGAGGACAGGGTTTTGTAGACTTATCAGAGGAGCCTATTTAAATGCACTGCCAAATAACATTAGAAGTATTTTTTCAAAGTAAGGAAGAAAGGCATGTTTTAAGTAGAATTCAATGGATTAGATAAAAGTAAGACCTACAATAAAGCAATACATAACAGCAATCACAATCTAATTGCTCAGGTGCAAAATATATAAGTCCAATAAAATCATATGAATGGAAAAAACTGGAATAGTGCAGCAAGTGTAACTAACTGATGATTAGAAGTTAAATATAAAGATGATAGTAATTCATAAAAACCTTCTTCTTGATTAATTATGTTTCATTAGAAAGCCATCAAATAAATTCTGTTAAAACTATGAAAGATGATGCTGTGATAAATAATTTTTAAAAGAAATTCCAATTACCTTGGAAATTGATTTACTTTTATTTGCAAGATTTTGGTACCCATAATTTTAACTTCAGTGTTTCAGTTGCCATAACAACTTTGTACATTTGTTCCTATTTCATTTATGAGCACATCATTTTTTAATTTGATTGCATCATTTGATAGCTAAGACAGTTTAACGCCGTTTTTAAGCTAACTCATTTAAACTATTTGCTGGAGAATTTCTGGTTATTTCTGTTCCTGATAAAGCTCATAATCACAGGGAGCTAATTTAACAGAAATTATATGCAATGATAATCTCTTCCAGTAAATTCACATTTCTGTTCAATAGAAAAGAGGATCTATTCAATGGATGTTCTTAGTTCAGATGAGCGGTAATAGCTGTACTTCCTGCTGTCTGCGTGTGCCTAAGTGCAAACCACCCGACTGAAACCATGATGGTGTTAAAGCTGGAGACTCCTGAAGACATATCAACTTCCATGGCTTTATTGAGGAGAAATTACCCTAATTTTAACAACACACTGCTCATCTCAGATGTCACAGACATCTTTTCATAACCACTACACTTGTCTACCTCTATAGCTTTTCTGCTGTGTTCTTCGAGATTTTGTGCACAGGTTTTCACAGCATCAAAACATTCTTTCTCAGAGCAGATGGATATTAGCTAAAGCGTCCCCTATGATGTATCTAATGTTATATATATAAGACATGCTTTGAGGAACTTTTTGTAGTATTATGATCATTTACCTTTGAACTACTAGCCATATTGTCCCTGGACAAAGAAAATGGCTTGGAGCAGCCTGATGTCTGATATACCCACCAGATATTCAGAGCAGCATAGCTGAACCTGCAACAGTTTTGCTTTACTGCTCAATATCTGAAAACACTCAAACACTCAGAACACTTCCACCTCAGAGTGGTGGAAGTGATCTTATTCTACTACCCCGCCAAGGTCATGAAGACAGCACATGTGGGATTTATTCATATGTTTAACGTAGCAACTTAAATTGTCCAAGGTTTGCAGCTGTATTGAAGACTAGTGATGACAACTGCGTGATGCACAGCTACTTTTGTTTGAAATCAGATGCCTCTCTCATTCTAGACTTGCTGCTTTAATCTCCCAAGTGCTGCGTTGGCTTTTGCTCTCCTCTACATGACTTTGTCATCAACTGTGGTGTTTGAAACAGCATGTGCCAAGGTAGCAGAATTTGTCTGCTCAGTGCTGTACTGCCCTGCTGACACAGTCTGCTAGCTTGACATGCCAGCTGGGGGAGGAACAGGACCTCTAGTGTTTTGGGAGCACCTTCAAATATAGGGAGCACCTTCAAATATATAAAACTATCAAGAATAAAACATAGGGTTTGAATCAGGGTCAATTGAGGACCCCACATACAGATGATGTGGGCAATCTCAATGGCCCTGTCTCGGGTAACATGTCTAAATTCTTCTCGACAGTACTTGAGCAAAGATTTCCGAGCATGTGCAAAAAGTCAGGACCTGAAATTCTTTTTGGATCTGAACCTCAATATCCAACAGCGAGTATGTGACCAAGCTGGGAAAGGAAACCAGACTCTCGGAGATGCAAGTTAATTATTTTAATGACTCTCAGTCTGTCTCTTGGAAAGTATTCATTTAAACGGAAGCAGTCACAGAGCTGTGGTGTTTAGATCCCATTCCCCATCTAAGGCTTCCTTTCCTGTTGTAAATCATATTAGCAGAAACACAATTGTCAGTGAACTTACTGTAGTGTTAAAATATTTTTTTTAACTGTCACACCTCTCTGATTATTTTTATAACACAATTGCATTTTCAGATTGAATACTAATCCACCTTGCAGTTTACTAGATACCGGAGGACATTTACATTAAAACAGCAACAACTTTCTCAGTTGTCTTTTACATAAAAGGAGTAGTGTGTTAGAAGTTTCTTGTCAATTTATGGTGGGCTCAAAGAGCTGAGTCCTTTGCTTCACTTACACCTTTACTACAAATGATGAAAATATAACCGAAAAAGCAAATAGATGTGACAATCTTCTTTTGGTTTTGCCTGTTGTAGTTCATATTATTCCAGTGCCTTTGATCATACAGCAAGACAAATGACCTCCCCATGCCAAAATCTGTAAAAAAAATACCAGGTTGAGGGAGTAAAGTGATGAGGTCGTGGCATAGGAGGATGGCCTTCATCTCTAGTGTAACTACTGCCAACAGGTAGTATTCTCCTTAACTTACAGTAACAATTAACATTGCTAATGAAAGATTTTCCAAGGGGATAATGGGTTTGAAGAGCGGGTTAGCCATGACTCTGATTACAGTGCTATTTAAAGCCTACCATTTTCAAAAAGAAAATGTTGAAATGTTACAACACTGTAAAATCAACAAAAACTAGATACGTCAAAGGGATCATAGTAGGAAAATGGATGAAAGTAATGTAAGATTCAAGCTGCAGTCTGTTATATATCAAGATTATAATTCCGCATATTTTTCTAATTCCACAAAAGAACGTTACAGAGGTCACATTTTCAGTGGCCTTCCTAAACCGCAACTACAGAAATGATGAATGCTTCCATGTGCAAAAGTAGACACCTGCCTACATAAAGCAACTGCACATAAACAGTGCTTGTGTACACAACAGATCATGTGCAAATATGATGAGACACTTATGATTTAAGAGCCTTAAACTACAAACACATGCATATACTTAATGCACCGAAGAGTAGTTTTTCTTTTTTGGCTTGGCTGCCAAAGTGAAAAATGAGGGGAGGAAACAATTAAGTTGAAATTGAACCAAAGTATGTTTTTTCATTGTTTCCTGCCCCCAAAAAATAATAATTGCCAATCATTCTTTTATGCCAATACATCTTGGTTTCAACTCTTTTGGGGAAAAAGAGCGGAAATGAATGCTTCAGTTCTGAGAAGTGCTGGGGAGGAGTAGGATGAGCATGTTCCCATTTTATCCAGAAGCTCAGTGGTTCCATTATGGTTGTGAATTACCTCCAACATTTTTTCCCATCTATTTCGTGAATTCCTGTCCAAGAACAACCTTTTAACATGCAAACTGTTTGGAAAAAATTGCTGGTTTAATGCCTAGTCTAATGCTTTATGTAGAAGTAAATACAAGATGGACAGTGAATCAAATGGATTAATTTAGGAGAAACATATGACATTATAAAGGATAGATTTGCATCATTCAGCTCTCTGCTCTCATTTTACTTAAAGACAAAATTAATTTAGGATACCTACAAAATTTTATAATTAGTTCTTTAGATTTTTTTTTTATTTTACTCACATACTTAAAAGGAAAATCACTTTTGTCACAGGTAGGAAATTTTTCATTCAGACTTCACCTGGTAGAGCTAGAGTAAATAGCCTGGTAGGGTCACCTAAATTGTGACTCCTTCATTGTTAGAACAAAATATAGCGAAACAGAGTTCAAGGCTGCACACAAAAGTAAAGTAAAATGTTTGAACAATTTTACTGTTGGTGGAATTTTCCAATGTCTACCTCTTCATCGCTATTTATTAGATCTAATTAGATCTAAAATGGAACTGTCTCCCTGAAATTGAAGTTAGAGCACCACAGCTGCAGGGCAGGCTCTGTCCATCAGTGGCAGAGGCTCAAAATAAAGAGTCTTACAGGACATGTACTCCTAAAATTTCAGTTCCTCTTATTCAAATACTTTTCCAGGTCTGCCCTCAAGATATTCTAAATATGGGCTTTAGTAAGACACTAAAACCACCATGTTGCCATCCGTCTGAACATGTTATGGAAACTTTATGGAAGGAAAAGAAAAAGCAAAGTTTTAAACGCTGGACTTGTTTTGAGCAGAGGGAGAGACAGGGGCAATCCCATGGTCTTGGCTCCAAGAGTTGGCTGTGACACTGCAATGCAATGACATGCTTTGCTAACATCTGTGTCTACACAGATGCAAGCAAAGCATCAGATTTGCCACTAAACAGGCATTTGTACATCTGGATTATCCGATAACTAGATTACATTGAAATAGAGTAAGCAGTTTGCTTTTTCAATGCTCTTTTATCAAAGGTCACATTCTCTTACTGTCTTTCTATATGTTTTCTCTGTCTATTGACAGACAGATGCAGGCCTCATTATGCAGAGAACAGAACAACCATTGCATGACTGAGCAATGCTTCTCAAACAAGAGATTAACCTAGCTGCAAATAAAACCTAGAATTTGCCTTGAGAAATCAGATATTCTCTTACATAATGAGGTTTTATCTACCATTTACCTACCTTTTTTCTAGGGGTTGCAGTATGAGAAAGCTAGTACTGAAGAATTCAGAACACAGAGAAGTACCTCCACTAGTAAGATACTCAAAGACAACAGGAAAGGCAGTGTGCTGCCATGTGTGGCACAACAATAAGCCCCACAAACTACATGAAACGCCGACTGGTACTGATGTTGTTAAAGCTGAGGTTGACGTCACTAGCAGAATCAACAGTTGCAAAATTCCAGATGGTTCTACCTAATATCTAACACCTGTTAATATGATATCCACCTTGTTTTGATTAAGTTTAAACTAGACTATTTTCTTACTTCTATTATCACTTAGGAACCCAATGGGATTGCAACAACAGACTTTCAAGAGAGCAAGGTGCACGTGCAGGAGTTCTGCAGTTCAGAGATTTCATGAAGTTCCCTGCAGCATCTTAAGTTGTTACTCTACAGACATTATGAAAAAAAACATCCATCCTCTGGAAAAAAAAATAAAATTACCCATAAGGAAGACTTTGATTCTATCTGACATAAAGAAAAGCAGTCCTTTTATGTAACCTTTTACCGCCTTTTTAAAAAGGGGCCATAGTCTGTGGTACCGTGATTATCATCCCTACTGGGTTCACACTGTCATCTAAATAACCTGGTTTGGGAAACACTCCCAGAAGCTGAACTGTGATTTAGAAGTCATTTTAACAGGTTTGAAACTTTCATTAGATGAACTACTTCCTTTGAAGAGTAACATCAATATTTCAGGCACACAAAAATGCTTCCTTTTCCCACTGAGTTAGGCCATTACTCAATCCAGTGTTATTAAGTAATTTTTTCCAAATATATCTTTAACACTGGGTTGCAATAACTTTCCTTAAAGAATTAATAACAAAATAAAGCCTACTAGACCATGCGCTATTTTGCTGACTATATATCAATTACTTAAGAAAATTTCTTAGCAAACCTTACTTATTCATTTCACAATAAATGGTGAATTTGAGCTCTTCATTTAGAAATTGATTTTTTACACAGAATGAGTTTCCTACACTTTATGAATACTTGATTGCTTATCTCTCCTAAAGCTCTTAACTAGGTCTATTTAGAAATTGATTTGTACATAGAATGAACTTTCTGAAATTTTTGACTACTTTACTGCTTAAAACTCCTAAAAACCTTAACAAGGTCTATTGCACAGCACAATTGAATAAAATATATTTTCCTTGGCACTTGAGTGCACATATTTTGAATACTGCAGAGGATTTGGATGAATGATTTAGATTAATGTCAACTGGCAGATGACAACTCAGTTTATGAAAACTTTTGACAAGTCAACATTTGTTTTTTCTCATTTGTTTTTGGAGAAAGTACAAAACTTTCTGAAATGAAGACTTGAGGCAACAAGATTCACATTCCCCTGTTTCTTCAGTAAATCCTTCCAGACCACTTCATTTTGGATAAGTTAGGATTGAACAGGAATTCAAATGGAAGTCCTTTACAAGTCAGGTCAACGTCCCAGTCACCATGCTGGAAAATGAGAATTCTCTCATAGACATGCTATTACCAGGTCCCTTAATGCCTTTCCCAAATGCCTTTCCCAAATAATTTTTGTGGATTATTTTTAATTAATAAAAATTTAAAACCTTGAAGGAAATCCCTAAGCTGACGAGTAGAACCAGGATTTTACCCTACACTAACAGCTGCTTTCCGAACAAGTAAAATACTGACTTTTTTTTTCTGTGAGTTTATTCTAGAAACTTTAAATAAAACCATTTCAGTTCCACTGTTCTGCTGTAAACTCTTTCAGATATTACCTTCCTACTTCAGAATTATGTTATCTCTGCTAATTTATGCAGAGTTTGACATTGGACTCTTTATTCAAAGGCCTTATTCAAACAAACTTCCTACCAAAGGGAGAAAATGAAATTCCTGTTTAAGTAAAAAATGTCAGACTAGGTCCTTAGTAATGGATTTGGATTCTTCAGGGTGAAAGACACTGTTACTTTATTCCTATTACCATACACATGTTCAGCTTACATGTTCTACCCAGAAGAAACACTTTTTATCTAATAAAATGGAAAAGGTGGTATAGTTGATTTTTTTTTTTTCCCAGGGAATGCGTATCAGTGGATGACATTTCTCAAAACCAGAAAAATTACTGCATATTAAGTCATGCCCAGCAACCCAGTTCAAGTGTGAAGTTTTAAGAGCAAATTACCTAAGCCAGACAGAACGACAAAGAGTCTTGCAGTAAAGTCAGACACAGAACCACAAAGCCAGACAACGTCACCTTGAAGGTAAAACCCAATCAAAAGCAGTAGGAGAGACAAGGAAGCTGATATAACAGCAATAAGGAAACACATACTGTACGTTTATTCTTCCTATTATCTTTAGAGTCTAATAAGTCTTTACAGGGCCAGTCTGTGACAGTAAGTGTTTGACGTCCTCCATGTTCAGTAGAACTGCCTGCAGAGTAAGATCCTACAAGCCTGGCATTGAGATGCTGGAGTCAGACTCTTGTCCCCTCAGAAACATAAAAGTCACAGGATGCTTTTTGTCGATGTGGGCCCATGTACCAAATGTAGCTACAGTTATATACATTCCAGATGGATGATTTCAAAAAGGTATTGTTTTACGTGAGCTCTTTAGCCTATTCAACCAGATATTTAAGTACACCTTCAGAAAACCACTGTTTTCAAGGATACTTAATATAAAAAACTCACACAGAGCATATAGTCATCACACACCATTTTATCTGCCAGTAAGTACAGTTTAGAATAAGCTTTTGATCCCTCTGCTTCCACTGAAATCAATGGAAATCCTTCATTCAGAGGCATAAGTATCTCCGTGTGGCATATATTATAGCATAAAACCCCTTATGCTTGACAGAAGGGGAAGATGGTGGAGTAATACTGTTCTTCTCAGGTCATACATGTGTAACAGAGGATAAATGGGATAGCGGAGAAAGAACGAACGAACAGGCCAAGTTCACCCCTGTGCAGTACAGCATTATGAACTGGGTGCAATGCTTTTAAGTACATTGGGTAGGATTTTTGTTTTGCTTAGGATCCTTTTCACAACTCCATAATGGGCTTTTTTTTTTTTGTTTTCCTACTGGTACCTGTCAAAGGCAGCTCTATTTGTAATTTATTGGGAAAAAAGCTCATCATAAACACAGAGCTCCAATATAAAGGATCAACAAGCTGTTCTGATAGGAGCACACATAACAACCTGCACATCTCTGAGTGCATTCCCCTTCCCTGCTGCAGTTAGCATGTGCCTTTCTCTCTAATTGGACAGGTGTTTTTCACTCTCAGACACTTCTAAAATATTAGCATTAAGAGACAGAGCAAAACCTGCAGCTCAGATCCAGATGTTGCTGACCCCTTTGAAAAAGATAAACAGGGGCCCAAGCTGCAGAATTTTGTTATTTTTAACTCTATTCACAGCATCTGCCTCAGTCACTGCACAGAATTAAAATGTGTATTTGTTAGCACAGTGTTTGGTTACACAAAGTTCTGCAATGCTAGTTACCAGGACAACAACATAGTCATTTACACTGCAAAGACAATTTTCACAGAAGAGGGGATAGATATTTAGCATTTTTGAAGTCTGCCTAAGAACCTGTAGAAAACAGAAAAATAAGGTAGGGAATACTTATTTTTTTTTAACTACGTTTCTCAGATTTGTATTTGCAGTCCTATTATTCCACCCTCCCTGGCGGTAACTGCGAAATTTCATGTGAACATAACACTTCATCTTTCCAACTGAAATACCACACAGATCATTTCAAAGACAGGCTGCATTCTAGGGCTGTTTGGACATCAGTGTAAGAGTCTGTCTGACTGCAAGAAACAAAAGTCACCGACGCAGGGACTATCTCAAACATCCACAGTTAAAAATATGCTCAAGTGCATAAGTAGAGAGCACCCTGAAAAAAAAGATTAAACAAGAAACTTACGTCATGACCAGTGTCTCATCTCCAGGTTCACTAAGTAATCCATCTACAAAGACTGAAGTGCTGGTAAAATTATGTGTACTCCAAGTCTGGCCTTCATCTATGCTGAACCTGTAAAAAAAGCAGAAATGGTTTTCATTTACAGCTATTATTATACAAAACAGAATTCATTCATTAAAAAAACAAAACAAACAAAAAACCCAAAACAAAACAAAAAAGACCCCAAACAACGATCAAACAAACCCCTCACATAAACCCCTCAGAATTTACAATTGCCAAAATACAATATGCCTGGACAGGGTATCATATTAATGTGAAATGTTTCTCAGCAACATATCCAGGAGTTCACATCTTTATTAGAGGGTGTATAATAAATTTGCCACAACAGTGGAAATTCTCAGGCAGATAAAAAACAAGGTCTGCCGACAAACTACCTTGCTACCTTTTAGGTTCAGGAGCAAGTTAATTTACCCCTCATCCTTTCTAGTTGTCTCTGAGCTGGAGACCTGCTAAGGAGAGGTCAGTGGAACATGACAGGCAAAACAGCTCTATTTCTAAAACACGCGGGAAGTGCAGTAACTGCAGGCACCAAGATGAAGGGCCTTCACAGCTGCTACCAACCACTTAAAAATTTGCAAAATATGCTGATGAATCAGCAAAACATATTTCAAATACTCTATGCACCCAAAATTTATTATTCAAAGTCTCTTTTCTTCTGTACATTTCCCCCAGGTCTTTTGGATAGTAGGTAAATGATGGCTTTCATTCTAGCTAACCAAGTACATAGCCCAGTTCCTATTAGTGTATACAGTATTATGAAAAAATGAACCTAGTCACAAGTGATACAGATCTCTTACATCTTTTATGCTAAAGTTTATAGTTTTGTATGCCATCACCTAAGGTTACCATAGTTTGCTTCGCTATCGTGCAGTTTAAACTTGGTATTTTATAACAAAATGATTTGTAGCAAATCTTTCCACGCAAATCTTCAATTTGCGAATCTTTTGCAATCTTGCAAATTTGCAATCTTCAATCGCAGCAAATCTTCAGCAAACAAGCTGAGAAGGCCATTTGCTGCATTATCACTACATGACAGGATCTACACATACTACAGTTAATTTTTGCAGGAATATCTCACATGAACTGGGCTTCTGGCAAACTGTATTACACAGCACATAAGCACACAGAAGTCCTTTCCCCACTGGCCCCCAAAGTCTATATCACATTGCTCTTGCCAGAGCAACTCAGGGCTATTCTCTAACCTCTTCATTCACTGTGGCTCTTGGAGGAGCTTGAGTATGAATGAGCTATCCTGAGCGGATACCTAAGCCACATATGCCCCACAGGCTGTGCACCATTGCCATATACTGCTGGTGCAAAGCAGTAGCAGAAAATAATCATGCTGAACATGGCTTCTACCGCAGAGTTCCAGGACAGGCTTTTAAAGAAAAATATCTACACTGGTGCAAGAAATTTTTGTTATGATTAATGGATGATGCCATGGTACCTTCAGCACCATGAAGTAATCTTTAATACATCCACCAGCATTTTGTTGACTTAATGAATGTTAAATGAAGCTGACTCCACCTGCATTTCATGATCACATTGAAATGCTCATCTTAACCTCTGAACTTTGCCTGAGGTCTCAAACACAATAGCTCTAATCTAATTGACTGTAGGATTACTTGAGTATTTTCAGAGGGATAGAGGTGTCCTTAATGGCCACAATAACTCCACCATGGTCCAGGTACAAGATGTGATGCTCTTCTTCAAAGACCTACAAGTCGGACAAAGAAAAAAGCCAGCTAAGCAAATGTACAAAACAGCAGAAATAAAATATATGAGCAAACCAAGATTAAAAGACTTATACTTTTTATAACGCCCACACTTCAAATTGAAAGGGACGTAAAAGTCAGTTTAACTCTTGTATTTCTCCTAGCTGTAAAAGAAAGGAAAGTTAAGCAGGTGAATCAGAAAATGTTCAGGTTCAAATCACAGTCAGATTAAACTGTCTAAAGTGATTTTAGCCCAAGCTTATAGTTCTCACAGTATGCATTCTGCATTTCTTCCTATTATATATCACCAAGTGACCTATCACCTTACTTCGGTATTTGCTATATTCTGTGTATCTTGCAGAATGAAATGCTTTGTAGTCTAATTCTAAGAAAAATAGGAAAACTATTGCTGGATGTGAATTTATCACATGTTCTCTGAATTCATACTTTATGAGATCTCACACAGAGGCCACTCTGAGTTCTGAACCAAAATACAAGCAATATTGATTTAATAGTTCAAAGGACTCAAAATTTCTTGGATTCTTTTAATACATTTTCTAGCAGTCATCAGCAGTACTAAAATAAATGAAAAGGCAGGTATGTTCCCTTTTTTACATCTGAAATCTATTTTAAGACAGGGTTTACTCATGCTATTAGCCTGTGAAACTTCATTTAACATAAGAGCAGGTGATAAAGTGAGAATTACTACACACACTTAGCAGCTAATAGATGAACACGCAGCCTCCTACATGCTTTGACAAAGCAAAGGTGAAAAACATAAAGTCTAGCTCTATTTTGCCTTGTGAATGAAAAAATAGTGACAATACTAACTGCTTGTTTTTTGACAATACTAAATACTACATTTAGAGGATTTATCAGCAAGACTGAACCACAAGATGGGGGGGGAAGTATCTTAGAGCACATTCACAATTTTTTCAAAAACAGCAAGTGTTAAATTTGGGTTCAGAGTTCAGTCTTCCTCTCATCCAGTAAGAGCATATTTTATGGGAATCCTAGGGCTTCAAGTGTCTGATCAGTTTTTCAATGTTGCCTATTTACAGGCAAAACGCAGATATGAGACATTTACAGTCCTATTTACTTGTTCCACACAGCTGCATATTTCAGAAGAGAATTCAGCAGAGGACAGACATTAATTTTAGATGCACTTCAAAAGGATGAGACCAGCTGGAGACAAATAAGCAAGCAGAGTCTTGATCTTCCTCTAAACTTTGTTTGAACTTTTGCTCAAATCAAAATGAAACAGTATATGCTGGGACACGAAGACTCCGCAAGCTTCACCATCATACTGAAGATAAGGGAAGCCAGTATCTGCATCACTTCATCCAAACTAGGTTTTCCCAGAAAAGCACCATGGCACTTCCTCATGCACCATTTTAGTACCCCAGCTTTAGCACACTATGAAGCACAGCAGAGACATTACAGGCATATTAATGCCATCTTTATATCATGCTCTTCTTGCATACATTTCAAACATTTTATAAACAAAATGTATGAAATTCCTTATGAAAGCAACTCTTCATCTCCAGTACACTGAAAAGGATTAATGATTTCTTGCCTGTGGAGTTCAGCAGAGAAGTAAATATTTATCTCTACTTTCTAGAACCAAAATCAAGACAAACAATTTGCAAAGAGTTGAGGCAAAGGTGGTCCCAGAGTCAGGACTGAAGTTGGAGCTCAGGCACAAGGTGTATGTATGTTCAGAGTTAGCCATGAATTCTGATCTATGTCTCTAACTACAGTTCAGGTAACACATTTATTATCATCTTTACTACTAGCCAGCCACTACAAAACTAGATTTTTATAGCCTTTTTCTGTACTTTTTTTCTTCTGTGTTTTTTCAAGCATGTTATGTGCTTTATAGTCATAATGTCAACTTCTCTTTCTCTCTCTCCTCCACTTCTAAATTCATATCTGGAAACAGAGGATAAGCTGGTTGGATCTTCCCAGGGGTGAGGCGCTGGCATTGCAGCCTTTCCTGTTGTGCTTAAAGGTGTTACCATCCATCTCTTAAGATGTCTACAGAAAAACAAGTATACTCACTTAAGCAAACTGGACTAAAGCTCCAGACATCTAGATTCAGTTCCTGGACACAATTCAGACTATCTGCGTAATCATATTACCTTAATTGAACATTTTGTTGCTACACTAGCTACTTTGGTAGCAGATCAAATATGGAAAAAAAATCGTTGCTGATTTTTTTCCCTTTTATTTAAGCCATTTCTTTTGAATGCTAGACCTTTCTCTTACTCTGCACTATTTCAAGCACACTATTGTAACAGATGCTGTTGAAATAGCAATGGCAACCATAACTGTAAACAGAAATCAGGTTTTCTTAAAAAATAAATAAAACACACTCATATGTGTAAACAAGGTCATCCTTAGCCTTTGACGGAGTATCCAAATATTTTAAAAATCAGGACTGAAAAAGCAGGTGCCCACTTGGAAAAAAAATGTCTAAAACCTGTACAATCTGAAATTGTTTTCAAAGGGAGCCATTTCTCCCAGTATGCAAGATTTATTTATCTATCTGACTCCCATCACGTTTATTAAGACATTTTATGATAGTTTTCCTGCTATACTAGGCATAGAAATCTTCCAAATAGATGTATATGTCCCACGAGTTTACCTTGGGTTACATCTTCATGGTTCACTTGAGATGATCTAAGCCCGTGTAGTTCAGAATAATGTCCAAGTGAGATTCCCTTCTCCTACAAGCCAGATCACTGGATGCATGGATGTTTAAGCTACTTGTCAATCAGTTCCTAAACTACTGCTATTTACAGTGCAATGTTGTACAATACAGAGTCAGAAATTTCAGTTTGCCTTAAAATGGTACACAGTAGAGCGACAGTTTCAAGAGATACCTCTTGAAAGGTAGCCCAAGTGACATGCAACAAAAAGACAGGAGAACAACAACCATCAGCCCAAGTGGTGGTGTAGCTACTTATAATCAGAATCCTTGATTTATTTTCGATTTAACACCAACATTTACTTAATTTCATAAAACACTCATTTGGACATTTTTATTTCTACTTATGAATCACAAATTGAATCTGAGTCAACAATGTGATGCTAGCGCAAAGAAGAGAAATTCTTCTGAAATGATGTGCCAGTAACGTCAAGACCTCAACGGTAATCATTTTGTGCTGTTTAGTATCAATAAAATTTGTAATTTTGCATCTGGTTTTACCATGTTTCAGGAGAGGGATGTCATATTAGACCAATCGATGAGCAGCAAAAAGGAAAAGCACTTTAGAAATTGAATCCATTAAGAAAATTAGTGGATTTCAGTTTGCTTTTTTTCCAAGGGAAAAAACCCTTATGCTCTGGGTAGACATGATAATCACCTTTCAACATTTGAAAACTTATTCAAAGGTGACAGGAAACCGCTCCTCTTCGAAGACAAGAGGCAATCAACCTACCTTGCAATATTTGTGAAACAGCCAGAGTAACAGCAAAAAGCTCTCCCAGCTTACATTTAACGTTTGGTGAAACACAGAACAGGTTGCCCAGATAAATGCTAGATGCCCCATTCCTGGAAACATTCAAGGTCAGGCTGGATGGGACTCTAAGCAACCTGATCTAGTTGAAGACATCCCTGCTCATTGCAGGGGACTTGGACTAGATACCCCTTAAAAGTCCCTTCCAACCCAAACTATTCTATGATTCTATGATAGTCAGAGAAATCTATGAAGAATGGTGAAAAACCACATAGGAAGATTGCAGAATCTCCTACAGTAAAGGATTAACAAACAGGTCTGGCAAACCTCTGTTAAAGGTGTTCTTAGTATGTTTGATTCCATCTTAGAGCAGATGGTTGGATTATGTGATCTTTGATCCTCCTCCCGGTCCTATATTCCTATGAACCAATACTGTTACTATTTCAGGGAATCTTTTAATGAATTCCTTGAACTCCCTGTTCCCCAAATTCCTTTATGTTTACTTTTCTGCATTGCCCTGTCACTGTAGCCTGTAGACAGCTCTACAACATCACGTGGCAATTGAGAAAGGTGACAGGCACTCACTAATGACAACTGCAAAGTTTCCAAGTCAGTGACTTAAACCCACCCAAAGAGCTGTGCCAAAACACGGGCTTTGTTCTGCTTTTGCCAGCTCAGGAGACCTGTAATTTACTGTTAAAATAATTCCCATATCATCTGACTGAAGCCTTGTCTTTTGTTGCATGAACTCCAACAGAGAAAGGAAATGTACCGCTGTCCTCTGGAAGAACTGTTTGATCATGAACAGTGAGGCCATAAAATACATACAATAATCTACATTTTCATTCTGATAGCAAATATTAAGATTGAGTGAGCTCTTTCAAGAGCTTCATAGCAGTTTTAATTAAAATAAAGCTAGCATTGGTGTTTTTCATTTTGACTGTCATAATGAGGGATCGGTTTGTGGCTGAGTTTACAGCATGAATAGTCATCTTAAGGTCAAGTTTCATCACATATCATTTGCCTGAGTGTCTCACAAATAAAAAGCAGTGAAAATACAAATTTTATCCCCTTCACTCTTTCCTTCTTATTTTTCACCCCAGAAAAAACATAGAACTTTGGCAAACAGTGACACTAAATGATCAGAGAGTCTCTATACAACACAGTACCCACTATAAATCCTGGAAGACTTTTGCATTTAAACACCTATTCATCATCTCATAGAATCCAAGAAGGAATTTGCCATAAAATTTTATTTTTTAAACTTCAAAGGACATTATCATGACAAAAATAATGTACTTCATCTTAAAAGTCCTTCTGTGGAGTATTAACAGCACCCTACAATAACAATATAAGAGATTTTCTGTATTTTTATCTATCTCATACTCCCTGAGCTCAATAACACTACTTAGAGCATTTTTTTCACACTTATTTCTTCTCAGATAGTAACATGACGGAATTTTACTTTAGTTGAACGCTAAAAGATTATTTTAACTGAAAGTACATGACTTTTTGACACACTTTGGTGATTTGAAGGTTGTTTTTTTCCTGGATATAAATTACAAGTAGATTACAGAACTTCCTTATATATTATGATCATGATTATCATTGCTATTTGCACTCAAAAGAAAATGTCCCTGTAACGAAACATTGCTGAGACAGAGCGATTTAGGAAAAAGTAGATAATAAAGGTGTAATGTTTAAATTGACACGAGGCATTGGAAGAAAGGAAGCAAAAGACATCCAGAATTCAAATGGCATTACAGCTACTACAGGACTGGGTTTTTTTTAAATACTTTGATGTTTGTAGTCCCATAATTCATTAAATCATACTAAAAGACATTAAAAGGTTTATTGCTTTTTTCAAACTCTTTTTGCTTTCTCAGTTTCAACGGAGAACAAAGTTGAAGCTTAAATACCAGTTTTCAGACTATGAAGAAGAGGAATTTCTTCCTTTCTACCTAAGCAATGTCTTTCAGCTTGGAATATTTGTACTGCCAGATCTAGCTGAAGTCCACTTCATCATTAGCATAGGAAGATTACTTAAATTATTAAAAACCTAAATAGACTCTATGGGTTTTTTTATGCAAGATACTTCTAAAAATCTTTAAAAAGGCTAAAATATTCCAGTTGCAGCAGAACCTAACAGCTCAATCAATTTGCGTCTTTGCAAATCACCTCCTTAATCTCTCCCAGTTTCCAAGTGAAATGGGGATTATAATAGCCACCTCCCTCAAAACTGTGGGCATATAAAGATTAGCTAAGCATTATAAAAGTCACCCTATTGGGTACGTTGAAATTATTTCCAGCTTCCTTTGATGATTCCTTTTTCCTACCTGACGCCATGTCTTCCCACAGTCAGACGTTATGTACATCTCTTCTTTATACTCAACCAGCTGGGACCCCAGGTTACCTGTCACAAAACAGGAGGAAACAAGGGTTGCATCCACGTGAACAAGAGAGATTGGATCTGGTCCTAAAGCCAGTCAGGGTAAGATGTTTTCTGGTCAGAGCAAGTACTAAACTCAGATGATCAGCAGACTTACTTCATCTTGTTAGCACCAGATAAATTGCCTTAAAAACACATATGTACGCTTTTAATTAACTTCTTTCTTTACATTGCTAGCTGTCTATAGGTAGGAGCAATGAGGCTTAATTGTAATACTGAAACACAGAGGCCAAACCAACATTCTAGTTTTGTTGCTGAATGCTGAAAAATTATTAGAATAGAATACATATTTAAGATGTAAATCTGAAAAGCCCATAAATTCAGAAGCTATACCTCAACCTTAATCTTATTCTGTGAAATTATTCATCTTGACCTTAAATCATTGACATAAATAATCTTTTATCTGTAAGACTTTACAAAGTAGTAGCAAAATCTAAAATCTGCAGAAACACATAACACTGAAAAGAGGAGAAGGGGGGTTGAAAAAGTGTATAAATACAAAATAATCTAAAGCAGAATCACTTGATTTACCTAAATATTGACCCAGAACTACTGAATATTTTGACAAAAAGCACCGAGAAGCAGCAGCTAGCATTCAGATTACTGCAAAGCAAACAGAAGTGTTAAAATGAACTTGTGGAAGGTGATCTTAGCAGACGCAATCCCAAATACTGAGATCTCCATCTTTTAACACGTGGTATTTCAAATAGCACACTATTAAACCACCAGGCAGTTTGCAATATTCTGGGGGAGAAGCAATCATAGCACAATATTCTGTCAAAATTATATCCTCCAGGGGATTATGACTTAAATATATGGCTTGCATGTTTTTACAGTAAAAACAAGATTGAAGTTATCAGATCCTCTTAAACAGAAGAGATGAGGGAAAAAAACACTTGAGATTAAGACAGCGGTATGAAAATTCACTTGTGTGTTATATAAATAGCTGGTTTTAACCACCAAAACAGAACTGCTTATGCAGAGTGACTCATTAGTGCTCAAAGGCTCCTGAGAGGAATGACAGCGCCCGCTGCCCAAAATACACACTCTATTTGGACTATCAAGATTGCATGTGCACCACTGTTTAATGCTATAGCTCTACATTATTTAACCCTAAATACAGCCAAAATAGGATTAGGATATTTGTGTTGAATCAGGGAATTTATAGGAGTCAGTTCATTTCTTTCACTTCCATCTAAGATTTCAAAAGATGCCACTGCCCCTTCGTGGGTTTTCATCCTTCTAACCCACTTAACTGTCTCTCATTTATCAAATAATTCAGCACAGATTTAGTTGTCCACGTCATGTTGAAAATAAAACCCTGTTCCCGTAGGCAATGAGGAGACTTGATAAAGTCAGTCCAGTATAGATGAAGGTCATTAGACTGAACACATACTCATGAACCAGGCTCGTATAGATGAAGTAGATGTAAGACCTGTAAGATTAAAAATGTGGCAAAACCAGCTTACAGACTCCCAGTGGAGGGATGACTACTATTAGATGTGACAGCAGTTGTGCTAAGTGGGAAGGAAAGAGAAATGGGCAATTGTGGAGTGAACAGCCCCTATTTTTTTCCCTGCAAACACCTTCATTTTCAAAAACAGCCCACCATTAAGACAGCACCAAGGCATGGAGCGCTTGCCCAGGTGGTGTGTGGTCTCACCTTCCCATCACTGCCTGCTGACTTGGTCCATGCATCCAGGGTAGAGAGGGCCATCATATGGCTTTCAAAGGGGTTATGATTTATACATAAGGCTGTATAGTTTTAAGAAACAAAGGCTCTAGTGATACCAAGAATCAAAATGAAACCTCCATGACAGAAATGACAGTAAGTTACAACCGTATCATCAGAGTTAAGGACAAAGAACCATAGGCCTAAAATAAGGTTCAAATTTTTTAAAAAAGAATTAAGCTTTTGGTTTTACTCTGTCCAATAGTCCTTGGAAAATTACATGTTTTATTTGCATTCCTATTACATTCATTTAGGCAGAACTTCCAGTATAAAAGAAAAAAAATCCCAACAATTAAACGATGGAGTCGTGAATATTATCTAATGAGACAGATCTAAAATAAAAGATTCACATCTGAATTCAGTTGTATTTTCTCCCCCAAAAAACCCAAGTTTATTTAAATCTATTTGGTTCACCTCCATTTTCAATTTATTATCACTTTGAATCCTAGAACCTCATGTAAGCAAAGACCAGGAAATGTCATCTGCTTTTCCCAAGTCGCACAGATGTCATGAGCATGTAGGAGCAAAGATTAATCCAGTCACTAGGAGGAGGTATGAATGAGAAATCACCTTCTCAGAATCTGTAGGAAGGGAAAGGAGATTTGATTTGCTGTTTACACAAAACATATTTCTTTTGCTTTGTGTAGTTTTCACTGGTGTATGTTTCTGCAAATGGGTATATTTTTGTGCTCTGCAATTACTCACAGAACTTTTTCTTTGGGATAGCTGGGGATAGCAAAATTTATTTCCTTGCTAGAATCTAAAGTATTGCTGTCAGTCTACACCCTTCTTTGAACTGATACCTTTAATGAACGCATTGTTAGTTTTGCTCCTGGATAAATGCTGTTTATTCTACCTCATTTTGCCACTTACTGAAATCTGCTTACATGAGTACGTCTTTATTTTGAGAACTGCTATGGATCTGCACTTTAAAAAGTGCAGTGGTAAATTGCCTTAGCTAGTGGAGAATCAGTCTGTAAACTAAACACCAGCAACTTGTGCTTCATTAGAAAGCCTTTTATATCCAGCTGATATGGTAATGACTGAAAGATATTAGCAACAGCTTTGTAATTGCAGCTGTGTAACAAGACAGACATGACTTCTAGATTTGTTTTACCTTCATTGACTTTTCCTGGTGAATGAGCAAAAGGAGTTGATGGACTCAATTATAATTACAGAGAAATGCCATTCTGTAAAAAAACACAACTGATGACAAACTTGGCACAAAAGCTGCTGTATTGCTTTGGAAAAAGGGACTTCACTTGCTCCTTTGACCTTTGAAAGTAGTCTATCCCCAATGGAAGGGTGAAAACCCAGAGGTGGTGTATGGAGGGACTTCTGATTACTGACATAATGTTCTGTACATTAACAAAGACTGTAATTTCCACTAATTCCAGATTTTTTAGGAGATGCAATTATATTACCTAATTTTGCAAACTTTGTAAACTCAATTCTTCAAGCACATTAGAAAACCCTGTCTGCAAGGGAGGAAAAGACTCTTCAATACAGTTGCAGTTTGCTACGTGGGTACTGCAGACAATGTCTCGCTGAAAAACAGCATCAATGGCTTCAGAAAGAAAAAGCAGGAGAGGCAGCAAGCAGGAAACCAGCATCACCAATGGAGACAGGGAGGCTCCTGCAAAGCGCAGGGAGCTATTTCATGCGGCAAACAGCCATGTCTCAGGGGTGACAGGGAGAAGGAAATTTCCATAGGAACACATTGGGGTGTGTGATGAGTTTAGCCAAGGGTATCTTTGAAAGCTGTTAGCCTGAAAAAGTAGAACCAGAATAAAACTAAGCCCTTCAAAGAACTTAGCAGACTCACCACAGTTTTATTTGCAAACCTTTCTATTTAATGTGTGTCTATTTCATGTGAGTTATGAGTTTTCTCTATTTAAAGAGTTACATAATTTTAACTTTATTTTTTACATTCTAATAAAAAATAACTTCAAAGATTTAGGACATTCTGTTATTTCTGAGATTTAAAATAAAGTGTATAATTTAACTTCAAGGCTCTCGCTACCTCGCAGTGTGTCATGTTACTGGATTAAGCCAGCTAACTAGACAAAGCACGTGCAATAGCACCCCATAAACCCCCTTACAGCAGCTCAAATTCACATCAAATAAAATGCAAAAAATACTGACATTAATAACATTACAAACAAATGACCACAATGTCACAGGAGCACTCAGAAAGTACAGCTGAAACATCCTCAAAGTTTTCATGGCATATCCACGTAGAATTATGAACTTTATTTGTGGGAAGTATGGCAGCCAATAACACGTGCACAACTGCCATCACAATCAAGTGACACAGAAGTTGAGAAACTGCCAAATTATGCTGGAAGCCAAAACTTACAGTTTGTAAGTATCATTCCCACTACGTCCTGAAGCGTTCAGACTGTATTGCACACCCACAAACATCAGTGTGCTGTTTTCCTGGTGAATCACACCAAAATCTGTGCCCCTTATTACAGTTGTAAATGTCTGCAGTAACTCCTCAGGTGCACCACTACAACACGGAAACTTTTCTGTCATTCTAGTGAGTCTGTGTTAGATCTCAAAATTCATCTCTGGTAACTAGTAAAGGTAATATAATACACTGAAGGCAATTCAGGTTCATACTGAAAAACTTACTGCATCTGGAATGGGTAATCAGCTGCAGGCTATTTTAGCCAGAGCTATAAATGGTACAATTTTAACATCACTTTTTGATCTAAATGGCCTTAAAACTCCTCTGACACATGACACAGACTGTTTTGCCATCTAGTTTCAAGAAGTTTTGTCTGCAACATAGAAGCTTCTCAAGTTTGTCTTATTTTATATTCTGGTAGCGATATGCCATCAAGAGAAAAGACAACATTTCAAATGATTGTGAATGTTTGCTTCAACTTTGCTTTCTACATTTCTCCTCCAATTTTAAACATATTGTTATCAAAGGCATTTTTAGAGGTTCATACTTTGTCCCTAATAAAGGGATGGCATTACTGCAAACACCACATACACATGAAATAAGGGAAGGCCAGAGACTGTGCTGCAGCCCTGAGGCCTGTTGGTATGACCTGACCATGTTCACATCACAGAGCACTCAGGCCTGGCTCTCCCTGGGTGCTACTACCATAGCCATTAGATGCATTTTTATTTTTTTTTTGATGAGGCTTTGGGATTTTTCAGTCTGGGGGTTTTTGTTTGGTTCAAATTACCTGAAATAGCATGAGGGTTATGTTATAGGCCATGTGATGAAACTGAGGATGTGCGTGGCATGCCCCCAGTCACCACAGGTGTGTCTGAGGGTAGAAGGCCAAGGTACGTTGGGCTGTGCAGGTTACGAGACTTAAACCTGGTGCAATCTTGACCATAGCACTTATCGGACACAGTCTCGTGTGTGTGCCTTCTCCCAAAACACGGCCTGGGGGGCCATATACACCTGAATTCTTCTTAAACACTTCCCCAAAGGCTTTTGTCACCAACAGAGCCAAGATAATGTAATAGATGGACTCTTGGCCTGAGTCAGTGTGACTCTCCTACAGTTATGTTGTGACACCTTGTTTTTACAATTTAGGCAACAAAAGGAAACGTTTTGGTCTGTATTTTGGACTTTTTGATTAAGCACATTTGTCTCTCTATTACTTGCATTCTTATAAACCTTTTCAAACTGTACTTTGGGATACAGGAAATCCTCTTTTGCTTTTTCCCTTGTCCTGAGTAAAGGCTAATTTTAAAGTAACTGGGTAAAAATCACAAGTTCCCTCCCTGCACGGGTGGCAGTACCAGAATCTGGAATACAGCGGTACTAACTACCCTTCAACATATTTCTCTAAGCTATTCATAACTTTGCACATGTTGGTAGCACAGGGGTGTGAAAGAAACCAAGGTATTTTATTGATGACCAGTGGCCACCAAGCTCTCTGGAAAGGCGGTATAGCTGTGAGAAAGACATAAAGGTCGCAAGAGAGTAATTTAAAGTTTGTCTTTGCTCAGGCATTTTTGGCATGTTCCTACCAGGTCACACAATTATAGAAAATGACTCTCATTTGCAATTTACTATTAATTTACATGTTTTAAGCACTACTTCTCATTGCATTTACCTGTATTTTTATATATGATTTTAGACATGCTTACTGTGAGAAGTAATCCCCATATGCAACACTTTGATAATCCTTCTAATATGGAAAATCTTTTCCAGCCACCTAAATTTAGCATACAGGCAGATACCTGTTCCAAAAAGAGAGATGTACCTTGCCTAGATTACTGGTAATTAATACAATTGGACCATCCCTCCAGTCAATGCACAGTAATCTAAAATTTCATGGTTTGTAAACTTGTAGTCACAGCATAGAACAAACATACAGCAAATTTGTGTTTAAATGTCCCAAGTAGACAGTTTTTGCCTGGCAAGCTGAAGATGTTTTTTAGCTGAGGGAGTGATTCACACCATCAGAATGGAGGAACATGTTGACACAAGAAAAATCCAATTGAATTGCAGCATTTTCACTCCAAGATGCACTGGGAAATGCTCAGTCATCTCCCTGTTCCCTCATACTTTTTACAGTGGCAACCTGGTACACTACCTTCGTGAAAAATGATAGAAATTTATCACAATGTATGCAATGTATTTGGTCCTCATATGACAAAAAGTAAACTGAACTTTCCAGCACTTCCTCAATTTGTGTGAATGTGCAGAATTTGCTGGTTGCTTGATTTGCCATCAGGATTGGAAGCTAAGCAGACAATTGTTGTGAACTAGCACCTGAAAAGTCCACACTTCTCTAAACATTTTTCATAAAAAAGTCCTTCACAAGTTTATAATAAAAATTTACACATCAATTGACACACATTTCATAGCTGATGCTGTGAGAAATAGAAGCTGTTGCCAAGATTAAAATGCACGAAAATCAAATGTAAATGCAAAATCCTATTACATTTCTTAAAGGGAGCAAAGCAGTTATTTAAAAGAGCACTTTAATATGCAGCTATAAAATCTAATATTCTGTCTGCACAATTTATATATATACATAAGCTAAAAATGTGTGTTCCTCAGAACTATTTATGCAACTTTAATAGAGTGGATTTTTTTTTTGCAAATATGAGTTTAAAAAGATGCATTTCTAAAATCCTATTATTGCATTTTTCCCAAATGCTCTAGGCATTAATGCTGTTCACCATTTAATTATTTTTTAAATTAAAACAATTTTCAGTAGTCTCTGTGCTCTGATTTTCAACCACACTATCAAAACTATCCTTAAGTCACAGGTTAGGTTTTCCATTACCACAGGCAGCTGTATTGTATAAGCTTTCTATAAAGTGGCCAAACTCCACATTAAAGGGATTTTGTTTGTTTGTTTGTTTGCCTTTTTGATTGATAGCAACACTGCTCTTGCTGAGAGGAACAACTTCGTGGCTCTTATGGTTAGAAACTCTTTTCTAATTTCTAGTTCTTATCCACTTGTTTACATTGCTTGTTTCTACCCCATGGTTACACTTTCAGGAAAAAAAATCATATTCTTTATGATCCTTTATTTTTTGCAGCTAATGAGGTTCCCCTTGTAAATATTCTCTATTTCCATCAACTGCCAAGTAGTCCTTCTTAGTACCTGATCACTGGCCCTGAAAATCAATGATTGGAATAGTACAGATTCTTATCAATAATCACAGAAGCATAGAATCATTTGGGTTGGAAGGGACCTTAAAGATAATCTAGTTCCAACCCACCTGCCATGGGCAGGGACACCTCCCACTAGAGCAGGTTGCTCAAAGCCCCATCCAGCCTGGCCTTGAACACTTCCAGGGTTGGGGCATCCACGACTTCCCTGGGCAACCTGTTCCAGTGCCTCACCACTGTCTCACCCTCATGGTAAAGAATTTCTTTCTAGTATCTAATCTAAATCTCCCCTCTTCCAATTTAAAACCATTACCCCTTGTCCTGTCACTACACTTCCTGACAAAGAGTCCCTCTCTGGCTCTCCCATAGGCTCCCTTCAGATGTTGAAAGGCCGCTATAAGGTCTCCCCAGAGCCTTCTCTTCTCCAGGCAAGTCATTGTACAGTATTTTTTCCAGAGTATTAGTATTTCCCTCTCTCCATTGGCAACTGTTTAGCTACCTCACCATCAGAACACATTCCCCTTTTTCACAGCACAAGGCACTGATGGTTCCTAGACACACTTATCAACTCACGTCCACAGATCTTTATCATCATCAGTCATTTTGAGAAGATGTGCTCTCCCTAAATCTAGCAGTAAAACTCCAATAGTGTGTGATGTGACCCAAATAATCTGATTTCCATATGTGCTAAGAACCTAGTACTTCTGTTGATTCACATAGGATTATCAATTTCAAGGATCAGGCCAGATGAAATTCAAGCTCATCGTTGGTAAAGTATTTCTGATAAGAAACATAAGTTTACAATGATATCAGGTTTGCCAGATAAGACTGAACATGTGTACTGAATCTAGAGGACTTGAGCATCCAAATAATATAAATGCAAGTCAAAATCAGAGTCCATTCAGGTTGTCTGTTGACAAGGGGATGTAGTTGCTCTTTATGATTTTTAAGACTCCAAAATAAGTCTCTCAGCTCCATTTGCAGCTAGGTGACCTTCTACCAGAGAAAGGACACGCCCCACTACTCTCAGGCAAATTTTTCTCCCTTTCACACCATCCCTCCTAGCGTTTTAGCCAGCTGCTATGGGTGATCGTGCCTCTCTACAATTTCCATTACATTATAAGTTGCTCCATAATCAAGTCAAATTTAACACCACTCCAGTTCTTAATGATGTCTAGATGTCATCAAAAAGGCTCCTTCATATTCAAGTTGAGGAAAGCTGTTGACAAGATTACCTACCACTACAATAACAACACAATGTCACAGTGATAAAATCTTGCCCCATTCCAGGAAGGAATTAAGGGCATAATACTCTTCTCCAACCTGCCATCCCTAATACCATCTCAGAGAACAGTGCACTTAAACACCACAGAACACAACCAAATGAAAAACACCCAATATCTCAAAGAATATTAGTTCACAACATGAGATTATACAGCAAGGACAGAGAAAAAATGAAACAGATGTAATGCACTAATTAATTAAACCTCATTGCTTAATTTGCTATTAGAAAGCATTCAGGTAAAATATGTTGAGGCAAAATTAAGAAACTACATTAGAATAGGAGTACCTTTATGTAAAAAGAAGATCCTGGAGACAGAAGTTATTATTTTGAAATACTGGAATTCATAAAAAGTGAATTAAACACCTGATAGAAATGTATCTACAAGGGCACTGTAGAAATTCTTAGTCTCATTCTTGTCAATAAAAATATAGCAGCATTTCGGCAGGTAAATCTGCCTCCAGTAAAATACTTTAAACTCCATTTACACTTGGGGAAAACTTGAAATCTTCGGTTATATTGAGGTAATGGCAGGTGTCAGTCTCTTCAACACCAAATACGCTCACCTTGTTATTCTCAGGAAATTTTCCATTTTAGTAAGCTATTTATAAGAGACTAGTGTAAGCTATGGCAGAAAGAATTATTGATTAAAAACTGATATACTTTAGGAAAAGAGAAGCAGTACATGTGTGTACTTCATCTAAACATAATCCATAACATAAGAATAAAATAATGCAATTTTTAAAAACTCTTAGAACAGTTAACATTTCAATAATTTTGAAACAAATGAATAAATGAATCACAAGGATATGAAGTAAACCAGAGTTTTGTGAATATTTTTCTTGATGAGCAGTCAACACTGCAATGGAAATTCTTTTATTAAATGCCACTTCACAGTACCATGGCTCCATATGTATGTTATAGCGGAGAAGCCACAACCATCATTGTTCCCATCACAGAGATGCATTTACCTATTTCACTTCAACTTTCTTTAGGCAAAAAGGGTATTAATAAAAATGACAAGACAAATTATCTCTATCAAAGCATAAAGAACACAGGTTTGGCCTTTGTTTACATCGGTTTATTGGATTTACTGGGCTATTTATGATGTTGGAGGCCCTATAGTCCACTTCCAGAGAAAAAGAATGCAGGACAAATCCTTCAGTCACTGTCACTCCTCCCCTCTCACTAACGAAGAGGGAAATATTACACAGCATATTATATCCTATTATATATCTGTCCTAGAAAACACAGCTCTGGGGTTTCAATTAACTTTTATTAAATTGTTTGGTCAAGAGATCCCATAAAGGGTTATTCTGCAGGGATAGTTTTCCATTGGCAATGTTTCTAGTATGGTACTTTTATAAACCAAAAGACTAGATCTACAAAGAACTGGCCTCATTTCAGGTCTCCAAAAAATAATTTTATGTGCTTACCTGCCCCCATTATGAGCCCCGGTGCAGTGTCTTTCGTATGGACTGTTCCTGATACATAGGGATTGTCGGCCCAGCGGAGATGGAGGTGAAGGTAGCAATCAGGCTTGTGGGGGAAAAAGAGAACAGGTTTTAAAAAAAAAAACAAAACACAACTTGTAAAAGTTATGTTCTTACAATAAGGAGAGCATAGTCAGAGAGCAGCTTCAGCAATGCATGTCTTTGTAGAGAAAGAGAATGGCTGTTTCCCATGGAGACAAAGCCCAGCCTGAAACACCCAGTTAATATTAGCTATCTAACTAGCAAGCATCTCTGGTGATGTCTGTGTAGTCTGCCACTGTCTCAGCAAAAAGACTTCCAAACTCAAAAAAGTCAGGATGAAATTATTGTATAAAAAACCCTTGTGACAGAACAACTGATTAAAAATTCTAACTAACAGCAACAAGTATTGTACATTTCTTGGTCCCAAGTAACTGATAAAATCAAAACCAACTGTTTGTACTGAAATTATTCTTTTTTTGTTTTTTAGGAAAAAAAGTGCTACGAAAAAAAGCATAATAACTTTTGGATATATCTATCATCATTCCTTGCTAAGCAACTTACTGCTCCTTGCTCTTTGTGCAGCAGCACTCAGAGGTCACATTGCTCACAGCAATCTGACCAGGAGCTTTCCCGGGAGCGGGATGGGCTGCCAGCCCCACCTGGGAGCTGCTGCCACTGCCAGCCCTCCTCTCATCACGAGGAGCTCTGGATCAGGCCCTGCAGGCTGAGGTCAAGATCATGTAGCAAAGTCTTGAACTCTTCAAAAGGAAGCCAGCAGCTCCAGCCCCCCACTTCTGCTACATGGAGAGGGATCAGAGTTCTGGCAGTGGCAGGACTAAAAGCATTTATTTTGCCCCATCATTGCAGAGCCTGGAGCCCCCAGGAGCAGAGAGTCAGCCAGAAAAATACAAGGTTTTCAGTACAGCCTCAAAAATAACAAAATATTATGGGTAGCTGAGCCATCTAACCAAACTGAAATAACATCACCTTACAAAAAGAAACTTTTTTCATGCAGTTAACTGTGGTGTTTATTTCCAAGCAACTGTAAAGAGTTTCCTTTAAAAGGGAATCAAGGGCTACCTTGGCTTAAGATGAAACAGAAGTATGAAAGATGGAAAGAGAAAACATATTGAAAACTCCGATGATGTGCCCCTTATATCCAGAGACAAAATGGTTGTTGTCATGATCATTCTGAACTGGCTTGTGTGGTTCACACACAAGAAAAAAACGTCCTCTTCGTGTGAAAGTAAGGGCTGCATTTCTTAATGCAGAGCTACAGAGAGGCCATGGCTACTCACACTGCAAGATGAATGGACTAACAGCTTGTCAAGCCACTGCCTTGTAATGCAAGTAGATTTTCTGGCTAGTTTGGCTGGTAAACTTGGCACAAAACTCTTGGGCTGCTAGAACTACTGCACAACATACCATACGAACCATTCTTGTGCACTTTAGGGAAAGGACAGACCAAAAAGAACCACTTACAGGCTTGCAGTTTGTCGGTTTGCCATTCATATCCATGTCTGGAGGGTTTAGAAAATCCCAGTCACGGCCTTTGTTGTAGGTTATCAGAGTTGTAACTTTCCCATCAATTTTCTGGTTGGCCAGAAAGACTCCTTTTACACCTCTGACCTGGAGCATACAGGAGAGAGAGTTAAAGACCAGCACATACACATTTTTTTCAACAAGGCAACAAGGATTATCCCCGATTAGCTGCTCTCCTCTGGCTCTGAACTGTGGACCTCAGGTACACTCTCCACAAAGAAAGTAAATGATACCTTAAAAAAAAAAAAGGAAGGCAAAAGGAAAAAGGATAAGAGGAAAAGGTGAACGGGGGAAAGGGAAGATAATTATTAACTGACTCGTATTTCTAAATGTATTTAAAAAGGATATAGAGTTCTCTTAATGTCAGAAGGCTAACGAAATTACATGTAGTTTATACAGCAAAATATGAAAATTACAATAGCATGGCCTTCATGTACACTACTGTTAAAATTACAGCTCTGCATTTTTTTTAAATATGGACATCTCTAAAATGTTATTCTACAAATTATGTAAGTAACTTATAGTAGCAACTTAACTCTTACACTGAAGTCATGTAACCCATATCATATAGATAGTATACAAATAGGTTAAAATAACAAAATACAATATAATTTCCTTTAAAATAACACTGAATTAGGAAGCACAATTGCCTTTTGTAGTAAATAAGTGCAGACAGTAATAGCACCTTATTATGTTTACTTCTAGCCCTAATAATTATGTTATGTGTTAATATTCTACCAGATGGCATAAGATCTTCTATTACATTTGAAGCTTTCCTTAAGAGCGCTTGTTTCCCTGGTAATTATTTATAAGGTTTCTTGAATTTTTAAAAAATTCTTGAAAATTTACATCAACTCACATAATATTTGCAGCATAGTACAGCTCTCTAATCTGCTTGTGTGCTGTCATTTAACAAAACTGAACCATTCATTACAACTGAGCACACAAGAGAGCCAGCTCTTCGCATAATCAGGAATATTTGCCTCTTACTGAAATGATTCATTCCTGGATTTACTATTTACTTTGTATCTGAAATACTTTTTCCTTTTTTTTTTTTTCCAACTACCAGTTATGAACTCCCTTTAACACTAATTTAATAAGAGACTGCATTTAGGGTGAAGAGAAGGCATCCCTTTCAGCAGGTGGCAGATTTGATACCCATTGTTTATATGCTTTTTTTCTAAGGAACTGACCCAAATCTACTAAGAATAAGAATGCTCTGCTGGTTATGGTAATAGCCTAGAACTTGGAAATGTATTTACATTTAGATAACCAAATGCTGTATAGACATTTGAATACCCACTCTCTCATGAGTTCCCTCTTCATTAAATGCCATGCATGTGTGGTTGGTTTACTACCCAGCATGCTGGAAGCTCAGAATCACCTCCAAGTCAGACATACTATAAAAGCCAACTACTTTGCAGTGCAAGTGAGAAAAGGAAGGGTAAGGAAGAAACTAGGAACCTACATTTTTTTTTACTTTCAAAGCACTTTCATCTTGCTGGGGTTTTATTACATATTCTGTCTTCCAGAGATCTCACAGCCATGAATACGACTGAAAAGCCTGGCAGTTCAAACATTTACTAGAGAAGGTAGACTTGGGGTTCAATTTCTGTGCATGTCTTTCTTCCAGTGAGCACAATATTAAATATTTAAAAAATAATTAGATCAGGGACTGCAAGTGAGGTTTCCCTCTTCATTTGTGGATCACAAAACCAGTGCTGCATCATGAATATTTTTGTTTCCGCTCTCTGTCTCTCTTTTTCTCTCATTCTTGTTTAATGAATATTTAATCATTCCATATAATCATTCAGTGGGAGTCTAAAATTTTTCTGCATTCCCACTCCAATCTCTAACCTATCCAAGTGCTAGAGTAACCTCTCCTCTCTGTACTTTTGTACAGAAATTCTTCTGTACTTTCTACTCCTTGACTCAGCTCCCCAATCTAAATTTGGGAGATTAGCATCTTTCCACCAACAAGGAAAAAGAATATGGGACATAAGTGTTTTAATCTATCAGACAGAAAGGTTATAAAAAAAAAATTATTCCAGTGTCTCAGTTAACCTCTCTCACTGCTGCTCTAAAAAAAAAAGCCAACTAGCACTTCAGCAGTTCCATGTTGAATGAAAGGCATAAACCCTATTTGAAATAATAAATAAGTTTCAGACATCTACCTTCAAGGCAAATTCAAACTCATGATGTTTAGAGTGATGCACTAGCCTCAAAAATAATAACTAACATAAAACTATTGTGTGTAATGGCAGCTTTAAAACAGTCCATCCTCTCTGAAGCATTTTCTGTTTTATTAGTCCTGTGACTTACGTAAATACACACTTATCTCTTTCTGTAAATGCTGTGTGTCAAATCTACATTCTGGATGCCGAGGCACCCAAATTCATCTGTACTTTCTAATCCTAGACTCAGTTCCCTAATCTAAATTTGGGAGATTAGCTTCTTCCTACCACAAAGGAAAAAGATTCACATTAATAATAAGGTGCTACGGAAAGGAAGACATTTCAGCATTGTGGAGTGTTCAGTTACTCTGATGAGCAGTCCAGTAGCTGCCTGTGACAGACAAACACAAGGAAATTCAAAAGTACCTTTCTTTTGATTTTCTTTGGGCTTGTTGGATTAGTTCTTGGAACCCCTACTTCTAAACCAGCTCAGCGCTTAGCTGTTTCCCAAGTACTCTTAGGAAAGCATTTTGTACCTTATAAACCTATTTTCTAAACAGTTTTTCTGCTATGACTGTGTATTCTGTGACAGATTAATTTCTGCAATGTTACATTATTGATCTTACAGCAAAATAATATTCTATATTACTTGGTAGCAAGAAGCACTACTCAGATGGCCCCACAGTGTTTATTAGAAGCATTTACTGAAATACAAAAAATACAGCTATATAACAGCAGTTTGTAATTAAAATTTGAATATATACAATTTGTTTGGGAAAAAAAGGATGAAGAATGTGTACTGCCACTTGTGTAGCTCTTACCTACATGAGGATTCTTAACAAGATCAAATCTAGAAGTATTACATTAGCATGCCCATTTTGCAAATATGCCTGTGTCAAATTTGTGACTGGTTCACATTGGCAGCACTTGATACAATTTCAAGGACATGCTCCTTTTATACAGTTGCAAATTTCAAGGGCATGTTCCTTTTTTTGTCTTTTTTTCTTTGAACAAGTATTTCGGGAATTATTCCCCTTTCTCACACACAACATGAAAAGAAATACAGTACAAAAACCAAAAAAGATAAAGCATATAAAAGAAACTGAACACAGACAGGCAGAAACCTAGAAAAGATTGTATAGCAGATATACAAGTAAAAGATGAAGTAAAGTCAGCAGAAGATAACAAAGATGAACAGTGCAAATTTTAAGAAAAATTATACATTAGTGGAAAGAGAAGTTGTCGACCACTAAGGACTGTCTCTGTTGCACTGAAGATTCCTCTTCCCAAGATTGGATATTTGCATTAAAATGCCCAGATAGAAAACCCAGACTAGACCAAAAAAATACCATCCTTAAGGACTGTCTACGTGTTATACTTAGTATTTATTACTGTGTAAATAATCTATACATTACTTGTAGATATGAGTACTTGATCACATTCTAGTAAAGAAGATGAAAGCTAATTATTTATCATACAAGCTATGTGGAAGCTGTAGGCTTTCTTACTGTAAGCAAATAAAACTGTTCTCCTATAATGCAACTCTATTCCAAAAATAACTGCTAAAAATTGAAATGTATGGCTCCACATACTGTTTTTCAATTATTCTTTATCATTTGCACATTTTCTTTTTAATGCAACCCTACAAATTAATCCAGCATCCACAATAATCTAGGATATCTCTCTCTTGCGCATTATCAAATATGCTCTCAGTAGCATTGTGAAATTCTGAAGTCACCAGTGAAACTGAATTAAGTAAATAACTCTTTTAGACAAAAGGACATCCAGGGGTGGCATCTCTGTACAACTTATCTGAGATGACATGCTACAGGTGACGCAGGGAGGAGAGATTTCACCTGACTCCCTTTTAGCTTTGCATCCCGCAGGAGCAGCAAGGAGCAAAGTGCTGCAAACTAATGTTCTCAATAAATCTTCCTGTGGGAATGTGGCTACACACACAATGTGTAGCTTCACTCATTAAGAAGCCTCATTTCTAAAAAGGTAGAGTCTAGAAAATAACCATTGATAATGATACACCTTTCGTTTTACTAGAGCCATTGGGAAAGAAAAACCTAAACAAAGACGTAGAAGATAAGGGGCGGGGGGGAAGTGGGGGAACTACTATCATTTTCCCCCACCTAGAAGAGTCTAATTACTGCTGTTTAACAGCTCTATATGTATATGACTTGTACCCTAAATTACTACAAACCTTTTCCAGAGAAACCTAATGCACTTACAAAGATTTCTTTTCTTGACTAACACTAGACAGATTAGAGAGTAACAGTGGCCAAACTGTGTCAGACCAAAGGTCCATTAGTTTAATACCCTGATAATGGCCAGTGCTCCTTGCTATAAGAAAGAACAGAACCAGAGCAAAAGTACACCTGTTCTGGTTTCAGCTGGGATAGAGTTAATTTTCTTTCTAGTAGCTGCTGTGTTTTGGATGTGGGATGATGTTGATAACACCTATTGTTTCAACTGTTGCTAAGTGATGTTTACATTAGTCAAGGACTTTTTCAGCTTCCCATAGAAGGAGAGGAAGTATAGAAAGGACAAGCTGGCCAAAGGAATGTTCCATACATAGACATCATATAAATGGGGGTTGGCCGTGGGGCAGGGATCTGTGATTCCTGCTCGGAACAGGCTGGACAACTACCAACCATTAGGGGGTGAGAAGATTTTCTGTCGCATCTTTTTTTTGATATATTTTTTTACCATTATTATCATTGTTTCCTTTTCCATTACTGTTCCATTAAACTGTCCTTATCTCAACCCATGAGATTGATTGATTTCTTTCTTTCTTCCTTCCTTCATACTTTCTTTCTCTCTTTCTTTGTTTGTTTCTCTCTTTCTTTCTTCCTTTCTTTTCCTCATTCTTCCTCACTATCCTCCCCAGTTGCTGACTGGGGTTAAACCACGACACCACCTTATTACATTTGAATGTTAACATCAACAGGAATGGAATCGGTAACAGTTTGTGCTACTCTTCCAAACTGCTATTTTCCTCAGTCTTTTCTTTAGCCAAGTGCACTGATGTTAAAATCCAAGATAGATTTGTTTACGGGAGAGTTTGTCTCACAGCAAATGCTGTTGGCACAAGACAGCTACTGAAAGCAAGTGGATTTTCTGTCCAATACCTAATTTTGTTGCTTCTTCACTTGTCCGAGCTGACACAACCTAGCACAAGGCTCACAGGGTTACTATTTAAGACTCTACTGGGTAAAAGGTGTCCTGCTCTAAGTCAGGAAGCGTATCACTGAGTCGCCCAGAAGAAAAAGGCTGTACATAGGCAGCTTCATAACTTCCTTCAATATTAAATTGTGCTGGCAGTTTCACTTTTCAAAATCTTAAAATAAAAACCCAAACAGCCAGTTCTGGTCTTGCACATCCATGGAAACCTATACCAAGAATCTATTTCTTAAGAGTGCACAGCACATCAGCAGGGCAAGAGGGGAATACAAGTAGCAATGATGTACTAAAAATAAGAAAAAAATCCTAGTCTTTAATGTAAAAAGACAACCGTGAAACTATATTAATGTAATGTTAATTATATTCAATCAAAATAAAAAAAATTATAACTCCACCCAGACTACACACGTTGGAAGAGATAAAGACCTACCTCCAGAATATCTATCAGGACATTCTCTTCTGGCTGCTTTGTGCTCCGGACGTTCTCCAGCAGGATAGAGTAGTAAACACCTTGTGGGTCAGACTGGTACAGGTTGTACGTGTCTGTCTGGTACCACTCCTGAACAGCCACAAATACCTGGTTTTCATCTGTACTGATTATCTGTAAATCCTGTAGAAAAATAAGATACAAAATTACTAATTTTGTCCTAATTTTCTTTTACAAATAATAAGTTTACCAAGAGGGTTCAATACTGGGTGCTGAGTAGTGAAGGAGGAGAGAAATGCATCTGAAAATTCAGTGACAGTAATGTCTCAACATTAATATTAATCAACATGCTGTATCCCCCCACTCCGAGGTGGTCTGTCACTGCCTTCTGGCTACAGGTTATCAGAGTGCACACCAGCTTAGTGAAGACCAAAATTCGTAAATGTGCAAAAGCTGTGATCTGCTTTAACTTTCATGGGAAATGACTTCTTGAAAAGAAGGGGGAAAAAAGGAAAGGGAATTAAAAAGCAAAATGATTTTCCAAAATCTAGATGACAGTCAATGGAAGACTGAAATACCATAAACAAAGTTAATCTAAAAAAAGAATCCCCAGGTACCTAAAGAATTAAGGACTATTTCATCTAGGGTAAAGCATAACATAGCATAAAGAGGATCAGATATAATTTACAGCAGTTACATACAGGAAGCAGTACATACAGCTCATGTATATTATAGTACATAATGCTAATTTATCTATGTGGACAAGTCCACTGGAATATTCCACAGTAATAACATGACAGTCAACATTCTGCATTCATTTCTCAAGAATTTCAGGCATGGATATTGCAACAGCTTTCTTCCACTTTTCCCAGTTTCTTCATTTCAAACTTCTCGGTCAAAAAATGCACAGCTGGGGAAAATAATTTAACACTAATATTAAACAGAAGAAATAAATCAGGAACTAGCAACACTGAACTAAGCTTAGCAAACAGAAAGAAAAAAAAAGGACATGAGTTTGCAATAGGAAATGGCAGCATAAAGGGAGATGTTGGGGCTACATATGAAATGACATCTAGTCACAGAGACTGAAAGCTCATAAACTCTTTATGGCCTCAGTACTTAACTGAGAAACTGTATACAGTTTTTGTCACCCTATTACTGGAAAAATAACTAAAGAGATGGAGTGAATATGAAATAAAGCCACCAAAATGTCAAGAGAATATGAATTGGGGAAAATTGCCTTTAAAATATATATATCAAGAAAACAACTTTGTAGATCTCTAAGAGAGAAATAAAACAAAATCTGTAGGAATCCAGTTAAGACTGAAGAAAACATGAGTAACACTGAGAAACACTGAATACTTGACAAAGCATGTCAGTCACGCTTTAGGCATCTAAAAAAAAAAGACACAAATAGAAATAAAATAATACAATGGAAAGATTTTTAATATTAAAAGATGGTTGTTAAATAACTAATCATTTAGTTAAATTTAAAGTATTTTTATATCTGACACATCTCAACACAAAAGAACCTAAGTTTCTTATCAATGACAGCTCAATGCTGTTTTCAAAAACTTTCTCATTGAACTGTGTTGTAAAGTAGATTTTTGTTTAACATCCCATTAATGGATCTCTTCTTTTCTTGTACTCAAAAATTACTCAGAAGCAGAGAATCTGGCAGAACTTTAATTCTTTCCATCTAAGTATGAAACAGTTACTGTTCTGCCACAGAAATGCCAGCAAAACACAGCAACTGATCCCAACAGGTTCTTTAAAAAGCCTCTTACACATACAGAACACTTCACCTCCTGCCTTAAATACAGGGCTGTGTAGCCCACATTACACCACATCTAATTCTGAATTCACCTTCTCTTCTGCAGTGTGAGAAAAGCTCCTGTCATTATTCATTAAGTAAGGATGGAAGTGAAGCAGGGAGTGAAGCAAGGAGTAAAGAAACTTCTTTTTTTCATATGAAAACCTCTAGAAAAACCCTACTCTCCTGTGATGCCAGGAGCTTTCAGCAAAATTATCATCTACATTATTATAACAGAACATTTATACAGTGCCGTAAAAAAACGCAAAACTCCAGTGAATGTAGATAAGCTGCTTTCCTTCCCCAGGCTCTGGTGGGGCAGCACTGGCTGCACGGGTGGCCCGTGGTGGCAGCGGTATGAGCTGGGAGGACAAGTAGTTGCAGTTCTCCTGTCTCACGGTGGGATGGAGGGTGCTGAGTCAGCAGAAGCAGCGCTAAACGTGCTAGAGGAGCTGAAACGTGTGGTGAAGGAGGACAGGAAGATTAATTTTGGGCAGACTGGAGGAATAAGGTGAAATAATGAGACTGAAGAAGTTTACTGCAACAAATGAGGGCTTACTTTTCTCTTGGTAGCGACTGTTACCAAGAAAGAGATTTGTACACTCAGACTGATGCCAGTTTTTTCTGAGGCAAGAACATAATGAGTCCTGGTTTTAGCAAGTCAAATTGTCTTTCCACTTCCTTGAACTTCATTCCCTCCATTCAGAATTTACGCTTTCAGATTTCTAGTTCAGCCTTACCGCTATTTTTCTCTTTGCAGTGATTTCATTTCCCTTCAAAAAGCAAAACAGTAATTGAGTTATACTGCCTTGCAAGAATCCTGCACAACACTTTCTGTCCACCATCATGATATAATCCTCTGGGAAAATTAATTGACAAACTAAGGAAAACTGCAAAGTTCATGCATGGTATCTTTAAAAATCCTGAATGACACAGACTGTTGAATATCTAGCTAAAACAAAGCTAAATTTTCACGTCATAGAATCATAGAATGGTCAGAGTTGGAAGAGACCTTGGAGATCATCTGATTCCAACCCCCTGCCACGGCCAGGGGCACCTTCCACTAAACCATGTTGCTCTGACATGATACCCACTGCTCAACAGATGGAAAACACACGATGGTACATCAGCAAATATTGCTAGAGAGAACTGTCAGTAAAGAGTTAACTAGCAAGGACACCTGAGAGAGAGAAGAAATATCCTGATTCAAGGAATCTGGGGTTTTATTGCTTTATCTAATTCATGGCCACAGACGCTACCTCAGGCTGTGATCTCGGCAGATCCTGTATGGAAAGAATTCATTCTTTTACAATTTCATGCTTGGACTGCTGCACTTGCCTTCTTGCTGGACCTCATGCTTTCTCTCTCCACATTCCGCAGGCTACTCAAAGTCCCACTGATCATCTAATTTTTCTGTAATTATGCTATTCACACATGACTTATTCAAATTAATTTATAAATATCTTTACTGATGTTAGAGACCTTCAGAATTTGGAAGATTTCTTATTGTCACTACTCAAATATTTGTTTATCTCCAGGCAGCTTTTTTATATACATTCAGTATTTGAGTTCTTGTGCTTCCCTTTCTTTTCCGTGCTCAAGAGGAGAGTCCATGTACTTTTGGGTGTCCAAAGGCAGACTCTTTCTCCAGGTTTGCCATAACAACTAAGTTGCTTTCTCTGTGGCATGCCCATTTCTCCACTATTTTACTTTTACTCTGCGCAGTCTGCAATGTCTGCTCTGTCCCATCTCTTACTGATCCAAGCATCAATGTTGCCATCATTCTTTCTTCTCTCTCTTTTTCGTTCTTGCAAAGCTCACCATTGCCACTTTGTATCATTATTGGGGCCAGAAGACAGTTTTAAGGTGGAAGAGGGGAGAAGATTTAGATTAGATATTAGGAAGAAATTCTTTACTGTGAGGGTGGTGAGACGCTGGAACAGGTTGCCCAGAGAAGTTGTGGATGCCCCATCCCTGGAAGTGTTCAAAGCCAGGTTGGACGGGGCTTTGAGCAACCTGATCTAGTGGGAACTCGATGATCTTTAAGGACCCTTCCAACCCAAAGCATTCTAAGATTCTAAATAGGCTGTCATTCCCAAATGCAACATCCAACTGCCAGCCAGTCTTCTCCATTAGCTTAATCTCATCTTTTTAGGTTGTAAGGTTTTGTGAAGCTCTGAGAAGACTTCCAATGCCACTAGTTGTATTGTCTAAAACTCCATTGTTTTTGCATCTAAATACCCATGAGAGTTCTTGATTCTGTTTGCTAAGGTGCTTCTTTCCTTCATCCTCCTCTCTCTACTGGGTAATGTCACACCACGCTAAGCACAGATGTCTGTATGTCTATCACTAAAAGTCTGTGGAACTGCTCATAGGTTCAAGACAGTGGACTAGCCCAGGGCCAGGGATAGGTCTGCCTATAGGTGCAACCACAGAAGCCTGCAAAGCCCTCTAAAATCCACTATGTAATCAAGTCCACAGGGTCATTTCCCTAAGGGTGGATGTGAGTAAACAACCTTCAAATAATGTAAAGAGCCACTCCAAGGAAAGTGGAATAAACTGGCTTGTGTCTACTTGCAGTTAAATACTGGGTATAAATCGCAGTTAAGGAGATTTCGGTTAGACATCAGAATATCCTTCTGCAGTAGGGCCAAGTCACACACACAGAGGATAAAATGCTTAGGGAGGTAAAGTAATCTTCATCCTCAGGAATTGTTAAGAGTATATTAGACAAATATCTGTCAGGACTGGTTTCAGCAGATGACTATGTCTCAGAAAAGGACCTCTCAAGATCCTTTCCATGTGTATTGACCATGATCCTGTAAAAACAGGGGAAAATAAAAACACACCTTATTGAGATCACTTGAAACGTTAAATATACAAATAGAAATATCATTAGAAAGACAGGATTTTAGTTTTCTGGCGGTTTGTTCTGGTCTTGGTTTTTAGGTTGGTTTTTTTTTATTTAATTCAAGAACTATAATTTCTTAACTATACTAAAGAAAGTAATCAATTTTCCAAACAAATAAGAATTTCAACTTGATCTTAGAATTAGATTTAAGGTCAGCTGGAGATCTGTTGAAATCTGAATAACTTTTCTACAGAAATGCTAAATGAATGCTGAAAGTGATCAAAGTCTGCATATTAAACACTGGTATGATTAAACAAGGCATCTGGTGACAGGTCACACCACTCCTGCTCTCCCAGGGACTCATAAGCTGCTGTGTTTGTACCTCTCATCAATAGCAGAGAACACAATTGCGCAAATATACAGAAAGATTTCTTCAAAGTGATACTAGAAATAATTAGACATGTATAGAAGGCCAAACTGTGCAAACAATGAGCACCACTTCAAAGAAATGTCATATCACATGGACAGGCCTGGTCTAGTAAACAAAATAAATTAGTCTGAGGGTGCACACATGACACGGAAATAACTGTGCATGTTCAGCCATGCAATGGAAAGCAAGCACCCAAGAACCCTTCCAGCAAGTACAGACCAATGATCAAATATTACTTCTTAAAAAACATCCACGCTGCTTGAGAATTATTTCTTTACTTTAACACAGATACCAACACGATCAGTCTACCAGTTTTCCAAAATTATCTGCTTTGAATGCAGTTGGTTCTGTTTTCACAGAAAGCTGAACGAAGACCAAATCAAAAATCAAATATCAGTCAACAAGCACAAAAGTATTAAATTATTAAGAGTCGTGTACTGGGGGAGGTGAGGATAGGCAGGTGGAAGGAAAGATGTTTAGAAGAGGAAGAAAAGATAAATGCATTGTGTTCACTGTATACAGCCCCATACCATCTACATTTAGTAACTCACCAGCCTGTAAGTCTGCTGATACTTTATAGAATTTTACATTCAATAAACGCTCTATATGGTTTACTATATTACTAACCATGATAAAAAACCCTATGACACAAATAAATACAATTACACCTTGAAGACAGAGGGTATAAAAGATGACAAGGATCATACAGCAAGCCAGTGCTCCTTTGTGTAGTAAAATGTGCTGATGACACAGGAAATGCCATTAAGTGAAAATACTGTAGGCAAGGTTCAGCACAGCTGACAAAATGCTACACAGGCAGGACCGTGGTGCTTCAGTCAACAAGGCAAATAAAGAAGAACCTCAAAATTCCTGTTTTTCAAACCTTGCAATTTTGACTCCAATGTCAGAATTTTGCCCCCTGCAATCTTTTGATGCTGTGGTTGGGCAATATGTTAACCTGAAGCAAGTGATAAATTAAACAGAGAATCACAAAGAGTAAATGTATCAGAAGCTCAACAGATGTAAGAACTCAAGGCTGTGTAGTCTCAGCCTTGACCTCCAGTTGTGCCACATTCATACCCCTGTACTCTCTTAAGTACAACCAAGGAAACTGGATGGCACATATCCCAAAGATAATCTCCCTAATCTTCCTTGCCTGGCTGAGTAAAATGGTGCAAGGAGAAAAATCAATAACAAGCTACACCGTGAAGAAAAGAACGGTTCCTTGAATTCACCTCAGATGGATTTGTACAACTGGGGAGCCAGACAGCTGCTCCAGCTCCAGTTCACTGACTAGTATCGTGACACTGCCCGGGAAAGGGACACTTCTAGTGCATTAAATTCCACTGCTACCTGCATTTCTATTTTGTTTCTCTTTGTTCTTTGTTCAACAGGCCACACCAATGGACTTTTAGAAGGCTGGAAAAGTAGTCCTGCTGCAGGTGCGCTCTGCTCTTCTACCTGGCACAGAAGAACCACCTCAGCCTAAGCCTCCCCTAGTGATAGACAGCAGAGGTGGAGAATCACAGAATCATCTAGGCTGGACGAGACCCTCAGGATCATCAAGTCCAACCATCTACCCTACTCTAAAGTTCTCCCCTACACCATATCCCTCAAGAGAAGAAGAGGCTATTCAAACAGAGAAACAATTATTGGGAGACTAAGAGCCTTGCTAAATGAACTCTCAGACCCCCAGTACCTCATAATTCAACCATCACGTAGAGAGACCCTCAAGGGAACTTTGTCTGCTGGCAAATGGGCTGCAGCAATCTTTCCTGCCATTTCTGCTGTTAATGAATGGGTCCATTTAAGGAATCCCTGAAAAAGTTTTGGTAAGAAGGAGCTTAATAGAGAAGGGAATGCATGCTTCAGAAGATTGATAGCTATTTAGGGTGAAAAACTACTCAAAATATCTTACTCTTGATAGTGTCATGTCTATTATTGGATGCTCCAGACAAGTGTGGAAGAAAACTTGTGGTTAAAATAATAATGTATATCTCAGACTGAGGCAGGGAAGAGGTGGGCCTGTTTCGAGCCCCTCAGAAGAGCACTAGGGGATAATCAAATAAAAAGAATACTAAGGAGTTGGAGAAAGGCATGTAGAGAAGATTCATATTACCATGAATACATTAAATACTTGGACTTATTTCTAAGGCAATAGGATTATTTTCTTCTTTTATTTTTGTTTATTTTTCCCCTGTACTCTCTTTTATCTTGGTTACCTGAAAAAAATTATGTTATTGCCCATTTCACAAGATTGAAAAGACATTCAGAGATCAAAATAGATGAGAGAAGATTTTTCCACACCATATCTTTTCAGAACTAAACTTTCTGAATTGCAGCAGAATATAACTGACAATAGAGCTCTCGCACTATTAAGATTTTGTAGCTGGCATGAAGAAATGCAGAACCAACAAATACCTTGCATCAGTTCATAAAAGGAGATCATTATCAATGGAGTTTACCTACCAGAGGTGGGAAGGGAACGCAGAATAATTAAATTCTTTCAAATTGCAACAGTAAAACCACCAGGATTTGCAGCAGATTCCTTGGTTTGGTCAGCAATTTTGTTAACAAATTTTTTGCTTAAACTCTCAGAGTGAACTAATTCCCAGTTTTCTTGTTAGTCACAGTAGAGCATGACTCAAAATCCCGAATAAGGACCAGAACCCAACATACTCCTCTTTCTCCACATCAGACTTTTCTAGGCGAGGGCAATCAGAGCTGCAGGAACTTCTCTGCAATACAAGTGTGGGGACTCTCTGGTGGGGCTGTAGCCTGCACCCCTCAGCAGAGCTGCCCTCCCAGCAACTGAACCACTGCTCCGGGTTGAAAACAGCCCAAGGGGGATCGCTGGATCTCCCTGGATCTTACTAGACCTCCCTGGAACACACCTGCATGCCAAGCCAGCCATCCTATGACACAAATGCAATCCTGCTTGATTTTGGTGTTCATTTCCTATGAGTTATTCACTTCTGATCTAGCTTTAGCAGTAGAGAACAAACAATCATGGTAAAACGGTACTACATCTAGTACAAAAGCCAATTAAGTCTTAATACACTCACTCTAAATTTCCTCTTCTGTTTTGGGGAGTGTACAGGCAGCCTTTAATATGGCTTTGCTACCACCCTGCCTGGCAGCAGCCAGTATGTGACTCCTGTCAAGCGCAGGAGTGAGCTGTGTGATTCAATGTCGTGCTTGATATCAAACATGCTACTAAAAAAAACAACCATGATATGTCAGCAGTAAGCAAAAAAGCTAAAAAAGAAAATCTGAATTCTGTTCGTTAGATAGCCCCCAATGGCTCTGCTCTCTGTACATCTAAGGAGCTACGATGCCTTACAAAAAGGTGATTTAAGCGGCACTGTGGAGCCAGAGCCTAGAAACTTAGCACATGTAAAGCTTGGCTGGACGCTGCTTTTAGCAGCCTTTGACTAGCTAGTAAGGAGACCTTGAGATTTGTCCAAAGACAAATATTTATCCTTTTCTAGGTTTCCTTTTAGGGGATACATTTGGGCAAATACAGATACAAATGCAACTACAAATAATATAAAACAATTGAATCATTTTTTGCAGATTTTCAACCTCTTCATAGCGAGAACAAAATGAGACATCAATACATTTTGTAATTACTCCGTCTGAAAATGTTCATTCTATCTCTATATATGAAATCACTGTGAAATGCATCTGTGCTGCAAAAAGAATAATATCTGAAGAGACCAGAACTACCCCCTGAGGCTGGAGCCTGTTTTTGCAGCACAGTTCTCCTAATGTTGTTAGACACATCCTTGACCAGCCTGTAGTATCTTCTGACTTTGGGTGCTGTTTTCCTTCCCTGGACACAAGCACTGCTCAAAAACTCTGGCCAGTGACAAAAAGCACTTTACAGACAACACTTGGAAAGAGATTTTTTTTGAAGCCTCATCCAATTCTTTTGAGAAAAATGCAATATAGACTATTTCAGACCCGCTTTATCTCCTGGTTAGGCAGAATCTACTACAAAACTCTGAAACTCAGTTCTTTCAGAAGCTATTGTTTTTAATCAAAAAAAACCCAAATTCTTTGTAAATTCTTTCATTCTGTTTATCTCTTACAACCATAAAAGTAGCAACTCCACAGTCATGTGTTCTACATGTACACTTAATGCACCAGTGTCTTTGCTGATATCCTGCTTCTTTGCAAAATTTCATCATTACTTTGTTCATATGAATCTTTTTCTTTCTGTTCAAACTGGATTGGAAGATACATTTCTACTGCACTCTGATGATTCTCACTGAAATGTGTGATGAAAAATTTCAGAGCTGTGTTCTTATTTACTTCAGTATCTAAAAATTCTGCTGTAATGTGAAGGTACCAAATCACTTCCAAAAAATGTATTTTTTCCAGAAGAGGTTAAAATCTCTCCCCTTCACCAGTGATCTAACAGAGAGATGTCTGGCTTCCAGGCCCTCTTTGTGAAATTTTCAGCTCTGTTGTGTGCAGATACCCAAGAAACTTCTCTTGGAGGCATCATCAAAATGCTAAAAAGATACAGTTTATTTCATTCCACTCATCAGGTACTGCCTGAACTAGAAAGAACACAAAAACATCCTTTTCCAAATGACACAGTCATCCTGTTCCTAGCTTGCTATTGACTCTACCCAAAATGAAACCATTAACTTCTAATTTATTTATTCAGTCAAGCCTGGAGTTAATCTGCTTAGTAAGAAAAAAAGAAGACAAATAAACAAAACCTATATTTTCCAAGACAAAGAATTCAGCATGCAGCACTGTTTCAAACAATCCAGACTACATATGACAACCACACTAATGAGTTATGACTGACATTTTTTGAGTGTGTCAGGAATGAACTCTGTAAGACCGTATGCCCCATAAACTAAGCACCCTCTGCAGATTAATAGATTTTAAGGGTAAAAATTATTATTAGATCCCCTAGTTTGCTCTCTGCTATCTTTCCAACCAGAGAATTTCCAGCAATTATTTCTGTATATTTTATAAGATGCAGGAGGAGCAAATAACTTCTATACCATTAGAGCAAATCTCCCAGAAAGGTACTCAATTATGATTTGAAAACTTCAAAAGCTAGAATATCTGTCATTTTCCTTAGCACTTTTTCAAATAAATAATCACCAACAACATTAAGAAGTTGAGTTCAGTTTCTAATTTGAATGTGTCTGGATTCAACTCCCATCTATGGTGGGTCTTGACTAAAGCGCTTTTAAGGCTCTGTATTTTCTCCCCATGAGGAGGCTTCTTTAGTACAATGAAGTTGCTTCTTGATCTATCTTTTTGAAAATAAAATAATTCTTTTTTCAGGTTATATTTCAACAATATTGCTGCACTGGTCTTGTTTATAGTGTGGTCCTGCAAACCTAACAGAGGTCTTAGTGGACTGCAGAGGACTAGTAGAAATAAATGGCTGGGGAAGACTTCTTAAACTGGTTTTGCTGCCAAGGAAAGCCATGGAACAGAGATCCAGGTCACCCACTGTGTGCTGTGTCTCCAGCCTTCCCATAGCATTCGCTGCTCTTCACAACTGATGTAAGCTCACCTATTACAAACATGGATGCCTACAAGGGAACAGTCTCATATAGTTCTTGAGTTCTGACAACTTCCACCCGTTTATTGAGACATGTCAGGTAGCTAGATCTGAACCCAAATAACATGCCTTCTATTAATATAGTGTACTGAACTATTGATATTTAAATCAGAGGCACGTGTCATTAAGTAGGTATAGTATGTATCCAACTTAAAAAAAAAAGTAATCTCTTTCCTGAATGTTTGAGTAATTATCAACTACTGTGTAGTATAATAACACTCTGTGCAACTCTTAAAAAATTGAGTTAGTATGTCCATCTTCTATGTGATGGCAGTATCAGGAAGGACAAACAGTGCTGCATTGGCCAAATGCAGCCAATTACTGGGAATGAAAAGGAAACGGCAATGAAAAGGTATGGATTCTTGCACAGGCCATCTAGAAACAGAAGGAAGAAATGCCCAGGTTTCTCTTCTAAGATTTCGCCTTTCCATTTCCCAGCAGACAACATTTTCCCACACAAGTTAGCACAGTCAACGCTTGCACTAATATGCTGACACTTCTTTAGGAAATTTGCCACGGGTAAAATATTCACAACTTGGCTATCTTTACATGATTAAATTTATTTATAGCTAACACACATTTAATTACTGATTTTAGTATTTGAAAAGAATACCATAAATAATTAAACATTCAGGGAAACATCCTTCCTCTCCCTTCTCCAGGACCAGCTTAATCAAATACTTCTTCTTCCCACTTCCTACTCTCAAGTCTCTTGCTTCCACCTTGTTTTAATTTGATTCCTCCCAACCACTTCAGTGAGGCAATGGGCTGAGCTGCAGATTGGGGTCATCTGTGGAAGGGTTTCTTTTTGCTGCTCCTTGATTATTCTTTGCTTTCCTCCATTGCTCCTTACTTGCCTTCTTCTGTCCCAGTGTAGGTGACCCATGGGTTGCTGTCCCCTGGGGTGTCCCTGCCCCAGTGGGAGCTGCCTGAGAGCTGCAATGCCTCAGGGTGTGCACATCTGGCATGCTTTGACATTTACAACTGGATATTCCTCTGTTGTTTTCTAATTACAATTACCCCAAGAAAGCATAAATGCTACATTCAAAGTAGCATTTATTTATTCATGTGAAAGGGTTGATATATTTACCTGTTCTTGGTTATACATTTTTTGTCAAAATAGATGAATAAATAAATAAATAGCTATTTCCATAGTGCTACCTGGAGCATATCCCAAATAATATCTGAGGATTTGATTCGAGGGTTTTCTTAATATGCTGTATATTTAAAACCAGAAGATTATAGACCACCATTTAGATTTAAAAAAAAAAAAAGTCAAAGATGACAAAACAACATTAAATGCATTCTTTGTGAAGAAAAGAAGGAAATAGCTGTACTCCACTGTCCTTCATTAGATGAGCAATGAATTTAACCTGTGCATTTAAAGACATGCAAAAATCACGTCTTAGTTCTCTACTAAGTAAGTGACGGAATCACATTGAAAGGCAGGAATCTCAGGAGGTCTCCAGATAGACAACCTCCTGGGAGCAGGGTGAGCTGTGAAGCCAGACCAGGTTCCTTGGGGATTTATCTAGCTGGGTCACTAAACCTCCAAGTAATTTTTCTTCTGGATTGTAGAAGGTTTCTAACTATACATAAAGTTATGAAACACATTGAGTGCAGCACAAAAATTCAATTGCGTCAGTTGGACCATATGTAAATATCTGTCTATGCTTTATTGCCAATTTACTATGCAAATACAGAAAATTTGTCACTCTAAAAACATGCTAGACTGAAGGAACCTCTCAACAAGCCTTGCCATTTTGATAAGTAATTAAAGCTCACATTGGGATTCTTTAATGAAATACAGCACCATCAACCAGTAAAGCTCTCTTCTATTACAATTCATGTTTATACCAGAAACCACCATGTGAGATTAAACTGTAATTGATTCTTGAAAGAACACTTGCTCAATATCACTACATTGCCATTGGGTATGTGGCATTGTTTCATGGAAATAAAGCTCAAAAACTGACGACAAGTAAGCTATTGCATGCTCTTGCACTCTATGGTTTATGAGCTACTACATTCCTAGAATAAAAATAAAAACAGTAGGGTAAGAATATACCGTAAAGGGGATTCAGAAATCTTTGCAAGGAGAAATTATGAATTCTGAATAATGAGGTTAAAAAAAAAAAAAAAAAAGAACAAAGCTAGTTTAGGTAGAAAGAGAAAAATGAAAATATATAAAATATACAAAGAGACAGAAAAACATGTATACTTACTTTTGGCAATGCATATTTTGGCAACTTCATCTGTACAAAGCCATTGCGACGGTAAGACACATAATACTTGGTCCGATTTGCTGATGTTGTCTATACAAAGATAAAACAGAACCCTGTGATAGTTTATGTTAAATCTAAAGAGTCTGCAATAGAAGATTTATTTTAACCTGCAACTGAAATATATGGCTATTACTTCTATTACGTTATCAATTTGCAGTGTACTGCATTTATTCTAAAAGAATAAATAAAAAGTTGTGAGAAAATAGACTCCAAAAAGACTCAATTTCTTATTCTCTCCCTCTCTTTAGGAAGAAAAAAAAAAGTTAGTTACTTCCTCCTTTTGCAATTTCAGCTATCAAGGGTGATACCTGAGACTTCAGCATTTCACCGTCCCCAGTCCTTACTGATATCTCAGTACCTATAGGCTTCCCGCACTGCTGCCCTTTCATAGAAATCCAGGCTGCAGCACCCTCCTGGTAAGAGGTCAAGAGGAGACACGCTGGCCATGAACACCAGGTACCTCAAGGGCAAGTGGTACTCCAACAGCGCTATTCAAAGCAGGGCAATAAAGGCTAAAGAAATTCCACTATTCCACTAACATTATATAAAGCATTAGCTATCTTTGACTATTATTCTCTACACAGGATAAAGCATTTCCCAGTGCAAGATGCTGACGTGCTGCATGGAAGATAATGATGCACTTCTGAATCCATTGATTGGTCAGTTTGAAAGTCAGCGATACCTCCTGAAGACACAATTACACCCTTAAATAGAGAGGTTAAACATGCATTTCAAGTGACTGCGTGTGTGGAACTGAAGATAGACTAGGTTTTGTGTTAAATACTTGAGGGCTTATGAAGATTTTCACTGAAGAAAGCCAACAGAAATGTGCACTGAAAGGAACACCACTGTATGACTATTGCCCATTAGTTCCTTTCTCCTCTTCGTAATAGCAGATATACTGGTAATTTTAAGACTTTTAACTTATTCACCAAAAAAATCAATGCAAATATTGTTCCAAAGTACCAAAAGGAACATGCTAAACAACCGTCAATGAAAACACTCAACTAAGAGCTTCCCTAGGTTTTTCTAGTCCGAAATGTAACACCAATATCTGTGCCAGTATACAAATCGTACATTTCCAACTAAGTCTCTTGAGCCCCATCAGATTAGATTAGCAAAGGTTTTAGCTTTTTGTAAACAATATTTCACTTTTTTTTCTTTTTTTCTTTTTTTCACAAAAGATCAGCTTGGTAATGGCTATCCAGTCATTTTCACTAAGTTTATACAGGGTGGCTGCTTTGCAACAATGGACTGGTCAAAAAGAAAATGGAAGAAGTGAAATGAAACATGCAAAATTTTTCTCTGGTTGCCCAAGACAAATCAGATTGTGGAACAGAAGCACAAACTTGTTTTCTTTCTTTGTCTTAGAAAATCCATTTAAAATCCTACCCTAATCTCACTTTTTTTCTCCTCAACTTCTGTATTTAAAAAGGGAACCTTATTTGGAAAACAGCCTATCCTGAACCTGGCTTGGCTTGGCAAAAATAGAGTTGATGCATGACAGCAAGTCCACCTGCCTGAATATTTTCAAATCTCAAAGTATTTAACATTATAATCATTTTTTCTCTTTTTTTTTTAAACCAATTTCCTTTTTTGTGGTAGAAAGAATGTGATGCCCATTAGGAATGTGATTTGTTAAATTACGGATTAAACCAAAAACCTTGCCATTTATTTAATGAGTATTAAATGGCAGTCTTATCCATCTTTTAATAGCTTTCTTGTTCATTATGCATTTATTTTATGTCACTCGTTTTAAATGACTGAAGATGATGCAAGGCAGCAGAGAATCGGAGTGGAAGCAGCTCATTGTGTCAAGCCTCACTGACATGAAAGGATGGTCTGTGCTTAAAAACAGTGCTGAAACTTTAATCCTCCCACTAAAATCACCTCTGAAACTGTCTGACTGTCAGCGCAAACTGGAAAAGAAATGAGTATTAGAAAGTTCCTGATCTTCATGGATATAGATGTACTAAAGAAATGGGGTTGAGATCTTCCTCTAAGATGGTAAAAGACTGAGATTCAGGCCAGGATTAGCAGCAGAGACCTGCAACGCTCTGATTCACAGCTGAGGGGACGTGAGTGATGCCAGGAGCAGTAAGGCAGTTTCTAACTTTCCGTTCCATCTTCTTCCTGGCACATACTACTGTAATATTAAGGGGAATCCCTGGTCTTATTCTGTCTCATATAGAAATGTTCTAATTTACATACCAATATGTTAGTCTATTGACAAAATATTTTCCTCGTGATCTCAAAAGTGTGCCATTTCTCAGACGTTCCAGCTACAGTTAAGTAGCGTCCTGCATCACAACCCAGGGGTGGCTGCAGTTCAGCTGCACCTATAGCATCCCAGAGTTACCTTCCATCCTCCAGTAACGTAGACATGGCTAACTGTAAATCAATGTAGCAATTAAAGAGATGTATATTATATCCTGTGAATTACTGCAGGTAAATCTGAAAGGAAAAGACTGGAGATGTTTCCCCTTCATGTGGAACACATGCACATCTCATCTACTGGCACTGACATATCAAATCTGCAGAGACAACATTACCAATGGCATCATTTTGCTAGTAGCGACTGTCCATTACTTTATGTCTACATTTCCAGGCTGCACTTCCATTTTGTGTCTGCCCATGCCTAGCATAAGACAGAACAACAACAACTTGAGATGCAATTATACGAGGTGGCCGGCAAAACAAAATGCTTGAAGAGGAAGTAGCCTGTGTTTTGCTGAGCAGTCTGGAAGTGCACATGGTGACAAGCACTTCTCACCACCTATACACCATGAAATGGATTTTAGAGTGTGCCTGGGGGGATCCACAGATAACTCCACCTTCGAGCAAAACGGGTGCCATGAGTGCTAGACCTGAGCTGAAAAATACCTACTGTAACTCAAAAATAATTTTCCAAATCCATTTTGCTGTTTCTTTGTGCGGCTAAATGTTCTAAGCCATGTGAGCCTTCCAAAACACTACGGTAAACAAGAGGAGAACAGATCTTTTGTCTCTTTATCAACTAACACATCCTTTTGGAAGACACAGCCACAATGGGGGAAAGATGCACAGAAGGCAATCTGATGTACACTGAGGCAACGATGGGGAGAGCTATCCATCACCCCAGCATTGCTTTCCTGCAAGAGTCAACAAACAAGCCTTCGGAACAAGCAAATCATATCTAAGGGAAAAATTATAGCCAACCACTGAAGAAAGTACAAACAACTTTCCCAGGAAAACCTTAAAAACCAGCTAAGACACAACCTTTCAGAAAGTTTTAGCTCTGACAGATTTAAATCCCACCCAGTCCCGAGCACAGAAAATGCCATGAATTTAAGCGTGCCTGAGCTTGGTGCCATAAGGCTGATGGAGTCCCAGCCCGGGTTTCTGCATGCAGGTCTTATAGTTTGGGAATGAAATAACCCCAGTGCAATTTGGGTGGTCAGAAGTTGCTCCAAGCTTCCCAGCTACGGCCATTTCACCCTTTTGCTTCCTAAGTGCAGCTTTATAAATTCTTGCCCAGAAAAACCTCTTCACAAAAGAATCCATGTGAAGAAGCAGAGCCACTACTCTGTCAGTGGCTTTCATTGCATGCTCTTCTCAGGCAACCTTTTTGTATGATGGAGGTACTGGAAAGGGCCCAGAAGAGGTTCTAGCATAAAAACAAAAGGGTTACATTTTGTTTAATTTACAAGACTATTTATAAAAAGTGATTTTGAACCATATTTGAAAGTTTCTGTCTTGTTAAAGCTAGGTCAGTGCTAAATTAAAATCAACCTAAACAGGCAACTAGTTGCATAAATTAAAGATGCATTGGGTTACTTCTGATAAAGGAATGCTTTGTTCCATGTAAAAATTCATAAATCACCATTCATGCTATGTAACAGATTTCTCCATGCTCCTTAATTACAATGTTGCTGCACTGTTTAAAATTTTATTTTTTAATTTGAAAATGGACAGTCTCTCCAGAAGGCAGAGACCAGCAATACCTGAAGAAATATGTAGTCATCCTGCACAGTCAAAGAATCCCGATCAGTGCCACCAGCAAACTGGACTGTCATTGTCTTATCAGAGCAATTTTGAATCTGGCAAGTGATGTAACGATAACCTGAGGGAAGAGAGACAGGAACATATGACAAGGCTATCAAGGGAAAAAGAAGCAAGCAGTATAAAATGTTATTCATGTAGGGAAAGTGCTGCCTTTGCCAGTCGAGTTAGTTGTAAAATTATTGCATTAAACCCTCATACAAGAGTTTTTCAATCTCCAATGCGCTGAGAATATATTAACTGCTTACAGTTCAGATCTTTCCCGGGAGGCAGCCTGTTATTATCCAAATGTTGCTGGTCCAGAGAGATTAGGGGTTAGACGAATGAGACATTCATGGGTGGGGATAATAGAAGGAGCCTCTTTTCTCACTTAACCTATGCACAGAGTCGAATTATTCACTTGGAGAAACAGCAGCCTGATACAACATAACTGAAATCAATAGATCAACCCTAGTATAAAAATGTGATGAGCAAGAAGAGAATCAGACTCCACTTAATAGATAGCATGCGGAATCTTAAAGGCTATTTTTAAAGCTCTGTAGGAAAGTTAAGATACACTATTAACATACTATTGGAACTGCTCTGTTGGGGCAGGTCTTCTATATTCAGAGTAAATACCTTGCTGGAAATGCCTGGACTGATCTACACCAGGGGAGGCTATGGCCTCTCTCCTGCTTTCCAGTTAGCAATGGGCAAGGAATACCCTCTCTGCCAGGGCTGTGAGAACAGCATCAATGCATCTTTGATGCAATCTGCTCTGAGACAAGAGAGCAGAATCAACAATCATATCTCACCCTAGCTTTGGCCCAAACACCTTTTAGATTCAAACCTTTGTACAGCTCAACCTTCATCACAAGCTTCTGAGCACAAGATACTTGAGTGACTTTCCCAAGTGCAGTGAGAAAAATGTTATATAAACAATCCTGTGTCCACATCACTAATTGTCCCCACGCTCCAGATACAGTATGAAAGAGCAAATAATGCACTTCTATGCATGTGCTTCATTACTTTTACAGTGTGATAGGAAATGCATTCCACATTTAATGACTTTGACTAGAAAAGGCAAATTAGTATGCTAGATACAAGTATTTGTTTTGAAATCTGGATCTGTTTAAGAGACAACTAGAGTCAATCCAAGTTCTCCTACTGTCCAAATCATCACCACAAGGATATTTGAGCAAGCGTAGCAATAGGCCATTGAAAAGCCTTGCAGCTATTCATAATTCACATGACAAGTATTATAGTTCTTCCTCAGATAGGTAGCAAAAAGATACTGTTTCCACTAAAATCAATGGCTATGCTTCTACTGACCATAAGTGCATAAAGTCAGTTTGTTGAGAACCCAGCCAGGAAATATTTCATGAGAGTTTTTCTTTTTCTGCTATTTGTGTTAACTGGAAAAAAAAAGTCAAAACTTTCCATCCAGCTCCTGAAGAATCTTCTTACATTGTCTCTAAACAGAGCAGCTGATGGGGTGTGTAGGGGTCTCCAAGCCTCAGAAATATCACTGCTGGAAGATTTAGAAACTTTGTCATCCAGAATTTAACATGGATTTAACTTAACTAATTTAACTTTGATTTTTAACTGGGCTGAAATGAAAAAAAGCTACTGGATCAGGGAAAGTCAAACTGTGCATTCTTTACAACTCATTTTTAAGACTGCACGGAACTTGGATGATCTGAGTCAAGGAATTAAATTATTTTTCAAGAGTACAATTGGTAACAAGAAACTATACAAGCTTTTGGAATCATGGTGACTCTTTAGTACAGCACATCCTGACTGCTAATCTGCTTTTTCATTTATTTTCCCTTTGAAGTCTCATAGTATGCTATATACTGTAACATGAGGAAATTCTCGGAGATGGTGGTTAGTGCAGCAGGATTGACATATGCAACAATTCTCTTTAACAGACACTTACCCAGCACTAACACTGCATTGCCAGTTTTATTTGCAAATCAGGAAAAAATGTTCAAAGTATAACTGCCAGAATAAATTGCACTATTAATGGACATTTTCAACAGAGCATAGCATCTTGACGTCAATTCATCTTAGAGTGGAAAACAAGTAAATTTTAAATTATGCTTTATTTTTATATAACAGGACAGCTTTGCTGACTACAGAAAAACAGAGAAAGGATCTGACTTGCACAATTTCTCTTCTGACTAGTTTTAAAAACAATCCAGAATGTACTCTCTAAAACAAAGAGAAATGACTATACACTAGGGTATCAATTGATAACATTTTCATTTGCATACCTCCACTGGGGTCCTGGATTTCCATATGAACTAAATCAGGGTCTCCATCAACTCCAGCAACAGCCCTGAGAACATAATATAATCAAGTTATGCAGAGCCAGCTACAGAATAATCATTATGTGGATGGAGAAAAGAGAGGATTTCATACTAAACAGCTTTAACATTCTAGCTGGGAAATTAAAATAAACCCCATTTGTAATGCACTATTACTAACATCAAGATGGAAACTATTTTTCTGTACCTGATATACGTTTTTGTTGAATTTCTTTTGAATGTCTTTTACTAAAATATGCATACAAATAGGAACAATTGGAGAAAAGAACAGAAATAGGTATGAAATTAGAAACAAAACTTCATAATCATAAATGGATAAATATGCACACAAGAGATATGCACACACTCACATGCACTGCCAAGCGCTAGAGCATCTTTTTACAATTACCTTTGACATTTGAGACTACAAGGCAGATTTAGTGCTAAAAAAGACGTAGATACTGTTCTTATTAGAAATATCTTAAACTTGACACAGGCCTTTCATAATGAGTTGACACATTTTTGATTAGTATATTCAGGAGAAGAGTAGATTCTGCTTTGACAAAGGAAGAGAGTGAAGAATAATTTTGAGAAGAATATCCTGAGAAGGAATTTCAGCCAGAATTGATCAGGGTGCAATTTAACTTTGAAAAGGTGCAACGGGAATACCAGCTGATTTCTTTTAATATCTCCCATGTCAAATATGCTCAGCCAAAAGATGAGTTTTCTATCCTCAGGGCTTCCATCCCAACCTGGGAACGGCAGCCCCAGCTGCGCTTTTTTCTGGCCCTTCCATTGTTATTCATCAGGCAGATTCTGCAGAGAAAGCTTTGAGCCGACAGTCGTGCTGTCACTAAGCAAAGCAGAATCCAGCCCTGCTCCCATAGCTACATTGCTCTTCACAAGGCTCTTCACTGGCACCGTAAGAGTTCCATCGAGTCAGCAGATGTGGGCTGAAGGCACGCAAAGGAGATACGCTGAGTGATAAAGTGCAGCTGGATGCAGATATTAAAAAGACCCATTAAAATACTTAAGAGAAAATTATCGTTTTGATACAATTATTAATAATCAAGTGCAATAAAACTATACTCTGGATTGAAATTACATCACTGTTTAATGATTTTAATGGCATTGATTTATGAGGAGCGGTTAAAACTCAGGCTCAGTAATTGGTGGCTCCTTGGGAATGCAGGCCAGGGGGAAGAGACTGGATGATTTCCACTGCTGCATAACAACCAGAAATAATCACATATGGTGTTTTTCCTTAATAAGATAACTGATCATTCTGAGCAGGGAAGGGGCGGGGGAGGGATGAGTCCCCACCAAGCCATGAGATGTGAAGGAAACTTCCAGCGGAATTTTTTTAGTAAATGCGTGAAAAAAATCTTCCATTTATTAAGAAAATGGTCTCTGAAACACAAATTATTCTAGCATTTTGGAGGGAACATATTAAGTCACAGAAGACGTTACATTCATTGAGGTGTGATAAGAACATATCTGAGCAGAGGGAAGGATTTGTGAACATTTTTGCTGTGTGCAGTGCATCTATTTTTCTAGATATTCACCACACACCAAATCAAACCTGCTATCAACTCGGCAGTCAGCTTTTTGAAGGAAGAAAATTGTGTTGGCTGAATATTTTATTTTTTGTGCTGGACTTCGTGCAGCTGAACCACAAACTAAACTAAAAAAAAACTTTAGGGCTGAAATTTTCTGAGGCTCAGCCTGATTGGCATCAATAATGCAAAGACAGTTTTTGGGTACTTTTGAAACAACCTCTTATATCTATAATTTATCACACACAATTTCATAAGCACAGTTTGAGGTATTTGTCAACACATTTACCTTCTTCTACTTCTTTCAACATCTCAGAAATGACAATGATCTTGTCTACTGTGTTCCTTCTAACAGTGGCAGCTGGCACAAGTAATCCCGTTTCCAGTGTAATCTTTTAGTGCAAGAGGTTGTAACTGATCTGTTTAAGTGAACACTGCCTCAAGACAGAAAATGAGTTTCCAACCCAGACTACTTTTCTCCTTTCAACTTCTATTTGAGTAGATGAATAAATCACAAGGAAGGTTTTTAGAACAGTTACTTCCCTTCCAAAGGGAAGGCCTCTCTTCCTAAAGCAGCTGGATCACCTAACAGGGTGCCCATTGACAATAACGGTCATTTAGGATGACCGCTCCACACTGCAGTTTGACAAGCATTTCTCCTCGTTGCTCTACAAGACTAAGGCACCCTATTCTGTGTCTTGCCTCTCCTTCACTGCCTCAGAAATCCCATTGAGCTTGCCAGGTCCCAGTGTTGCAAATTCTCTAATTTAAAGGTGATCCTACAAAGATGGAAGATACAAGGTGATGAACGAAGCTATCATCAAGCTATACCTGTAGGTCTCTAATTTTAGACAAGTCTAACAGGTAAGATCCACCCTTTCAGTACAGAGTTTATCCATTCTGAAAGGCATAAACTAAGTAAACAGAATATTTTAAAAATATGTTTTGTGGTTTTCATTACCGTAATTGTACAGATGAGCTATAACAGCAGAAACTCTGTTTACTCAGTTATACCCTCAAAGTCTGCTTTAGAATGTCACCTTTAGAGCAGTCTCCAAACTCTTAAGTCCCTTTACCCAGCTTTACAAACACTTAGAAATAGGTTTTTCATCTTTTATTGAAAAAAAAAGACCACATATATTATAGCCGCTAAGAAAATCTTCAGATCAGAGTATAACTAATGCAGAGAACTTGAAGCTATTTCCCTGAAGAATAAACTAATCTACTCATTTCAGTGCACTCCTCTGCCAACACTACTTTAAAAAGCAATACTGTTATTTCACTTGTGCTTAAATCATGAAGCAAAGCCGTATGACACTACACAGGCTAAACAGCCTGGGTCCCTCTGCCCATGCGATACAGCTTTCTTAAATGACAGGCAAAAAATATATACACAGGAACACACAGAGTAAATGATCCACTTAAAATGAATGGCCAATTAGATGGTTTTTTCATACTGAAGGAGAAATGTAAGACAATTATTTTTTTTTTCATTTTCATTTACAAACTTACTACCACAACATAAATGCATTGTACCGGTGTGAGGATTGTGTCCACCTATCCATTCACAAGCACAGTGTACCTCAGCTGGCTTTAGGACATGACCTCTTCTGTCTTATAAAGCATAGATACAATGGACTCTGATAATCCAACAGCTTCTTCCTTTTTAGTTGATATTTCAGCATCAATTTTTAACTTTTTTTTTTTCCCCAATCAGAACAAGCACTTTCTCAGAAACGACTTATTTTTCTCAATTTCAGTAGGGTTTTTGGCTTGGCTTGGTTAAAATTCCCCACTTTTCTTCTTAGAGTAGCTTGCAATGAAAATGGTCATATCTCAGCAATCTGGGCCCATTTCTTTGTTTATTTGTTTTACTTGGGTAAAGGAGGGCTTGCCACTGAATTCATGGTTTGGGTTGTTTTAGCGCTTTACATTCAACTGTTAAAATTTCCACTGAAATTCAGAAAAACTTAAATTTTAGATCAGGCAAGTCTTCCTCTAGGAGAAGAAACATCTCTTGACCAAGTATATTGTGCTGGATAAAGCAAGTGCAACATACCAGCACTTCAGATCACATAACACTGTGGTTACAACACTTCAGAATTAAAATAGCCCAACTTGATTGCAGGGTGGTATAAATATAGGCAGGCTCAATATGCTTCTTCCCTTTCCTGTGAACACAAGTTCCCATCATCTCCCTTGTGCTTGTCTGACACCATGTTGAGCCTCTTGGGAAAACTAATCCTGCAGAATGTAATTTTAGAACTTTTTGGAGGGATTAGTTCTCTGCTTCTTAAGTCATCGGATCACGGTTGACCCCCAAACCTGTGGAAGAAAAGCAGCAAGATAACCCCTTTTGGTGGCGCAGAGGTGAAATTGTCACAGTGCCAGCACGGTTTTGTGCACGCCTAACCTCTTTTATGTCATAAAGTTGCATCTAATAAAACACTATGAGAAGCAGAAGGAAATTCAGGGCACCTTTGTTTCCCCTCAGGCCTGAATTTTGTCTCTTAAGGGACACCTTTCTTATACAGTTTTTCAGACTTTAGGGAAATTCTCCTGAAAGATTAGCTGTTGTATGATCTAATTCTTCATGTCTCTGCATTAGTGCTCCACCAGGTAATTCCACTGGCCTTAACAGCGTTACATCAGCATGAAAATTGTGCAATGGAGGGGACTAACAAACCCTCTGCATCTGCCTTGGTCTGTGCATAAATGTATACTCCACGATACGATCATTAGATATTTTATATTTTTAAATAACCGCGGTGCAATTCTAAGAATTTAGAATTTTCTGTTAAGAATTCCAATTATGAGACCTTTGGTATTATTTTAATAATAATTTTTCTTTTATTCAGCTACCTCGCTTCTTCATAAACTGCCCCAGTATCTTATTCTAGTTGCATTCAGTATTAGAAAAACATGAATACTCACCAGAAATTTGATATTTATTTAATATAACATGAACAAAAATTACCACTGACATAATACTATGCATCTCAAAATGTGACTCATAAGCATCAGTCCCTTATTGCATAATTATGATTCATATTTTACTTTAAGCAGGAAACATTTCTTTGTCTCCAGTAGTCCAGGCTCATTTTGCAGGGGAGCAGTTGTCTGCAAATGCTAATCAACTGGAATCCTCTATGGGCATATGTCTTCCCTACCACCAATGGATCTCTTCATTGTTAAATATTTGATGCAGTTCACTTGGGTGCATATTAATGCAGAGACATCTTCAAACAGGACATCTGAAATCAAAACCAAATCAAAACAAACCTGCTCACTGCTGTGCAGGAGCCTCCAATAAAAGGCCACGTGGAAACTTGCCAGTCTCCTCAATCCACCTCTCTCATAACATTTAAATATGAGGTTTATCCAAAAAGTAACAAGTTCTCAGTTTGTACTGCTTGATTTCTAGCAGTAGGCTTAAGAGCAATGCTTTGCTTAGAAAGTAAGTCAAAAGCATGCAAAATTTTTTGCTGAGTAGCTTGAAATGGTATTGACTCCTGGCAACCTGGTTACTCAGGGAGACAAAACCATGATTTGATTCATACAGGCTAAAAATGCATTTGATTATGACTTATTTGTGTTGCAGGCCTTGCTACCTTTGTATCTGCTTTGAAAGACACACCGTTAATGATTCAGTCAATGTCCTGGAGTGGTTTGTCATTGCCAGGGGTTGACCTCAGCTGGCCACCAGGTGCCCAGGAAGCCACTCTATCACTCCCCCTTCTTAACAGGACAGAAGGAGAAAATAAGATGAAAAGCTCATGGGTTGATATAAAGAGAGAGAGATAGCTCACCAATTACTATCATAGGTGAGACAGACTTGACTTGGGCAAGATTAATTTAATTTATTGCCAATTAGTAACTGAGTAGGATAGCGAAAAAAACCCACAAAACTAAAAAAACCCTTCTCCTCAGATTCAGCTTCAGTCCTTGACTCTTCTAAGCTCTCTGATTGAGTAGCCTGGGGAATGGGAGTTGTGGTCAGTTCACCACATGTTGTCCCTGCTACTCCTTCCTCCTCATGCTCTTCCCCTGCTCCAGGTAGTAGTCCCTCCCGTGGGAGACAGTCCTTCCCAAACTTCTCGAGCATGGGTCCTTCCCATGGGCTGCAGTCTTTCAGGAACAGCCAGCTCCAGCATGGATCCCCCGTGAGGCCACAGGTCCTACCAGCCAACCTGTTCCAGCGTGGGCTCCTTTCCATGGGATCACAGGTCTTGCCAGGAGCCTGCTCCAGCACAGGCTCTTCACAGGGTGACAGCCTCTTTCAGGCATCCACCTGCTCCAGCATGGAGTCCTCCATGGGCTGCTGGTGACTATCTGTTCCACTGTGGACCTCCACAAGCTGCAGGGGAACAGCCTGCCTTACCATGGTCTTCACCACAGGCTGCAAGGGAATCTCTACTTCGGCACCTGGAGCACCTCCTCCCCCTCCCTCTTCACTGACTTTTGTGTCTGCAGAGTTGCTTCTTTCGCATTTTTCTCACTCCTATATCCCAGATGCTGTTGTGCAGCTTTTTTACCCTTTCTTAAATATAGAATCATAAAATAGTTAGAGTTGGAAGGGACCTTAAAGATCATTGAGTTCTAACCCCCCTGCCATGGGTTACCACAGAGGTGCCACTAGTGTCACTCATGGGCTCACCTTTGGCCAGTGGTAAGTCTGTCTTGGAGCCGTCTGGAACTGCCTCTGTCTGACATGGGGGCAGCTCCTGGCCTCTTCTTACAGAAGCTGTGAACACCCTTGCTACCAAACTTTGCCACATAAACCCAATAGAGACATAGACATCAGCACACAGAAAGCAGTAGAAACAAATACCATCCAAGTGATTAAGTCACACATAAGAATGACTGCCCACACGGATTCTTGGCTTCCCAGGCAAGAGCCTTTCCCACAAAATTCAATGTTAAAGGCTCAATGAAATCCTCTTTGCATTTCTTTTTCCTTCAGGGCATAACATCGCTGAAATCTCCTCTTTCACCTGACACTTGAATAGCCAGGAACCCACTACACTTGACATTAATGGGTAGGGCTGTGATTGATTACTCTTGTGGGGTTTCATGATGAGAACAGAACTTCAGTCCCCTCAGAACAACTGCTCTACCCAAATAAACTTGTCATTTTTTATTTTTATGTTCTCACCTCTCATGAAAATGGAGAACCTACAGCTAAAAATAAGAGTAACAGATACCCACAGCATAGGATCCGCATATTCTAGTGTGTCAAGGATAAAGCATTTCTAAGGCTCTAGACAGAATCATAAAGGAAATGTGCTGGGCTTAATTCTCTCATAATTACCAATTCATGACTTACTGTCCTGGGGTATGTTTGTGCTGGTGTAGACAGCTGATTCACAATCTATTCTTTGCTTATGTATTACTAAGTTCTATTTTGAGAAATCAAAAGGAACTGAACTGGTGCATAAGCCCTGGGGACTGAAAAGAATGGCAGCAGAGCCGGAGGAATCCCAAACTGCCTACTCTCTCTTTCTCTCAAGGACTGCCATATAATACACCCACCTTTTTTTTTTTTTTTTTTTTTTCCAAATGGGCTTGATATATAAAACCAATTACATACCATGTGATGTGTGGGTGCTTAATGTTTGGCTGGGATAGGTTACAGCTCTTTGCATTCCCTCCTACAAACACACCAAGAACTGGCAAAAGTATTTATAAAGGCTGGGCAGTATAACATCCCTTAAGCAGAAAGCATCACACTGGGGCAATAGTACATGGCCAGTTGCAGTTTACGTGCAGCAGTAAAACTGGTCACAGTAATCAAAGCTTTTTAATTTGAAAGCACAAGAAATTGCTCAAAAATAAAACTTTTCAAATTAAAAAACCCAAAAGGATTTGAATCTTTCTATCGAGTGTCTATATAGAAATTAAAGGTTTATTTTCTAAATGCTGATACAAAATCATTCTTTTTTGTTTTGAATTAGTGTGACTCAGCATTTCACTTTATTAAGTTAATTTCAAATCCACATTTCACAATTTTGCTTTGAAAAATAATTAAAAAAAGCTTTTAAATAAACAATGTCAGAGCAATTATTTTCAGTATTTCCATATTTTATGAGCAGGGTTTTCCCCCTACATTTTGATTTTTTCATTTCAACTTGAATGAGAGAACAAGGCAAAATGAAGAATTTTCTAGAACATGTTTTGAAACCATCTTTACATCTATCAGATGTAGCACTGAGGGACATGGTTTAGTGGTAACTTGGCAGTGGACTTGATCTTAAAGGTCTCTTCCAAGCAAAACAATTCTATGATTCTATCTGCAGCCTTGCAGCTCTTTTGATTTTAGAATAGAATGGACTAGACTAGAATATTTGCAGTTGGAAGGAACCTATAACAGCCACCTAGTCCAACTGCCTGACCACTTCAGAGCTGACCAAAAGTTAAAACATATTGTTATGGACATTGTCCAAATACCTCTTAAACACTGACAGGCTTGGGGCAATGACCACCTCTCTAGGAAGCCTGTTGCTTCATAAGATGCTAAGAGAAGACAACCTACTATGAAGGATTGATTGATTTTCCTTTCCAAAAGAATAAACGAAACAAACTGGGAAAAAAGCTGGTAAGAATATTCCACACTGTATCACAGCTGGGAAGAAAATATTCTGTGCTCCTAAAATAGAGATTGTAGTATACACTTCCCACTGATATCAATAATCTTTTCATTAGTTCCACTATCATGAAAGACCAAATTTCTATAGAAGTTAAAGAGAAGGATAATTTGGTATTGATGAGGCACTAAATTCCTAAATCCTTGCAGTTTCTGGCTGACACAGTTCTTGAGAGAAATCAGAATGGTCTATATACAGAAAAAGAGAAAACAAAAACCTAGAATATAGTTCTAATGGTCATAAATCTACAGATTTTTAGAATTTATTTTTCTTATCTGAGAGGACTATGATGTTAAGAATAACTATGACTTTGAAGTACTACATGGGAGTTATTCCTATCAAAGCTCCAGGACACTTCCCTGATTGTGTCTGCATGATTTAAGGATTCTGACACACAGCAAAATACAGACTAAATATTAAAACATGCACTTGCTGGCTCTAATTCTTACATACAAAAATCACTGAGAGATTGTGTGAGTCAGAGTAAAACTGACACATATCTCAGTGGTACGCTACGTTTTTCATAATTTAAGTGTGCTAAATATATCTAGACTCAGATAAGAGAAACATTTTTACACAATCTGCAAGAGAGGGGCCTCCACTGTTCTTCCTTACCTCAAGCAGTTTTCAGACCTAATACATTTGAAAAGTTTCTTTGATTAAAGATAGAGAGCCACATGCTCTCCTGATTTACACTTTATATAATAACCTTGCTAAGGAAAAATCAGTTTTAAGGCAGATACGACATTTCTGACCCCACCGTGTTGCTTCTAAGTAGTTATACCCTTTCACATGATAGTTAAGAGATCTGTAAAGTGTATTGCCTATGAAACCCCAGCTGCTGTGTAGAAGTTCTTCAAGAAGGCTATATTTTGCAGGAGTAAGTAAGCAGGAAGTGCCAGACTCACCCAAGTAATTCAGCAGAGAAGCTTGGGACAAACTGCAGTAAATCAGATAGGTGTTACTAAAAACGAACTGCAGGCTGGTGTTATAAATGTATGCATACTAAGTAGGTTGCAAAGCAAAGAAGAGGCACTTGCAAGTGTGAAAAAGCTCCCTTGATATGTCCAGGGATAAATACACCAAGAGGGCAGCAAGGCATGTTAGGTTTTGTGCTCCCAGCTCTGTGAAACATGGTTTAACTTGTCCACCGGTCCCTGCCCTGGGTCACCTCCCTCCCGCCCAGCTTCAGCAGCACCACACATGCCAGCACACCTTTGGACTCGCCAAATTTTGGCCAAAGGCCAATGTAAGAGCTCTGCGTGCTCTGTAACCTGTACTCCAGCAGTTTAAGCAGGTTGGGGTTTTGTTTGCTTTGGTTTTCCTCAACTACAGGAGTATCTATTTCAACTCAAGAGAAAAGCAACTATGTGCAGAACAAAGAGGATCACAGCATGAATGCCAAACACACTGCAAATCTTGCAATCAAGATCAGGTAAATCCATTTCAATACTGGCAGCACCTCTAGCAAACCACAAAATATTGCTAAAAGCCAGATACGGCTCTACAGACATGTGGATAATTATATTTTACATAACTGACAAAGATAGGACTCCTTCTAGAACTAAAATCAAAGTTATTTAAGGAACAGAAGTGTCTATCATGTTATGACTAATCCTGTAATAAAGAATACCAATTATTGGTAATGATACAATTAAGTGTTGTCCATACTTACACACTGAAGTAAAAAGCGAAAGGGGGAATTCTTTGGCTTTTTCAGTAGAAATCAGATAAATGTTGAATGTGCAAACTCACCATTTTTAAATACTAAATCAATTAAAAACACTATCAGAAGTTTAATTTCAGTGTAGAAGAAGTTATACACTTTTCAAATTAATTTCATTTGTATAAAAACCAGGCATTGACTTATTCGTCTTGTCAACCTGCTTAAATCACTTCTTAAACATTTTGAGAGTCTGCAAAATATTTGAGCTGAACATGAAATCATTTGATATATGTGTATTCGATAAAGTCATATGTTTCACCAGTTTCCTTAATAGCTAAAGTTTATATATGACTCCAGTTAATAAGTCTGATTCAACCTCTCTTAAAAAAATGCTATAGATTTTTCTCTGCAAAAAGACTGCTCTCCTTTCTAAAGATCAATTTCACCAGTAAAACAAAGAGCAATTTCATTGGACATTACAGCTCTCTTTAAATCTTGGGCTCCATAGATCCAGACCTATAACCCCTATACGTGCTGACTCTCAGTATGATCACTGGCATGAATATGAATTTGCAACAGTGGCTGCAGCAACACTGGCATAATCTGCAAAAGACACCAAGGCTTGTACTGTCCCTGTCAGAACCCCTGGAAACATCTTTCTTGATTGGAATGAAATATTTTTGCAGTTCCTATTTTATTTGGAAAATAACAGATTTCTTACCAAAAAATATGATCTTTTGAAACTCGTTCCTGCAAAAGGATCCATTTTTTCCCCAAGTCAATGGATACATAAACCTACCAAAGGAAAAAAAAAAAACAAACATAAAATCAGATGAAAGGAATCTGTTAATGTTGTACATCTGCAAAGACAGGCCCTATGTCAGTATTAAAATGACAGATGGCACACCAATTAAAAAAAAAAAAAAAAAATCATTACCAGGAGCTCTCTATAATGTTTTTCAGAGTAATAACCTTTCATAGAGAGAATCTTTTAAAATATAGTATATAATGAACAAAACTCAGTGACAATGTCTTCTTGATTACCATGAAAACAGTTCGCTGTTCCTTTTGGGCCAGATTCTTTTTTACTTCAGCATGATTACACAGAGGACTGGTAAAAGGACACTTTTCTTCCTCTTCTTCCCAGTCATTGACCAAACAAGTACAAATACTCCCTTTATGTTTCAAGCCTTTATTCCACCAAAAAATACTTAAGCTAGGAAATCAAGGGATTTAAAAGACTGCTAAAATAAGACCAAAAAATATTAGAGAAATGCTTAAGAGACTCGATGAGGAGAGATGCACTTAAGTGCTTGCTTCACGGATACCAATTTATGACCCATGAGAAATGGTCACTGAGCAGAGAGGCAGATGACGGCCTGGAGGAGGAGGTCTCCAGCTCCACCTTCTTTTTGAACAGTTCACCCCTGGTAAAAAAGCAAATGCTAATATGGATGGATATTAAGAGTGCAGATGAAAGCTGTTTTCCTTCAGAATAAAGTGGGATATAAAATAGCTATTCAAAAATCTCACTCCTTCAGCATTTGCCTTCATAATGTTTTTCCTCTGGTTGAAATACAAAATATCTATCAGACTTCTAAAAAGACAGATTTAAAGCCCCCTGCTGTCTGCATGCATTTCTTATTTGATCCAATTTACATATGATGGGGTTTCTCTTAATATCTCTAATAGGGAAAAAAAAAGGCAAGTAAAACTGTTCTTCTCTGATGTGGGAATAAGTCACAGTTCAGTCGCTGATTGTTCTGGGGGAAGAGTGTCTTATGAGGATTAGTAAGAAATGTTTTTGTTTTAAAATGACAGGTTCAATGACAAATCAAAAAAAAAAAACCCACCATGGTTATGTATTATGTTTTACTATAGAAAACTGGCAATATTAATGTAAAAGATAAAGACTGAGGTAACTTAGCATAAACTCTATGGGTAAATTTACTAAAATTTTGAATTAGAGATAAGAGAGCATTTACCAACTACTCTGCACTTCACAATGACTGGGTTTTGTTCCACTGCATGCTCAATTTAAGCAGGTAGACCACAGGGTAAGAAACCACAGTCAGGACTGAGATTGCTTACTGCAGCGCTCACCCAGTCAATGCATAGACAGAAATGATCAGGGATCAAAAAATCTTCAACCTCAGAGCTAAATGCGTTAATGATGGGGCTGCAGAGCCAGGCTCCTGATTTGCCTGCTAACTCTCTGATCTTAGGTTTATTATGTGGGTTAGGGTTTGCTGTAACCAGTATATTTTACAGCACGTAGCTCTTGGGAGGGAGGGATGTGGCTTGGAACGCACTAGACTGTGCAAGTAAGAGAACTTAAGCTTCTTATTTCTTCAAACATTTATCACCACAGGCACTACAGAAAAGATAATCATTGGTTTGACCATCTTTCTAAAAGGGTGGACCCTTCTCAGCTAGTTACCAGCCTCAGCAGACCACTATAAATCTGGAAGAGCTGATCATTTAATGCACTGCCCTAACCCTGGTGTCCAAGCTGCAAAGAAAGCCAAGAATTCAAGAGATTCCTGGCATGAGGGAAAAGAGCTATTTAGGATAAGGGACAACACTGGAAAATTAATAAAGGGATATAATTTTTTCATGGATGAATTTCAGAAGCAAATGAGAGAAGATTCCTGCCATTACAACAGTGATGTCTGTGCAGTAGGGGCCAAAAAAGATCAAATGAAATCCCCACCACCAAACCCAAACTGCCTGCCCTCACATACATTTAAGACTAAAGTCTGGGAGCTTATGAATGAACAGTTTAGTTTAGTGTAAAGGGAAGCTCTTGCAATCTTACTGTAAGGGAGAGTGAAGTAGCACTGATAAGGCACATCCAGACCGAGAGGAATTTTTAACTGACACACTATTTGAATTAAAAAAATAAATAATGTGTACCCAGCTTAAGTACACATTCAACTTCATTTAATTAAAAACTATGACCCATATGTGACCCAAATGTGTTTTGTTTTTTAACAGGTACATATGATGAAACTACTAAACATGATTAGATATGAGGTGAAAACAGTTATGTTAGTGGATAGCTAAAATTTCTGGCTTCAGCAAATACATCTAATAGATGGTAGAATTCTGTTTATTGCCACTCATGTAATAAATGTGTGGAATGGCTTTTTAAAAAAATTGAAAAGGCTTTTCTCAGTTTTGCCATTTTTCATCCTTTCAGCCTCCAAATGAACAATTAAAATCTACTGCATTCCCATCGAGTTTAAAAAAAAAATATCTAGAAACATTTATATAGACTCAGTGAATAGCTGATTGTTATTCATTATAACTGAGATAGCCAGAAAAAGAAAGTATAGATTTGAGGCAGTAAATGGATTAATACAACCATATTGACTGGATTTGCATTCATTTATAGTGTCAGCTAGAGGCTAGAGCTTTATTTAAACAAAATCTAGGGTTCTGAATGAAAGAAGAATGCATATTTTGCAAATACAAAATAAGTCCTAAATTAAATCAGAAGTTGTGAGAAAAGCCATGATGCTCCAGTAGACAGAGAAGTCTGATTACTATTTATGAAGGATGAGATCCCGTATTTCTTATATTCTTAAAACTGTGATTGTAAGAAATCATGTGAGTAACAGGAGGTTATGGTTATCTAAAGCTCCTGAGTTTTAGATTGATACTACTTTCTTTTGGTGAAGGTAAAGTATACTAGAATATACCATTTCCCTAGGCCAAATTCAGATCAACACCATCTCTGAGGAACGTTGATATCTTTTTATGTGATGTTGCAATTTTGATTCTCAGCTCCTCCTTTGCCAACATCACTTCATATTATTCTCCCCCATAGGCCAAATATATCAGATCTTCTACAAAATCTAAGCAGGTTACTGACATAGTTATAATCAAAGGCATCCTTTAGTCCTGCACATATTAGGTAAAGATGTGAGACTTAACCAGTCTTTATGTTTGACTCCTTTTAGCGCCATGGTGAAAGCCTGAGAAAAGTCCATCAGGTTACCTAACCCTTCCTGCTACTCCTACAGAGCTTTACTGAGTATTTTGTAGGTTTTTTTGTCCAATCACATTTTAAGAGTCTAGGGAAGTCACTAGGGAAGTGATTGTACCACTATACTCAGCACTGGTGAGGCCACACCTTGAGTACCGTGTTCGGTTTTGGGTCCCTCACTGCAAGAAAGGCGTTGTGATGCTGGAGCACATCCAGAGAAGGGAACAAAGCTGATGAGGAGTCCACAGGACAAGTTTTATGAGGAGTGGCTGAGGGAACTGGGATTGTTTAGCCTAGAGAAAAGGAGGCTGAGGGGGGACCTTATCGCTCTCTACAACTATCTGAAAGGAGGTAGGCTCTTCTCCTAAGTAACAAATGATAGACAAGAGAAAATAGCTTCAAATTGTGCCAGGGGAGGTTTAGGATGGATAGCAGAAAAAATTTCTACACAGAAAGGGTTATCAAACATTGGAACAGGCTGCCTAGGGGAATGGTTGAATCGTCATCCCTGGAGGTATTTAAAAGTCAGGTAGACATCTGGTTTAGTGGTGGTTTTGGCAGTGTTAGGTTAATGGTTGGACTCCAGTGATCTGGAGTCCAGTGATTTAAAGGTCCCTTCAAACCTAGACAATTCTATGATTCGGTCATTGAAATCAGTGCCGTATTTAGCTGTAGCATGAACAACTTCAACTAATCTCACCACCTAAATACACACCTGATGTGAAGTCTGACAAGGATTAAAATGAAATGGAGTTTACTAATTTCAGTTTAAAACAGGAGTAACGACAGAGGTGAGTCAAGACCACTGCCAGGACCAGAATCACAGTGACTTTGCAACTGCAGTTTTGGGACTGTGAAAAAGAAATGAACTACACCTTTACAGACTGTGTGAGCACTCATCAGTGCTTAGCCTAACCCATTCACAAAAATGGCTTTATAATTCAATCAAAAGAAATCTGAAAGACGGCTAAAATTTACAAACCCTGCGATGCAAGTCCTGAATCAGAAAGTGGTATAAACACAAAAGAGAGAATTATTCTACATTTCTACAGATTCGCTGTTTCCCCAACTCCTCTTCTGCTGTACGACTGCGCTGTTTATTTTATACTACTTTATTTTACATCTCATGTACGGCCTTTGGATGCACTATTTCAGCTTCATTAAATTTCTACTGCACTATAAATGACAATGTAATTGCTTATGGTCACTTTCTAGGGAGGAGCATGTTGCAGAGGTACTATATAACTATATTGTGCAGAAGGATAAATATTACCAATATCCACATAAACTGAAAAAGCCACAATTGAAATGGCTGTATAAACAAAGATTTGGAGATGAAGAAAATAAATATTTAAATAAACCTCAAAACCAGAATATGATTCCCTTTCTGGGAAACTGATATGTCATAAAACCCAACATCAGCATATCAGAACTGTTATTCGTATCTCCTTAACAAAGTAATTCCTAAATGTCAAACAAATGCTGTATCTTCAAGCTTTACCTTGCCTTCCTTGGTGTAAGCAAGTACTTTATCTTCTTCTTTCGGGTGAAAAAGGAGAGTTTCCACAAAGAAAGTAATGGGTTGTTTCTGGAAGGTGGCTCCTTCATCCGTGCTTATGAAAAGGCTTTGGTCACGGTCATTATGGGAAGAACTTACAAGAATAATCTAAAAGACAAAAACAACAACATATATTCAGACATCACAGCCATATTTTTCTTGCATAAAAGTCAGATTTTGTACATACCTTACCTATCAAAATTTTGTGGACAAGAAATTCAAAAGCATGAAAGAGATAAGGACTGCAAGATCCTATTAATCTTCCCTGACCAAATCTGTCTATGTTAAATTCTATAACTTCTCTTGCAAATCACATAAAATTGATCACAATCCTCATCTTTACTCAAAATGACTGCCTTGAATTTTGGTTCTCTACAAGGTTCATGAGGCCACATGAGAAAACCTTCAGAATAACCAAAAAAGAATTAATACTAGTAATGACTCATTTTAGCATGTCCATATAAATACATCACTTTGCCTAGCGAGGCTGCCTTTATAAATACTAAATGTAAAAATAATCACTGTTACAGTTAGAAGAACAACCCAGGAGAAAGAACTAGTTTCTAACATTGCTTCACCATTCTCCTCCTCCTGACACAGTTTGGGTAAAATGGCAATTCACTTTGATACAGAAAAATATGCCCATCAATTATGCCCATTTCTTTCTCAGGTACAGATAATACTTTGATTCAACCACACTAACAGCTTGAGCTGTCTGCTTGCATGAGCTTCATGTCATGGTATCAGCAACAAACAAATTATCCCCACATAATTTAACCACAATTTCACTATTTTTCAACTTCTTCACCTTTTGCAGTTGTCTAGCATCTTAGGGGTGGTTCTAAAAATGCCAATGTGAGAATCCATTTTTATTGTCTTTCCAGATCAAACAGGTCCAGTCTGCATTCAAAAAAAGTGCCTTTATCAACTGATAGCCTACAAATAAAACATGGATTTTCAAAGTCCACTTGGGCTCTACTTGGCTCACACTTCAAAAACAATTAAAAAATAAATAAATCCTGAATTGAAAATGTATTTAGAATATTCAGCAAATGATTTAGAAGTCAACACAGAATCCTGATCGGTGTGATACAGTGACTGTAAATTGCTTGCAGAGATAAACGGCCACGAGTTTTGCAAACAGAATTACAATAACTTGAACACAGAGAAGGAAATATATTAGGCAAAACAGTACAATTTTTATTTAGTAATTTTTTTTTTTTTACAGTAAAGCTGAAGTTAAAGATTTGAAATTCCTAATGAATTACACAGATATGACAGCTGGACTGAGCTTTTACTGCAATTGGTCTTGGGGGAAAACTATACCACATTTGTAGATGCTGTAATTTGACAGGTTACTTAAACATATGCACTTGTACTTGAGGCACATACACAGCTGCACTAATTTCTGCAGAGCTTATATATACTTAAAATGGGGCACATAGTGAAATACGTTGTTGAACAAGAGAGAGAATTGGGTCTTACTTCATGGTCTGTGGTCCACTGCTGAAACCCTACACTAAAGCATATATTAAGCCAAACCTATTTCTATTAGCTGTGTGACTAGGTCAGTAAGATCACAATAAGAGCACATAATGTTGCTATGATCTTGTATTTTTTAACTATATGCTTTACCCTAGAGTAGGAAATTTGAAAGCTTCTATAAATGCCACCTACAAGAATGCCATCTCTTATTCCACCTGTATCCAATGGCCTCCATAAACTCTTCAAATAGTAGCTGTTTCATTTATTACTGTGTACACTCCAAGTATGCTGCTGGTGACCTACATATAGCATTCAAAGATTCTTGTAACACACTCAATTTGGCAGATTTTCTGCAGAGGGCACGGCACCAACCTAAAATTGAACATGCTGCCCTGTCCCTTTGCTTGTGTTGCAAGGTGGAGCGAAGAAGCATTTACACCCAGCACTGAGATTTTCATTTTCCTTGCCACACTGCCATCTGCAACTCAGGGTCAAATGTCTAGCTTTTCTTGGAAATAAATGAATTCAAACTATCTGCATGCTAAGCAAGCTATATAGTGCTCCTTCCTGTTGGTCCCTGACCAGATGACGGAAAGTGAAGGACCTGGTCCTGTGCTAAACTCCACAAGCAAAAGGCTGCAACGTGGGCTCCACAATTCCTGCTGAAGTTTGTGGCCAGGCACATCCTCACATATTAACACGTGCACAAGGCTGGTCCTGAGACCCATGCTTAGCTTGCAGCTAAGTCCTTCCATGCTGTATCGCTAGAAGCAGTACAGCAGTGATTCCATAGACAAAGCTTAATATCTTTTGATACAGTTTTCTAGTCCAAATAACACATTCTGTAAATATCCTTATCTTCACTATCTCCTGCCAATGTTTTAAAAAATGTATACAGCTAAGACAACAAATCAGTAGGGCATATACTCCAGAAAAGGCATAAACTGCACTCGTACAGAACAGTAATCTCTGGACAACAGTGCTATTGTCTTCCTTTCTTTTTCTGATCCAACAGATCTTACACTTCCAAAAATACCAAAAAGATTGGCTTCAAAATAATAAAGGAATGAGGTTTATAAATTTGGGAGTGGTTTTCACTGTTAATGAGCCTTTAGATTAGGCACATCTAAGTTTTATAACAAGGACCCAAGAGCATCTTGCAGAGAACGTCATTCTAGAAACTGAAGTTGTAAGAAAAATGCTAGCTATAATGAAATGCAAACATGCTGTGATATTTGCTAATGCTGTCCTTCAAAAATATTATGTATCTTTCCGACTTAAAACTATCAGAAAAAAAAATAGCCTAAAGATGGTAGATGTCTAAGCATATATGGCAGAGTCCCTAACTATACTTTTATTCACACACACAGCATAATTCATTTAATGAAATATTTTTTCAATTTCACTCAGTGTTCTGATTTATATTTCAATAGCTTAAACTGATCATTATGTGCCAGGCATACAGATTTGCTTCCCACAGCTAACACACTGGGTGCTCAGGCTTGCCTGCTGGCTAACACTACTTACTGAGAAAAATATTCCAGAGTAAATATTGTATCCACATTAAATGCTTTCCATAACAAGTTTTATTTACTTTGTAAGTGGAACAAATAGCAAAACCTTCCTGCTAGCAACTGATGAAGGGATGCAACTGGGACATGCTATCTGGAGAGCTGACTAACTGTGATTGCTGAGGGTTTTAACTCAAAATAAATAACTACTTGCTTGAATAATTGTGTATCCAAAAAACAGAACAGCTTTTAATCACATCTAAATTTCACTTAAGCTTCTTTTAAACAACTTTTTACACAGCATTTCTCCCTCCTGTGAGACTATCCTAATATTTTTTTAGTAAATCGTAACTTTATATTATGCTGTTTATCCCTGGCCTCACTTCTTAATCTCCCATCAGTTTAATTTCCCATCAACCACAATAATACATAAATACATTCAGATCAGATGTAAATCTACAACTTTCAATAGTCAAGCAGAGGTAAAAGAATATTTCAAGGAGATAAACTATCCCATGGATTGTAAAGAAAATGAGTAAAAATAGACTATGTTATAGAAGCACAGGGAGGAAAGCAAAAAAAAAAAAAAGATTTCTAATAAAAATGAAAAATACTGCATCATGCCAACATATGAATTAAAGCATTCCAAAAATATAGAAAGGCTATGCTTTTCTTCATTTCAGGAAAAATTAGTGAGGCAGGAGGGAATATAAAAGCCAAATAAATCTGAAAATAACATAATTAAATCCATTTATTTAATCTCTCTTTCAGGACTGATTGGCCAACGTGCATATCTAACCATTCCCTCTACTGGGTAGAGTCAAAATCTGAACCCCAAAGGACAAAAAGACTCTGACAGCTTAGGCTACAGTAGCTTGTGTATCATACTTCTTCTTCCCACTATTACCAAGAAGACTTGGAATAATCATAGTGATTACTAGGGAGACTTAACTGCAGATTTGGCAGCAATTCAAAGCTATGCTGTAATTTCAAGTGGCAATAAACACAGGATATTAACATGCATCATTTGCACTGTGTCTGAAATATAACCCCCCTCCCCTTAGTTTAGGTCCAATCAAAATGTAAACTCAAGATAAATTTGATCTTAATCAGCACTTTCTCTAAAACAAAGCAATCTTCTAAGATATTACAATTGCACTCTTTCAGCTTCAGCAACTGATATTAATTTTAATTCTAGCTTTTATTTTCCTTTCCATACTTTTAGTATTAAAATAGGGGGGGGGAAAAAGTCAAAACTTCCATCATGAAAATATTTCTAGATTTACAGCATCTGACTTGCCACAGGAGATGTGTGCAGTAAGCGTTGAGAGAGATGAGACACGCCGTTTTACTATTCTATAATCCTGCATATGGTCAGAAATCAAGATACCTGATATTCCTGAGCACTCCAAACTGACTTTGAAGGAAGAAACATCCCTTGGGCTAAGCAAGAAATCAAAATACAGGAACTCTAGATTTAAGCACAGACCACCCATGGACTGAGAGGCCAAGCATGCCCAGGAAGCACCACACCTCTACAGTCACCTCCAGTAGACTGAACTCCCACGGACATAGAGGATTTGGCTATGGGGATGCAATCCTAAAGAGTGCTGGACTCCCTCCAGCAAAAACCTTAACGATCCAAACTTATGAGCCATCCCCACTAAGGTCAATTAGCTTCCATTAAGAACATGTAGTGTTAATAACTAGATGAAGGTTCTTGGCTAAACTGGAGACAAGGTTGCTGGGCACAGGACAGCACCAAACTCCTAGTGATACCATCACATAAACCCGCATGCCTACATGAGTGTTGAAGATAAACAGTCTTTGTGGCAATCCTGCCAATCTCGGGGCAGTATTCATAGAGCTTCATAGCACTGCTGTCACTCCCTCAACATTTTTCAGATTAAGTAACTAACTCATCTATTTTTCTTGGTTTTACAATTTAGATTATTTATATGTTATTAGATATGCTTGGCTGACACAGAAATTACTCTAGCTCCTGCTCCCAATTGTAAATGAGATGTTGCTTCTCAGACAGCATTCATAAAACACACAAAGGGGACTGCCAAGGGTTATGATTTTAATCTTGGATGGTATGAAAGACCTGATAACTCAAGAGTGGCAAAGTTGCAGAGTGTAATAGAATCCCTTTACTCTCATGATGGTAAAAACAATATCTAAAGAATCAACCTTGAGTAATTCCAAGCAGAGTGTAAAATAAAATGCCTTCCAGAGAGTAGTTTAATCTTGTAGATTTCTCCTGGAAGTTGCACCCAAATCTATTCACTAATGAACCACTGAAAATTAACAAGAGCTAGAAAATCATCTTGTGTGTGCTGATTATGTAATTGTGTAAATGCACATTGATGGAATACTTATATACATGAACGTACATATATGCCAGAGCAGTGTATTACTTTTCATGGTAAGCATTCACAGCTTCCTCTAGAATTCATATTTACTTTCTCTTGAAGAGTCTCTTTCAAGCTGTCACACAGACACATTACAAAACACAACTAGCCTCTATGAGAACCGCCATAAGAGAAGGGAAGGTGGGAATGTCAAGGATGGCTCCCAAGAAACATCTGCTACACTGATCACATAATCTCAGGACACAATCAAAGGCCATATGAAGCAACCCTGGTGGGCTAATGGAAAGCATGTATTACAGTTTCGTCTCCCCTGTGCTGTGGTCAGCTCATTAATCATTTGGAATATCACAACGGAAGCTGTAATGTTATTTATCTAGTACCAGCAACATTTTAGGCACTTTAGGATGCAGAGTGAATATTAAAAGGTTAGGATCCTAACATGATCTGGTTACCAACTGCAGCAGTTGGTAACACATGAAACATGCTAAAGAGGGAATGAACATCAGAGTTAGCACCTTAACAGAAAAATGCATTCAGAGCAACTGGACGGAGAACAACTGGCTTACACTGCAACTAGGCAACCCTGAAATAATAAAATCTGAGAGTAGCATGAAATAGTTGGCTTTTCTCTAAAGCATTCACTATCGTGGAAGCAAGTTTAAGGGTGGTTACATATCATGATAATGAATGCCCATGGAGAAAACAGCTACAAAAGTTCTGACTGATGTTGATGACCAGCCTGAAAATCCTGCCCTGTTGCACTACTTGGCAGCCTGTATGTATCTAAATCTGCCAGATCTCTATAACTTAACACCTCAAAGATGCTGACTATGCCAGCTCTCTAGGGAATACCAATTACACCTCAATTCTTCAGTCGTTTTATTTAGAGAAGCATTGGGTAGGGTAAGCAACCTGAACCACGGGAACAAATCTCACCCATCTATAACCTGCTGGAACCAGAAAATAGTTGCCACTTGACTACTGTGGCAGGCCAAATTTTCATGAGGGATGCTCTGTTCAAAAACACTTCAGAGCAGTAACTCATGCCGCCAGCCCAATAATTTTAAAAACCTGGCACATATTAAGAAATTTGATATTCCTGAAATATAATAAGGGAGGTGTGAATATGTCAAAGATCACAGCAGAGGGAGAGGAGAAACAGTACTCAACATCATCATAGACAATCTTTAGCTAATTCTTCTAGTGTTATTTGCACCTATCTTGAAGAGCTAAGATATACATACCTTGTTTATCTTCTGCATATTGGCACTGTTATGAGCAAGTAGTTAGTAATAAGGAATATCTTTAATATATCCAGTGGATCTCTTGGCACAGGCTGAACTTACACTGAGAGGAACAGAAGCTTTTACGTAACTAAGACTGACATAAAGGAACTTAATACTGTTTGTTACACATACTAATTTTGGTCTCTGTTTAAAGTGAAAATAGAAGAGTCCTTTGGTCTTTCTGCAAGGTTGAATGTTAGCCTGACTATTGGTAATTCTTTGGCAACGGTGACCCCTTTGTACAATTCCTACATCTAAAAAGAGCAAAACCTAATATTGAGATGTTTTGTGGGATGATCATCATATTGATATCTTTACATATTTAAATGGTTTCATTCAAAACGATGCACTCCAGTATGCCAGGAACAAAATCAGATAGTCTTTCCCAGTATGCTCAACATCAGCAGTTTGAGGGGGGAACAGCACTGGGGAGGCATAGCGCCAACTCTTGTCACAGCAGGGGAATCCTCCCTATCCAGGTTTTATATTGCCCATAAAATAAGGATATTTTGCGTGACTTGGAGGAAAAGAAAAAGGCAGTTGGACTGCACAGCAGAAATGGGCAAGTTTCACTCTCTCACCAACTTTTCCACAAACTTTAGTACTTCCCAGACAGAATAGACACACAGCAATCTCTTTAGCTTGGGTATTTGGAGACTAATCTAATTCAAGAAGTTATTTTGCAGACCTCCAATAAACCTGCAAACATCTTCTGCCTGCAAACATTACAGAGCAAAAATATAAAACAATGTTTTCCAAACAGGATAATGGATGCACAACAAATGACTACATACGTGTGTTGATCTCATTTAATGAAGAAACAGGTCAAACTATTCCTAGTCACCAGCCGTTAATTTGTCAGCAGCTAAAAAGGCTCTTAAACTCAAAGGGAAATTATGTGGACGGTAATTAGTGGATGGGGGGAAAATATATAGGAAAGGCAGGCAGTTGTAGTGGTTAAAAATATCAGTCATATGGGATCGATCAGGACCTCATCATCTTGTGTAATACGTAAAACATTAGTCTGCCTTAAAAATATTACAAGTGTGCCTTTTGGCCTTTTATTATGAAACTTAGTTCTATTATAAGGCTGCATAAGAATTTTCTGGGAAGGCAGCTCTTAAAACACTGCTCTGGGGAACTTCACTTTGTACAAATTGTCTCCTCCAATCCTAAATATTCAGCAGGTTTCTGGTGTTCTCACAGCCAAAGGCCATCCCATAATGTTCCCAAGAATTCCATAATGCCAGCTGATTCATCAACTTCAAGCACCTCTACTCCCCTCTCCCCATTCTACAGAGCACTTCTCATGGAGATCCATGTACTTAATGACTGCTACAAATCACAAAGAATAAGTAGCATTTTCCAGACTTGGAGCTCTGTGTGTGTATATGTGTGTGCGTATGTATACGTCTGCAAATACACACAGGTTCATGCAACCAGATGGGCTACATCCAAAGTTGCTAAATCAGCTGGCTGACAGCACTGAGAGCTTTGAAAGGCTCTAGTGATGGGAGAGGTTCCTGAAGACTGGAAAAAAATAAACATCATGTCCATCTTAATATCATGGAATGGTTTGGGTTAGAAGGGACCTTAAAGATCATCTTGTTCCAACCCCCCTGCCATGGGCAGGGACACTTCCCACTAGACCAGGTTGCTCAAAGCCCCATTCATGCTGGCCTTGATGAAGTCTCTCAGGTGTGTCTTGCACTGTATTTTGAACTCATCTGTTCCCATATCTAAAGGGGTACCTGGCACTACGAAGTGAGTTGCTAAAGTCTTCACCCTTCAAGGAAGCACCTGCTTCCTTTTGAGAACTGTAGGTGCTCTTCTTAATGGAGGTCTGGGTATAGTTAAAGACTGAACAGCTCTTCCCTCCTAGACCACAGGGGAAAATATAAACCTGGGGGAAAGAGCTGCATTGAGCAGGCCTTTCATACATAAGGCACAACTGATTATGTGGTTTTGAAGGGGAAAATGGAAGGGGGACAAAAAAGGGAGACAGAGCAGCAGAAGCAAGCACTGGAAAAACAGTAATTATTTTTCACTTGAATTTGGCCATATCTCCATTATGTAGGCTACAAAGCTTAATTATAAAAGCTCTTGCTATTGAAATATTTCTCCTTATCTTTGATATCCAGTCCAAATGGACTGGAAAAAAAGCCCTTGAAAAGCAGAAAGGAAATGTCTTTTAAAGTAATTTTTGGTCCCATTAGGGCGAATCTCATTAATAGAAAAAGGACTTCACTGAAGAATAGACCTTTTATATTCGGAAGCATACTGTACTGCTGTGCCTGATTCTAGCAGCACTGTAGATAATAAACCTTCTTCCATGAGGGCTTAGATTTTTGCAGTTGTAAAGTACCCATTTTATATTGAGGTAGGTTTTTAGAGTAAATGCACATACCTGGCACTCATTGCACTAGTTTTCTCCAGGTGTACTTAGGATGGGTGTTCATTTGAGCTTTTGAAAGATGATGTATAAAACATTTTTTTCTATTGAAAAGCATTGTTTTTCCATAACTGAAATGTATTGCTGAAATCTTGCATCAGAAGATTTACCAGCGTGATTCCTAAGGCCTATGAGGGAATTATGGGGTGAGGATATTCCTTCTGGGGCTGTTCCACCTTATGCAGATATAAAGAATATTTGTTGGGACAGAGACACGGACTCTGTTGATCAATGGTTAGAGCACTTGCATGTGTCATTGCAGGAATGAGTTGTATCTTCCCAGCCGAACACTGTGATTACTAAACCTTGAGCAATTTTTTACATATTTTTATATGTATATGAGAAAGAAAAGGCTGCACATCATCAAAACCAAGACAGAAATAGAAACAATATTCTTCTGCTCATTTGCTAGATTTGTAAAATTTAGGACAAGGGTTATTGTTTCTTTGCTTATTCCCAAGCATGTTCTTTTGTCTCTCTTTCAGTACATTTTAATGAAAAGTTGAAAGGTGAATAGGAAAGTAAACTAAATAAACACACAAACATTTCTACAAATTCCCCTCTCCCCTCACTTTTACTAACATTTAATCCTCAGAAAATGTTTGTAATTTATCCAGTGGATAATTTTTTCATAAATACATAGTATTTAACTGAAAATGAGATGTTGGAAGGCTCTGATCCTTGCAGTGTGTTTACAGAGACAGAAGGCAGCTAGGAAGATTTCAGGAGCTTTCTCTCTTGGCAAGAATATTGCTATAGATTCAGCTATGAATTATGACTGTTACTGAAAAAGAAAATCCAGGTGATACTGTTATTTTTTCTTCTAAGACAGACAGCTACGCTGAGCTCTAAAATCATCAGACCAAGGTTAGTCTTGGGGTACCAGTTCTGTTCTCAGTCAGCAGGAACTTTGCCAGCTGACCATTTTGCAGACCCTGGGACTGATCCCATCTAAAGCAGAATCCAAACAAAACATTCCTCGTACCACCGTGATGGCATTTACAAGTTTTCATAGCAGTTCTTGAGGCTGTAACAAAATTTCTTCTGAGGCTTTACATATATCACAGTTTCTCTAGATTTCACATCAATACCAACAGGATGGGAATAAAAATACATATGTTGTTTAAAAAGGGAAATGGAAGAACCACAAAAACAGAGAAATTCAGGAACTGGCACAAAATATTGAGGATAGACGAACTGAATTTTAGCAGTAAATAAAAAAGCAACTCCTCCCTCTCACATCCCACCCTCAAACGCTGCCAATGAGATATTAATCCTGAAAAAAATGTTAATGTTGATACTAGGAGTTGTTCTTATGAAAAAAACCCTACAAACTATTGCAATGTAACCTCAAACTTTCAGTTTAAAGTACCATCCACTTCCAATGACCAAATAATAAGTTTCACCCCTTTACTGTACACTTGGACCACAGAGTACACTGCTCTTTCCAGTGGTCTCAGTACCTTAGAGTTAACTGTCATGAGGGAAGAACACCTTACTGCTCCTGAGCCAACTTCTAATCTCAGTTGTGCAGATGTGTATGTTTTTGATTAGATCTACTGGTCAGCTGGAATGCACATACAGCAAACAGAATGGACCTATATGTCTTCCAATGAGAACTGGCAGTCTTAAATAACCTGGGTTAGACAGAATAAAAACAATTCATCTCAACTGGTAATTAGGCATCATTATCATTCTGGGAGACTCAGCTCCAGTGTTTGATAGACCCAGATGGATATTGCCCAGGTGTTACACTAGAAATAGCTCTTTGGCCTGGAATTTGCATGTTTTTACAGTCTTTCCCTTTCTTTTCTTTCAAATGAACGTGTTCTTATTCCTAAGTAAGAACTTCAGCTTATCTCACTATTTTCCCCTCTCCTTTGGCTCTTCAGGTCAACTGTTGTGCTAAGGGACAGGGGTATTGGGAGTTATTTGTCCAGTGCAAGTCCTAGAACACTGAAGAGAATGGAATAATGCAAACAGATAGGAAGGGAATTCTGGAAATCATCTAGTCCAACCTCCTCCTCCAGGCAAGGCCAAGTAGAGCAGGTAGCTGAGGACCATGTCCCATCCAGCCCTGAATATCTCTAAGGGTGGAGATCACACAGTCTGGATGGCCTGTTCCAGTGTTCAATGACCCTCACCATAAAAATTTGTTTCCTTGTAAGCCATTGGAGTTTGACACGTTCCAGCTGGTGTTGGCACTACCTCCAGTTCACACTGCTGAGAAGAGTCTGAGTCCAGTTTCATGCACATCTGGTTTTAGACAGCAATAGGATCTCCCCTGAGCATTGTCTCACATTTTTTGTCCCCCAGTGCTGGATCTAACTGCTCCTTCACTGGACTCCCTCTGCTATGTCAATTCGTCTCTTGTCCTGGGGAACCCAAAACTGGAGAATTTATTCCAGTTGCAATCTCAAAAATCCTAAATAGAGGGGAAGGATCACTTCCCTGGACCTGCTGGCTACACTCTTTCCAGAGTATGCGGATGGGTTTATTTGCTGCAAAGGGACACTTCTCTGCCCTTGGGAGTTGAAAGAGGAACCCCAGATCTTTCCTGCAAAGCTGCTTTCTAGCCAGTCACCCCCCATTTGTACAGTTGCTGGAGTTATTTCACCCCAGATGGAGGATTTTACACTTTTTTTGCCCTTGTTGAGCATTAAAACATGTTGAATATGTTTTCTACCAGCTCGTTCCTCCAGCCTGCAGAGTGTGTATGGCTCTGAAAGTACCATCCTGAAAAAAAAGTGTGTAGATGGAGGCACCTAACGATTGCTGCTGCCTCAACAACAGCCACCTAATTTGTTCCCCACAAACGCTGTTCCCTGTTAAACCCATGGAGAAGGGCAAGCACTGAAGCTGGGAATACTAGATTGACCTCCGGATTTTTCAGAGGTTTCTATCTTGTTGGAGAAAGCCAGTTGCCTAGGTAAAGTAGGGTCTGTTGCCCTGAGTTGTCCAAGCTAACATTTTGATAAGGCAAGATCTCAGATTCCTAAATTAAAAGGATGAGATTCCACCCTTAATTATCTAGCATCAGTTATAATAATTAGCAATGTTTAATTGCTCATTTCTGCTGTAAAATACATTCAAATGACCTTTTCTGATCCTCAAGATTTGTTTCAAAATTTCCTTATTGTTCCTTTTTTTTTTTTTTTTTTTTTTTCCTGTTGGTACTAGCCCTGCAAACAACATAGTGTATTTTCTTATGTTTATAAAATCCATTCCAGTACAAATTTCCAGGACACCTTGTCCTTCACCTCTTCTGTTTTAATCCATTGCAGCCCTGGACCACAGCTAGCCACTGATAAAAAGCGTAAAAAGATTTATGGTCTTTTATATCAATTGTATGTGAGGTAATGCTCCTAAAAACTTGTAAGCACCATCAAATTCACTGTAATACAGCACGACTGGGGGGAGCCAGAGTGGTGTGAGTTAGCCAGAAAGGATGAGACATCAAAAAAGAAACACTATAAGATATGAAGAGCATCTTTCACATAATTAAAAGTTAATTAAAAACTCTCAGTATAATCTATATCCAGAAAAAATGGCATTTTGTCATATCTACAAGTGAGTTTCCTGAAAAAAGCACTCATCTGAGACTGCAGCCCATTCCAGAAAAGTAAATAGAAATCACACAATAATCAACAGGCCGTCCCAGGTGGCATACTAATTTACTAGAAGTTCTTGATAATTTATTCAAGTTAAACAATTCAGTGACAGGCGGGGGGATGGGTGAGAGAAAAAAAGGAAGAATAAAAAAAAAAAAAAAAAAGAGAAGGCTATTTACTCTCTTGCCTGACAGTGTCTCACAGTCAAATCTATCTTGCTTCTAGACATTTCTTTGAGAGAATTAATACGCAGAAAAGACAAAGATTGTAGAGGAATAGGCTATAACTCATTTATTGCTACTGAAAACAAAAGGGCCTATAGGACAGAAAAGACATCAAAGATGCTACATTAACAAAAAAAGCGCACACCAAATACCCCCAAACCTCAGAATACGAAGGAAAAACAACCCTCATTCAAGAAGAAAGATTGCCCAGGTGGATAGCTAGTCTTCCCAAATTGCCTGCAAACAGACCTCTGTGGTCTGTGAAATATTTTTTCTGTGATTATTAAATTCTATGATTCTATTATTACATGTTTACACAGAGCCAAAGGATCCTAAATCAAAATTTTTCAGAAAGTAATAACCAAAATCTCTGCCAGTTTTAGCTACGTAAATCAAAGTCATGATTAGGGATGTGGAAATAATACTTAAGTAAGGATTCATAAACAAAGCAGCAATAGGATCCCACCACCTGAAACACAGTCAGCATGCCTGTAGTCCTAGCCAGGTTTTCAAAAGGCTTCAGCACATCCATTTCTCTGTCAGCCTGATTACAAGTTGCCCAGGGCAAGACTGTCTCTCTGCTTCACATCTGGACAGTGCCGAGCTCAATCATACCTTTGCCTGTAGGTGCAATCATGATAAAAGTAAATAAATACAGCTGCAAAAACCAGACTGGCCACACTGAGTGCTGAGATCTGCTGAGTGGTTTTTGAACTCGATTCTATGTTTTTAACCCCTAAATGAGAATTTGGTGATTTTAAAAGACACATCAAATATTTATGGCAAATTAATTCAATGAGCTACGCTGCCCTCATTTCCACCATCATATACAGAAAGCAAAACCATTAATTTCATTCGTTGTACTGCTGCCGATGGTGGTGTGGTTTTCAAACTGATAAACACCAAAAATTCCCAGCTGTATCATCATCTTTCATGCCTTCCACAATTTTCAGAGATTTTAAATGTACGCCTACAGAGAACCCCAAGTCTGCTAAAACTATTCTAAGCATCTTTTCCAAGGTTTATCACTGGGAAGAGTTTTCAGTATCCTGGAGCTATGACTGTGACTTTGCAAACAATCATGGCAGTGGGTATTAATGAAAGGTTAGATGCGATTCAGGCTGTTATAATTGCTGCAGCCAAGGAGGAAAAGAGTGAAAGAGTACAGCACAGGTTCCTGCCTGAACAACCTGTTGTGGCACCGTGCTAACTGACAGTAATCACTGCAAGCCATTGAGAAGCTGAACTGTTCACCTGGAAAACAAGCTCTGACTAAGAAATGTCAAATTGCCAACAGCTAGTTGAAACAGGATGAAGGCAAGAAGTTGAAGCTGGTTTTGGAGTGGTCCATATCAATACTGGGGAATAGTAAAATCCCTGCAAACTCTCAACAATATAGTTGACTCATCAAGCCCCAGGTTAAGACCTGTTCATCTGGTTCCCATCTCTCCCTGAGTGACACTGGGGGACTCTCAGGTCCCTCTACTGAACAGGGTACAGGTCATCAGCAGAAGGTTTTATAGAAATCCAATGGAGCAGGGCAGCTGCAGCACAATGTCAATATTTTTCTAATACAAAACAATTGTTGACATCTGTCTTATCCACATTCAAATTTACAGTTAGTGAGTACATTTATTCTTTGTTTTTTGAGAGAATTTGTCAATTCAGATTTAGGCCACAGTTTGTTATGGAGTGTGGAACCTACATCTGCCACAGAGAAACACTTTTGCAGGGAACTGGGGCTATATTGCTCAACACAGCACAAATAAGATTTCCAACTAAAACAAGTTCTACAATAAAATAATTTCACTGAAAAAAGTCTGCCTCATATTGAGACATTTCTCAAAAAGACATGAAACAGCTACATTTTGCAGCTTACTCATATGTTCATATCATAACCTATTAACCAGAGGTTATCTCTGTTTTTCACCAGTAAAATGAGTATGGACAAAGTCTTTACATGTCTGCAAAGCTTTGGAAACATTCATGGAATACAGATCATGTTAAGATGTGCATTTCAAGCCTGTGTTGTCATTGGTGTCCAAGATTTACCAGGCTCAGGATGGGAATTTCTCTATTTTGTTCCTCCAACTCCCTGTTACATCTTTTGACTTCTCTGTTATTCATGTCTAAGAGAAACCACAAGTTGATGAACTATCATGGAAGAAGGAAAATGAGCAGTGTATGTTATATGTAATTTAAACATTCATACAAGCATCTCCATCAAAAGTTGGAGTTCAATTAATTTCTGTGCTGCCCTGTATCTCTATCAGCTTTGGGCCCCCAAGGAAAACATTTGATGGTCTGTAGTTTCCATTATGTAGCACAATACCAGCAGCTGATCCTGTGATACTCTGAATACTCATATAATGAAAAATGGTTTGCTTTTATGTCAGTATTCTGTCTACACTTGCTTTCAGAACTTCGGAATGCATTGCATTTTTCATATCTATTCCCAGATCCAGCTATTCCACTTTTAGGCAAAATAATCAGCTGTGACCTTTATTATTCAATGCTGACTTTGTGAAATATAAGGGGGGAAAACACCTTCAAAAGTTTCATTCACTGAAGAGTACTTTTTGCGATAGAGTGACGGTAACAAAACAATTTGCTGTGAATACTGTAACATGATGCAGTTGTACAGTAGCCTGACGAGGTACAGTAACTGCTTCCCAAAGCACATTGCACTACACAAACACAGATCACCGCTGCAAAAGGCACACGGCCTTTTCTCAACAGAAGATTTGTAATAACATTACACGCTCACAAAGCCTTCCCCCTCAGCACAAGCCCCTAAAGCTATGCCAACTCTGCTGTATTTTGAGATGGGTTTCTGCAACCTCTTTGCTGAAGGTTACGCTCTAGAAAAGGAACAGCAAATTTCCCTGTATATTGTATATATATTGTATATTATGACAAACTACCACATTGACAGCTCAAACAAGATTCACCAAAAGATGACTCTTGGATCCCAACAAGGATGTGTCTGTGATGGGCAGGCAGCAAAACTAAGCATTACAGGCTCAGGTTCCCAAGCTGTATTTGAGATTTTCTCAGCAATTCACTTTAAGACTCGGAGGCCTCTTTACTTCAAGTCTCCATGCTTTATAATACCCATCAACATAATGGAAATAATACTTATGTGCATTATAGGACTAAGATGATGGTATTAAAATATGACTGTCCTCTGCTGTAAGTACTTCCGAATATCCACACTTACACTTCTCTGAAAAAGCACACAGGTTTCATCCTGTGTAGGTTTCCTCTCATTTTGCATGCTATCATATTGATCATTTAATGTAAAACTATTGCTGTAATAGGCATAATATAGATCAAAACAGTAGCCACAGAACAAGGAAACAAACAATATGGTGAAGAAAAATAAAAATCATCTGTGCTATCAAAAGAAGTCTCAGAAGCAGATTTTCCATTAATTAAGTGCAACCTTCACCCATTCAACTTCATAGTTCCCTCTAGAAATACGAAGACTATTACATTGTCTAAAGCTTGGTCTAACAGATACAACTTTTTACCCTGAGAAATAAAATGCCTTGCTATAAAATCTGGTTCAACCACATTTACCAGTGTAAAAATTGTGGCTAAAGCTATGAAGTCCTGATCTATTTTGACCTTTCAAAAAAAAAAAAAAAAAAAAAAAAAATGAATATTGAATTTATTATTTTTTAATATATGTCTGCATGAATAAACCATTTCTAGTGGTGAATCACCTGTTTACAGATTTTCCAATAACTTTAAAAAAAAAAAAAAAAAAAAAAAAAAAGAGTTAGATGTAGGGTCTCTACAGTCTTTCTTCACTTTAACATATGAGTTTTAGCAAAATAAGTAATCCTTTCTTACGTAAGGGGAAGCTGCAGAATCAGGTTTGCTGTGACCATCTGTTGAAGGAAAACAATTTGTGATGAGTGCCTTGCTTTGCAGAGGTGTAAGAATTCAGGCTTTGGAGCTGGTTTATCCTCTACAGCATACCAGTATTCTGTGACTTTCTTATTATCACAAGGTACTCAATTCAGTGTGAAATGACTAGAGTAATTTTAAGAACCTTTGGAGAACAATATTTTGCTGCATGAGAAATATTATATCCCAGTGGCTTTTGTAAAACTCATGTAGACAAGAATTGCAGGAAACAAGCCCTGCTGCCTTCTACATAATCACTGGGGATATCACCCTCACCAACACCGCATAGCCATCTTGTCCCAAGTCTTAAACAGCTGTAATTATGGAATGATCAGAAAGTGTCAAAATTTATCTTCCGACTGGACTATTAAAATGATTTTCTTAAACATCTCAAAAGAAATATTAAAAAAACCACTGCCAGTAACAGAAAATATTTTTTCCACAGTTACCACTCTCTATCTAAATAATTCAATTTTCACCAAACTGAATCTCTATTTGCCTTGTTTTCTGTAACAAATACAGATACAAACTGAATCTCAGTCTTACCTGAGAACAATACATCTGCTTTTTTCCTCTATCGTCTCTCTACTATCTGTCAGTCTTCTTTAATTACATCCAGAACAGACCTTGCTACATTTTACAGGGACAAACATTTTATGTTTCAGTACTGGCTCTTAGAAATTCTACCCACCATCCCTGCTATTCTGACACGTTTATTTATTTATTTTCATTACAATGCTGAATTAACACGTATCCCAGCGTTCAACAAGGGGCAGCACTGTAGAGGATTCAGTTCAACATGGCTGAATCGTTGACATGACAGTTGCTTCCTGAAGCACTTGTCAAAAGCAATCCCCAGCTCCTACAACTTTCTGCTCCTGCTCTTCCATTTTCCCCCCTGCTCCTACACCTTTCTTGATTGTTCTTGGACATAAAGTCTTCCTTTTTCAGCTCACCCTGCCTTGTTCCTTCCGCTGTTAGAAGCAAATTTAACACTCCTGCTCCTCCTGATTTTGACTGACACACACACTGGTCATCTCCTTAGAAACTCCCAACTATTTAAAGCAGTGTGATCCTACCCCACAAGACTAAAATACAACAGATGAATCTGAAGGATTTCTGAATACTTCTGTGACTCTGAACAAACAGTAGATCAGATATGTGAGCACAGAGAAAGGGAGATAGATCCTGACCACCATTTGTAATGTAAAAAAGAAAAAGAGACTGAAGTAAAAGGGAAAAATATTACCATCAACTCTCCATGTTGTGAATTGATGGAGAAAAACAAAGACCACCTTTCAAAAGCTTTATCTTCTATTGAAGCATGTAAATAAATACCTGGTTTTCGAAAATGCTGAGCGCACAGCAACTCCTGTTGGGACCCCATGAGTACATTTTCCAATTATGTCTGAAATCGGTACTCTGAGCTCTTGAAAGTCTGATCTTAATTATAGGCACTAAGCAATTTTGCTCCTTTCTCTCTTCTCCCACCATCCCTCAAATCCGCTCCCAAAAGGCTTCTGTAAACGTCATCTGTGTTGCAGAGCTGAGTATTAATGCAGTGCATTTTCTTTTTCCCTCAAAAACTTAATACCATACATTCCTTAGTTTCATATACATATATTATAGTTATGGCAGTTAAATACCTGTTCTCAACACGTGCCATTAATACCAAGCACCCGCAGTCTGTAGACATCACTTCAGAGCACCACACTATTCTTATGAGTAACAACTCATCCTTTCCATCAGATGAAAGAGAAATAATAGTTTCTGATCTCAGATTACAGCTGTGATGTTGCTGATGGAAGAATATTCTGTTTAATAGAATGACCTCTGTTACCTTTTGTTAGGGAAGTGTCAATTGTGAAAGGCTTCATTAAAAAGAGAGAATGAACGAGCAAGACAGAAAAGCCCTTTAAGAAAGTTGGGCTGTCAGGTTTTCTCCAAGGGAAGTAACAGTTCTTTCACACTCCTGTGTGAACTGAATTATATTTGACATTTATTCCAAGTCAAACCTACCTAAAAGTTACACAGTCAATCAACATTCATTAGAGTCAAGAGGTAGGATTTATTAAAGTGTTTTTCTGTTCTGAATTTCATCACCCTTTACAGATCCTCCATGAGTAACTTTCCAACTCGGCATCACACAAGACACTGAACTTTTTACTGAGCTCTGTGCGTGCGATATCCTCGTCTAGTATGTTTTATGAAGGTGGTATGTACCTACAAAACTTCAGAGATAAGTGTAATTGAGAGGCAGGTAGCACTGCTGAGACACAGCTGACACAGATGTGCACCACTGCCCTTTACTGGACCTGTTCAAACCTTTGCAGCAGCAGCCTACCGCTATCAGCTACTTGAAAACGCTGGTGGCAAATAACAGTTCAAAAGGTGTAACATTTGAGATTCCTACCCTGTCTCCCCAGTTTCTACCTCTTAATCAAGTTTTGATAAGCTATCACTTGCACAGCAGGTTGTGAATTTACAGATTAGACAACAGAATCAACTCAGCTGTGCTCAAATCATGGCAGCGTTGCTTTTAGCGCAATGAACTTGGGTTGCAATATGATATAGCATTAAGCAATGTCCCTGTTCAGATGCAGGGCACGCTTGAGAAAGTCAAGTAACTGAAAAACCTGAATGGAACCCTTTATCTCTCCTTCTGTGATATCAAAAAGACAATGAAGCCCTGTAAGGAAATCATAAAATGTTTTGCTGTGTGCCTTAATTCTAACTCTGAGCAACACATAGTGCTCAAATATATCTATTATGAGGCTTCCATTTGCTGGAGGAATTGATCTAAAAGGCAGACTGCAAGCCATATGTTAAAAGGCAAGTCAGTTATGCATTACATTATTGACACCAAACAATTTTTAGAAGTACTTATTTACCATAAAAATACGGAACAATTGCTGTATTTTCCTTAACTATAAAACCCTCACAGAGTCACACCTTTTAAGGCTGGAAGAGGCCACTACAACAGTCTCTTATGAGTGCAACACTGCTGAAACTGCCTAATGTAGTGCTGCAGATTTCTAACATGACTTTTACACTGGACAAATATTGATGGCTTGCTGGATTTTCCCCAGATCTTTACTAATTGCCTCTTTAATACTATGTTGCCAATACTTGTTACATAAAACCACTTTTATGTAGAGTAAAACCTCAAAATGTTGCAACTTCATTTCCTAGATTAGGGTTCACTGCATGTGTTCTGCTTTTGCTGTAAAATGTAGTTCATCTCATGAAGCAGAACAACCCAAAGATCAAGAGGGGCTGGTGAGAGTCATACTAACGCCACCCTACTCAATATCACCGTAAAGGAATCCCTTATGGGGGAATGTTGGAATATTTCAGGTCTAACCAGGAGATATCGGGACACTATTAGTATCCAAGTAACCTCAATGCACCTCTACATTAATGGAATCATACTTCAACTGAAGAAAGGTCTATAGGTGTCACAGAACAGTATTACCCACATTAGGAATTGCAGAGGAAGCTGTGGCAAATAAATGGCGCTCCTGAAGTACACTATATTTTTTGCCTGAGGCCTATTTCCAAGCAATTTTTCAGTGCCATTGATGACACCAACAGAATGTAATACTTTGTTTCTAACACCTAGACCTGAAATTCCCACTACAAACACATTTCACATAGCTGCTTTCTTTCACCTGCATCTCAGATAACGACCACTGCACAATACCCCCAAAACATCCTCCCTGGCTTTAGAACACCTGGAGAAAAAAAATAAAATTATACAGTAAGAGGCCAGTTTCCCATCTGAACTGTTCACTAAACACCTTATATTGGTTGAAATCCAAAGACTTTCCTTTAATTTTAATGGAGTGACTTTGGAATTAAACTAGCATGAGAGCACAATTCGCCCCTTAATGACAGTTATTTGCAAAAGGGAAGCTGTTTTATGTAATCAATCTGAACACCTGCTTTTGCAATCAGCATATGCAATCAGACAGATTACATGATTACTATCAAATATTGTGCAGATACATTTGGAGAGAAGAATTTGTTGCCATTTCACATTTTTAATCAAGGTGGCAGGAAAAAAATACCTAAGAAATAAAAATAAGATTCCATCTCCACAGGTATTCAGAAAAGATGGATGGAAGAGAATTGTTACGTTTGACTGAATCATGGCTTTGGAATAGATTTTAAACCTTTAAGACTAATTCGCCCCAAAAATTCCAGAGAAAAATTTAATGTTCAATACATAGAAGCTACACACAGGGCCAGAAATTAATCACTGAGTATATCCTTAACTATTTTATCCTTATACTATTTCATAATACCAAGAGGGAAAAAATGGCAATGAGTAGGATGTCCCCTCAGACTCACAGTAGGATACAAAGGACTTGCTTGAATGATGAAAATTAAGATACCAAGCTCAAGCTCTTCCCAGTGAGCTCTGCTATGAGAATCCAGCACTGAATATAACTACTTGCTAGAAAACCTCAAGAAAAGTATAACTTTGGCACACCCTCCACCAAGTTTTGCAATAAGAAGGATTACTTCAAAAAACAGTGGTTATTTTAAGCCTTTTAACAAAATTCATCTAGTTATAAAGAAAACACAAGAGGATTTTACCCTTCTTTTTTCAGCTTGTTTATGGAAAATAGCACGGAAATTTTAATTTTCTGTACCTTTTTCCATTAAAAAAAAAAAAACACCAAAAAATCAAAGCCAAGCAAATGATGGTTCTCCAAAGGATAGATATAGTTCCAACATTTGAGTTCAGCACAGAAGGACTTAGATGCTCACGTTTCCGAAGTGCTGCCTGCACCATCTACAAATAATCAGCTTTCCCAGCCATCTGAGGATTTAAGTGTTTCTGTAATCATAACCTTACTAACTACATACCATCGAGTGTTCTCTTGAAATATTAAGATGAATGACCATTTTGTCAGTGGCACTGTAAGCAAAATTATGAATGACCTAATTTTTAAAACGTTGCATGTATTATGTATGCAAGTAGATGCAGATATGTTACTGGATATTTACAGGAGCAACTACTGAATTTTCATCATCACTACAAATGTAGGTTAAAGTTTTGTGCTCACAGAGATCCGTATGCTTTTATACGTACGTGTTCCAAAACCAGGAATAAAGTCACTGAAGACAAAATAGAACCCTCTGGTTTCATACATGTTTGGATAGAAAAAGAGGAAAAAATCAAGAACAAAGAACAGAAAATGCTAAGATTAATTGAAAATGTATATTGGATTGGGTTGTGATTTGACGTGTATGAAATGAAACATGTTTCACCTGACAGAAAATCAGGTGCACAAACCTCAAGCAGAAATACATGTACAGTATATTTTCCTTAGTATTTACAACAAAACCACTTGGTTTCCTGTACCAAAAGCATTCCTAGGTTTATTACTGGCCCATGCAACGTGGCACGATAAAACTGCACATTGTGCCTTGCTGGAAAGGAACACGTCATGTATCACCATTGCATCAGGTTGACCGAGCACAATTATATTTGTCTGGTCAAGCATGCACGTAACTGCTCACATGGCTTCTGCATTGCTATATTCACAGTGTGCTGAGCTATTAGCATCAGACACTTTTTCCTTCCCCTTACCAAGAGAAGCGAAATCTTGATATTCTACCTCAGTATTTATTCTCTCTATATTCCTAAAAGCTTTAACAGAACTTGTTAAAAGTCAAAATTAAAAAGAAATAACTAATCTTGCCAGATCTTCTGACTGTTCTAGTGGTAGAGAACCACTTCTTTACATTACTCATGGTAAGAGATCTCTTGCTCTATGAGCAGATCCAATGATCCTAGTAGAGCTACTTCTGGAGTTTGATGCAAATGATAAGCAGATTAGCAAATACTAATGCTTTGATGAGTCAAGTCATCAAAATCGGGCTCCAATAATATCAAGGTCAAGTCTCCAATTTTTGGAGTGGGAGGGAGGAGGGGGAAGAAGAACCAAATAATAACGCTATTGCCACGTGCACAGGAGGTTGAAGCACATACAGCACATGAGGAGAGATCTCCACGGGATTCAGCATTGCCTTCTCTGGCACTCCAATGAACAGGGAATGCCTCTTGGTTATCTCAGGCACAGTGTTGCATTTGAGCTGATAAATGCCTCCAGGATTCACGTTTGAGGAAAAAAGCACAGAAATAACTGATTGTTTCCAGGGGACAAAGCTAGAGGTGAATCCACATGGGACAGCATAGACGTGTTTACTCTGAGCTCTTTATAGTCCAGCACTCCTACCCCAGAGATCCAGACCAGAAGCGCTGGAGCTGCAATTGCCAAAATCCATGCTGACTTTGCTTGCACAACCTTGGCTCAGCTTCTTAGGTATATATTACAAGTGGGTTTTTCAGCTTATAATCCTTTCTTGCATGTAGTTCCACATACCTTCTTCATTCACCGGCAAAAGATGCATACCTAATCTTCAAAGGCCATTTACTGCCTAATATTAAAAAAAAATGACAGAACTTTCACAGTAAACTAAAAACATTGCATAGCAGAAATGGTAAAAAAAAAAAAAAAAAAAAAAAGAAAATCAGTCTAAAAGCCAGGCAGAGTTACAAGCAACTGAAATTAAGTCCAGCATTAGGAAATACCAGGTAACTGTCATGACAACCAAATACTTGGATCATCCTTTTGACAACAAGATCCCATGGTTTCAGTGCACAGTGGTATCTGTGCAATTTCTTTTCTATTGCCACAGTATCTGCTGGCAATAATGCACTGCCATTAATGGGTTATGAAAGATGTTTGGTATGATTTGCTTCAAACTCTCACTACCTAGTCTGTACCGATGTTAGCAGGAGGTTTTACAATGCTGTTGCTCGGTGGTTTGTTCACGAGCCAACTCAGCTCCATCAGCTTCAAGGGAACCCAGAGAAAGGACTCTAACTTCACACCACCAGAATCCTTTTTAATCTTTTTCACTTCTACTTAAGGAAAATGTAAAGTTTTAGTTATTCTCCCCCACTTTATGGATTGCATATAGCTCCTTTCACATGGCCTGGCTTTATTTCAGCCTTATTTTGTGTTTTCCTTACAAGTTCTTTTACACACGTGACAGGACCAGATCACATTTTGGCTAGCAAGAACACAGTTTAATTTATGGCTATTGTGCTGAAAAAAGGCTTTATCTACCATTGCTATCAATATGATGAGCCATATCTGGTTTTTGTTTGATCACTGTGTATGTGACCAAGTACATACTCCACAAGTAACAAGCTACATTGGTGAAGCTCAAGTTTGAGAGGACTCACATCTTCTTTTATCCCTGGTTGACTGCTCCTGTCCTAGGGTATGTCTACAAAGAGGAGGACGTTTCTGCCCTCCGGTTGTATTTGTTTTTTATCACGCTCTTGTTGCAGAGCTGGAGGTTTAGGCAGGCGTTTTTTATTTTAATGGATTTCAGCTATCCTTCTGTTTTAAGTCATCAGAAGCCTTTAAGTTACAAGCCTCCAGTAATCCAGTTAAATGTTGGGAAAGTGCTACATAAGCATTAAATGCAATTGTTAATATCTTCTGGGGGCTGCAAGCAGCTCAGATCACTCTTAACTGGCCCCTCTGGCTGCCACACTGGGCTGCGTTATTCATCTCTGGAGGCAGATGTGTCCAGCCGACTTTATCCACAGCCAAATATGTTTATTTATTACAGCACTTCAGTGTGTTCTCTAAGCTCTTCTGTTCAATTCTCAGACATTTCTGGTGTAAGAGGCAGGATTAAAAGAATGCTTCTCAGCATCTTTGGTTATCTTTAAATTTTTCTGCAAAGACGTGTGTAGAGAAGCTACCCCATGGCTCTTTGTAGCGCAGATGATAAGTGACCCTCTTTGGCTTAAAACATACCTTCCAGCTGTCCCTGATTTTTACCTCAGAAGTTCACTACCCTCCTTGATCTCAACTGTACTTTACTGAAAAAGTGAGGCAAAGAAATGTTGGGTAATAAAACCAGGGAACATCCTTCTGGCAACAATTTTCTGTTTAAAAAAACCCTACCACATAAAGAACAGACTTCATGGGTTAGTGCAGAGTTTAACAGTATCTCTGCTTCCAAGCAAAAGCATATTAAAATATTGTTTAAACAATGAATTCTTCTGATGCTAAAGGCTCTTAAGGTAATCTCTATGTGGAAGGGGCAGAGACAGCAGGAAGCCAAGCATCTTTAAAGGTACTCACTAGTAAGTAAAAATTAATGTGTCACTTTTTTCTCTCTTAACATGGCCATAGGGACTGCTCTACAAGCCCAGAGTACTGCTAACTGCTTTCATTATTCCAAACACAGTATCACCATGCGAAAGCACAGGTTTCCTTGGAATAGTCTCCAAGTCCAGCCCTCTCCCATCTTCATCATTCTCCATTTCTGGGTTCCTCTATGCAAGGTAATCCCTCAGATACAAAGGTGGCATATTATGGCATATGGGAACCTAAATGCAACAGGGCTGTATTTATTTAACTTATAGAATAAACTGCCTTTCACAAGAGCTAACCTGAAAGTATCTCACTCCACGATGCCCCCTTACTCCTACAGCTGGTCTTTGGACACGACTGCAAATAATCAAACCTTCTGCAAATCTAGAATTGCTTAGTAAGACAAATCCACATGCTAGCATCAGTAGTTAGCCTAGATGCAGATAGCAAAGCCCCAAAATAGAAGCATTCACCTTGAATCCATAAAATTTAGCATCAGCCAACTATACCTTATCTATAAATTTGATCAGAGAGAATTTATTTTTTTTCCCCAAAGAAGCAGTTCATTCTTATTGAAGAAGAGTAAAATCATACTCATGGGGTACAAGATGCGTGAAACAGTTGTCATGTCAGAGGCTGCCACTCATTAAATTTTTGAGAAGACTTATTTCAGATAGAATAAATTTATTGGGTAAGGAAGATTAAAGAAGCTATAGCTCCTCAATTATCACAGTGGTATATGTTCCTGAATCACATGACATGGTCACCGTTGTGTAGATATGTAGCTTGCCTCAACCTTTCACCGTCTCTTCTCTGCATCTCTACCTAGACTGCAGCTGCTTCTAAATTCAACATACTCACTGGGTAAGGATTACCTTACATTTTCTATGCACTACACAAACGCTAACTTATTAACCTTCATAATAACCATGGAGGATTCATCTGAAACCTATTCAAAACCCAGTGGAGGATATGGGAAGATTCAGCTTCGAAATAGGCTCTCATATAACAGGTAAGTAAAGCAAAACATAAGATTCTGTTTAACTTAAGTCCATATAGTAACCCAAACTTCAGTCAAGGTCAATTCCATTATCTCGATTACTTGGGGATGTTCCGACTCCTCTGGCTGTTTAAAACATTCCTGCTACTTCTGGTTCTGCTTACAACTGACACTGAGTGTTACAGCATATCTCAGAAAGAGGACAAAATGTTCGTGGTTTCATCAACCCATTTTTATTTTTTTAATGTTTTTGAAGCAGTGCTTATGCTCTGAAAATGTAGATTTTATCAAAATCATTACTGAATGCAGAGTGCTTGATTTGACTGTAGTATGTTTTGCCCTATGTGTTTGTGAAGTCCATCATAGATTACAGTAATCACAGGATACAATATTTTCAAAGGTATCTAAGCACACCATTTTCACTGCTACGTGTTCTTGTAAGTCATTTAGTCACTTTAAAAAATTCTCCTTGTTATGGCTAATTAAGATGAGCAATGGAAAAATCAAACAGAGTGACTCAGTGCTATATCTACTGCGACTATTAAATGAAGTTTTTAAAACTCAAAATGAATCTAATATTTAAAGTATCAAGTCCTAATATATAGCCCTTTTCCCATTTTTTCCTTTGTTTGCTTTGGGGTGTTTTTTTACAAACAATCAATGGTAGAAATCCTTAAACTAAAAAGTGTGTCACTGAATTAAAACCCCAGTTAAACCACATCTTCTTAAAAGGCACAAAGAGATACATTGATTCTGCTTCGTATGGTATATCACTTTGGGCTCAATGTAGTTAAATTCTTCAGGTTTCATTTGAAAATTCAGCATTTCTTTGCCAAATGACCAAACAACTGCCACAAACCCCAAAAATCATGTTATCCTAAGAAAACTAGCCATTCATGAAATGGGGCTCCAGGGAACTTTCCTTTATATATTAGTACACAGAAAAAGGAAAAGTTTGATAAGTATGTATTACTACACTAAGTAGCACTGTATTCATGCATTTCCCCAATGCTTTTTCCAGAATTCACAAACCAAAACAGTTGGACTGAGATAACCTGAGCCCAGATTCAAAATGAAAAGGTTCTTTTGAAAACTCACACCACCATCTGGTAGTCGAAAGGCTTTAAAATGTTCTAGCAGGACTTAGTATCAGAGAAGAACAGATGCCTGCAGTATACATTAGACATGTCATCTAGGGTTTCCCTGCCAAAAAATCATTTATGTAAAACAAACTTTCAACTACAGACCAGCTTTGAAAGGGAAACAAACATTTGGAGGAAAATAAAACACCTTTGCAAGAATAGCAAAAGAAAAACTCATCTGCTTCTGTCTGCTTTTTCCACTACTCCCTATTACTGTAACAGTTTTTCATTCCTTTCTCTTTCAGTGATCATTGTTTCAGGAAATTTTGAAATTTCTTCAGTAGACAGTTGTACAATAGGTAGTGTCTTAGGCAGAAAAATACTGCTGTAAAAATCCTTCTGTTGAAAGATCTGTATTTTGATTCATTGGGAAAGAATGTGCCTCTCAGAACAAGAGCACAAGGCTGAATATAAGGTATAATAGGAGTTATTGAAAAACGTCTATATGTCATCATCTGCAAGTTAAACACTGTATCATAAATATAAAGGCAAGTTCCAGCCCTGAGCATCCAGTAAAAACAAATAGGATCAGTACTTGAATAAATACACTGGTACCCCCTTGCAGATCCTGGTTTAAGATCTTATTCTCACAACCAGCCATGAAGCAAAATATTCATGAGCCTGTAACAGAAATTTAGCAGATTGGACAACCTTGACCCACAGCATAAGATGTTATCCTGGAACAAAGCAACAGTCACAATTTTAGGCAACTCTGTTTTGACCTCAAAGTACGGAACCTCCTGGGGTTGGTTTATCATCTACCTTACTTCATCACTTGACTTTTCACACACATCCAAGCTTGTCAAGCTCTGAACTAGTTGAACGCTGAATTATCTAACAACTACAGATAAATTGTATATTGGGACTAGGAAGAATTTCAGCTGGGCAAATTTTTTTTACAATAAAATTTCAGTTAGGATTTTTGATCTACAGGAATCCAAAACACCATGCACAACTTCACATTCCCCTTCAGCTTTTCTCTTTTAATATGGTTCACACTTGAGAGGTTTATCTTTTACAAAAAGGTACATTATGCAGCTTCAAGAAATTTGCTAATACTTTTATGTCATAGTGGCCAAACTATGTAAGACATAAATGTGTCAGACTAATAATACAGGATCTCAAAGTAATAGGCTACATGGGAAGCATTTATGCTAAGCTATCATTATACATAATATAGTTTTCCTCTGTAAGCAGTGTAGTTGATACAAAATATGATACTATATTAATGGCAAAACAATCTGATTTCCTAAGGAAAAAATTTGAAAGATTACTAGTTTCTGACAACTTATTATTTATGATGGTTTTGTCACAATGATTGAAAATGCAAAAGGATCCTTTGAGGTAAGCCAACTTTCTTCTTAGCCTGGGCTTGATTTGTGCTTAGACTACAAAATGTACATCAGTTTTGGATTCCATTTTTGCTTTCATGTAGGATTACTACTTCTGCTCACATCCTTGAGTTTTTTTCCTTGTTTGGTTTTAGCTGGAAATGCAAAGCCAGGAAGAGACACAAACGACATCAGATGAGCCCAAGGCACGGTACAAGTAATTCACATTTCAAATGTTAAAGAGTTTAGGTAATAAACCTAATGAGCGTCTTGGTTTACACCACCCGGCAACTATGACCATGCAGCCATCCACTCACCCTCCTCCCCCCGGCCCAGGACGGTAGAGAGAAGAGAGAGAAAGGAAATGCAAAGCCAGGAAGAGACACAAACGACATCAGATGAGCCCAAGGCACGGTACAAGTAATTCACATTTCAAATGTTAAAGAGTTTAGGTAATAAACCTAATGAGCGTCTTGGTTTACACCACCCGGCAACTATGACCATGCAGCCATCCACTCACCCTCCTCCCCCCCGGCCCAGTACAGTAGAGAGAAGAGAGAGAACAGGAGGAGAAAAAAAACCTTGTGGGATGAAATAAAGACACGTTAATAGAACAGTGATGGAAAATAAAAATAATGATAATCATTTTGTATATTCTTTTACCATCCAGTGACGCAAACCAAGTTGCTCTTACCACCCAATGATCGGTTGCCCAGCCTGCCCTGTGCAGCAATCACAGATTCCTGCCCCCTGGCCACCCCCCATTTATATACTGAGCTTTATGTCTACGGTATGGAATATCCCTTTGTCCTGTCTATACTCACCCTCAGCTTCTATGGGAAGCTGAAAAAGTCCTTGACTTTCTATAAATATTACTTAGCAACAACTAAAACAATGTGTGTTATCAACATCATTCTCATACTGTATCAAAACCACAGCAGCTAGAAAGAAAATTAACTCTACCCCATCTGAAACCAGAAAATGAGCAAAAGCTTTTGTAAACTGGATCATTGAGCTTATGTGTGCTTAATTCTGAAACAGACAAGACAGTAAATGAATATGAGCTACTGAGGCTACAGTGCTCAGAAGAGTGAAGGAGAAGACGGAATAGCGCAACTGTTTTAAATTAGTGAAACAATAAAAATTACTCATTTCTATGGCTGGGATGAGGGAAAACTAATTTTTCAGAACCAACTTCACAAAGATTTAAATAGAAGGAGATCCGCAGACAGAAGAATCATATAACAGTTTGGGTTGGAAGGGAACTTTAAAGGTCACCTAGTCCAACCCTCTCACAATGAGCAGGGACGTCTTCAACTAGATCGGGTTGCTCAGAGCCCCATCCAGCCTGACCTTGAATGTTTCCAGGGATGGGGAATCTGCCACCTCGCTGGGTAACCTGTGCCAGTGTCTCACCACCCTCATTGTAAAAAATTTCTTCCTTATATCTAGCCTAAATCTACCCTCTTTTAGTTTAAAACCATTACCTATTGGTCTATTGCACAGGCCCTACTAAAATGTTTGTCTGCATCTTTCTTACAAGCCTTTTTTAGGTACTGAAAGGCCACAAGAAGGTCTCCCTGGAGCATTCTCTTCTCCAGGCTGAGCAACCCCAACTCTCTGAGTCTGTCCTCATAGGAGAGGTAATTTTATCCCTCTGATCATTGTAGTGGCCCTCCTCTGGACCCTTGGGAGGGTCTAGGTCTTTCCTGTACTGAGGACTCCAGAGCTGGACACAGTACTCCAGGTGGGGTCTCATGAGAGCAGAGGCATAGAATTACCTCCTTGGAATTTTGTATATTCTTTTACCATCCAGTGACGCAAACCAAGTTGCTCTTACCACCCAATGATCGGTTGCCCAGCCTGCCCTGTGCAGCAATCACAGATTCCTGCCCCCTGGCCAACCCCCATTTACATACTGAGCTTTATGTCTACGGTATGGAATATCCCTTTGTCCTGTCTATACTCACCCTCAGCTTCTATGGGAAGCTGAAAAAGTCCTTGACTTTCTATAAATATTACTTAGCAACAACTAAAACAATGTGTGTTATCAACATCATTCTCATACTGTATCAAAACCACAGCAGCTAGAAAGAAAATTAACTCTACCCCATCTGAAACCAGAAAATGAGCAAAAGCTTTTGTAAACTGGATCATTGAGCTTATGTGTGCTTAATTCTGAAACAGACAAGACAGTAAATGAATATGAGCTACTGAGGCTACAGTGCTCAGAAGAGTGAAGGAGAAGACGGAATAGCGCAACTGTTTTAAATTAGTGAAACAATAAAAATTACTCATTTCTATGGCTGGGATGAGGGAAAACTAATTTTTCAGAACCAACTTCACAAAGATTTAAATAGAAGGAGATCCGCAGACAGAAGAATCATATAACAGTTTGGGTTGGAAGGGAACTTTAAAGGTCACCTAGTCCAACCCTCTCACAATGAGCAGGGACGTCTTCAACTAGATCGGGTTGCTCAGAGCCCCATCCAGCCTGACCTTGAATGTTTCCAGGGATGGGGAATCTGCCACCTCGCTGGGTAACCTGTGCCAGTGTCTCACCACCCTCATTGTAAAAAATTTCTTCCTTATATCTAGCCTAAATCTACCCTCTTTTAGTTTAAAACCATTACCTATTGGTCTATTGCACAGGCCCTACTAAAATGTTTGTCTGCATCTTTCTTACAAGCCTTTTTTAGGTACTGAAAGGCCACAAGAAGGTCTCCCTGGAGCATTCTCTTCTCCAGGCTGAGCAACCCCAACTCTCTGAGTCTGTCCTCATAGGAGAGGTAATTTTATCCCTCTGATCATTGTAGTGGCCCTCCTCTGGACCCTTGGGAGGGTCTAGGTCTTTCCTGTACTGAGGACTCCAGAGCTGGACACAGTACTCCAGGTGGGGTCTCATGAGAGCAGAGGCATAGAATTACCTCCTTGGACTGCTGGCCATGCTTCTTTTCATGCAGCCCAGGGTACAGCTGGATTTCTGGGCTGTGAATACGCATTGTCAGCTCACATCCAGCTTTTCATCAGTCAATACCCTCAAGTCTTTCTTGGCAGGATTACTCTTAGATTTAAATAGAAGGAGATCCGCAGACAGAAGAATCATATAACAGTTTGGGTTGGAAGGGAACTTTAAAGGTCACCTAGTCCAACCCTCTCACAATGAGCAGGGACGTCTTCAACTAGATCGGGTTGCTCAGAGCCCCATCCAGCCTGACCTTGAATGTTTCCAGGGATGGGGAATCTGCCACCTCGCTGGGTAACCTGTGCCAGTGTCTCACCACCCTCATTGTAAAAAATTTCTTCCTTATATCTAGCCTAAATCTACCCTCTTTTAGTTTAAAACCATTACCTATTGGTCTATTGCACAGGCCCTACTAAAATGTTTGTCTGCATCTTTCTTACAAGCCTTTTTTAGGTACTGAAAGGCCACAAGAAGGTCTCCCTGGAGCATTCTCTTCTCCAGGCTGAGCAACCCCAACTCTCTGAGTCTGTCCTCATAGGAGAGGTAATTTTATCCCTCTGATCATTGTAGTGGCCCTCCTCTGGACCCTTGGGAGAGTCTAGGTCTTTCCTGTACTGAGGACTCCAGAGCTGGACACAGTACTCCAGGTGGGGTCTCATGAGAGCAGAGGCATAGAATTACCTCCTTGGACTGCTGGCCATGCTTCTTTTCATGCAGCCCAGGGTACAGCTGGATTTCTGGGCTGTGAATACGCATTGTCAGCTCACATCCAGCTTTTCATCAGTCAATACCCTCAAGTCTTTCTTGGCAGGATTACTCTTAAGCCCTTCATCCCCCAGCCTGTATTGATACCAGGGGTTGCCCTGACTTAGGTGCAGGACCTTGCACTTGGCCTTGTTGAACCTCATGAGGTTCAATTCTCGAGCCTGCCCAGGTCCCTCTGGTGTGTCAACCACACCATTCAGCTTGGTGTCATCTGCAAACTTCCTGATGGTGCAGTAAAAGAAAATTAATCCATTTCATGACCCATGTCTTCAGTGAAGGAATTTCATATTTCCACAGTCCAAAAACCACAGCTGCACAATCACACTTCTTTTCATCTATTCTTCCCTTACACACGTGGACAGAAAACCCTCATACCCAAAAAGCAGAAGACAAGAAAAGAGAAAACAAACGTTTACTTTTCAACCCAACTTCTAGTCCTTGATTTCTATGCATCATTAGTCTTCAGTTCTTTATTTCTTCACATATCAGTGACAAAAATATTGAGTAACACAACAACAGACTGAAGGCTAACATGAATCGTAAGAAATCTCATCAAGCAGGATTTCAGTGGAGCCAAAAAGCGCATGTATGAAGCACAGCCACATTTCTTACTTAGAAAGCGGGTCTCACTAAAACTGAAACAAAACCACTTCTGAAAATTCTAACTGGAAACTGGTCACCTACTGGGTGGGTTCAAAGCAGGAAAACAGGACAAGCATGATAAGGAACATCAGAAACCTGATGGCTATGCTTGGCACATACCCTGCATAAGACAGAATAAGACTGGGAAGCTGCCTTGCCACTAAAAATGGTCGTTCTATTCACAGAGATTTAGCTCCAAACAGATTGCATAGTGCCCTTAACTGGATAGGAATAATTAGAAATCTGGCTGAATATTTATCCTTTCACTTCCCCTGGCAAGGAAATACAACAGCTATATGCATCTTGCAATAAATACTGCCTCATTTCCTAACACAGCTGCCTGCAGCCACCTAGCACTTTTTATTAAATCCTTTTTTACCTCTCCTCCCAGCCAGGCAGCACGGTTCAGCAGTCAGAATTGCACCCTAGTGACCGCCCGCTCTACTCCAGGCGTTGTCATTATCTGGGGCTGACTCTCTGCCAGTGAATCACGATGAAGAAGGCTCTTCACTTTCCTTTCTGTTAGACTTTTCCGTAAAGATGGTGATGATAATACCTTTCTCATCCCACAAATGAAAGGGGAATGACAAGGACTGTTAATGAATTGTACAACACTGGTAATGTTGAGCACCATTTAAGCGTAAAGTGTATTTGAATTATGTCAGCTATGAAAAAAGAGATCACAAAAGCATATTGGAACATAGAGTAACATTTTATGCTAATTGTTGGTGGAGAGAGACTGAAGACACTGGCCTTCCTATATCCAGCACTAATGAGACTCAATTTATGCCTGCTTTTACATGATCTACTTATGAGAGCAAAGAAAATCCCCACCCTATCTGCTAGCTGTATACTGGAATAAATCTCCTCCCACAGAGATTTACCTCAATCATGGAAGCAATCAGAATGTTTAGTCTTTGATGTGAAGATGGAGACCAAAGAGGAAGGAAAAAATCACTCTATAAATTAAAAACTGTGCCTTCTAAAATAACAGTTAGAAAAAATTCTATAATTAACACAGCATGAATGATCAGTAATGATGTCCCAGGCCACAAACTAGCCAAGGCATTTCCAAGGCACAACTGTTTTGCTTTTGGAAGTGCTTACGTGCTCTGAATAAGCTTCAATTGAAGTTAACGCTCTAGCATGTCCTTTTTCCCCCCAAAAAAAATATTACATACAAAGTTGTACATTGACAACTGTGGTTAACTGAATCACTCCTTCATGTGCACGTATTGGAACAAATTTAAGAATGCACTACAAAATATTCTCTTGCAGCATCAATATCTTTCCTAGTCAGATTTTACTTAAGCATTTTTTTTTACACAAGCAAACTCACTAGCTCCATCAAACTCATAATCAAGTTACTGCTCTCACCTGGTTGTTTAAAAGCATAAATTGCTTTTTATCCTCAGAACAAAAAAACATCAAAATACAGAAATGCACAAAGTAGCTACAATGTGATGCTAAGAAACACTGAAAAAGCAAGTGGAGACAACATCCTATACACTTGCAAGATGCGTATTTAAAGAAAGACCAATAAATACCGGTCAAAAGTAGTCACAAATTTAAGCCAAAGTCAGACTGGCTCTATCATCAATCACAAGTTTTCTCCAAAGTATTTTTCCAGCCACAAATAAAAAAAAATATATATACAATAAGAAGAGCTAATATGAAAACCTTGTTCTTCACTGGCAACATTCCATGCACTAATCTTTTCACCAAGGTGTATTCCCTTCAGGTATACACCTAATGGCAATGTTCTCTGAAGTGGAACTCAGGCTTTTCAGGGACCAAAGCCATAGGGTTTCTTGGCCAAACATCTGAGACATCTAAGATTAACATTTGTTAATCTCCTAGAGACTAACAAATTTCTTCTCTTATATGACCCCAATATAATTTTCAGATTCATATGTATATAAATATACATGTGGATATATACATACCCATACATATGAAATGTCAATAGTATTTACTGACATTTATGCTACTGACATCAGTTCTAGCTTCTTACTTCATGAAGACAGCAGCACTGTAAATTCATATCTGGTGCATAAAAGTTGACTCATTACATACATCTAGATGATTAAAAGGCACTAACTTGCATCTACTAACATATCTGCATGCATCTACTACTGATTTAAAAGCAGGCAAATGGTTGTGTTAGTGTCTAATGTGGCAACTAAATTTGAGATCATATAAAATTTAACTGATTTGTAAACACAAAATTTGTCTATTATTTTCAGCAAACCAAATGAACCTGAGACACTTTATTCAATTGATCCTCTGCATTAGAAATTCCAAATAGAGGATGATGTGCTACAACATGCCAAGATGTAACTTTTTGCTCCTGAAATAACCTGAGTGGAGTAGGCCTCAGTTCTTTTGAGTTTTACAATGAGGATCTTTGGTTTTTTTCTACCGGAACATCAAGTGAAAATGGTTTCTGTTACACTTCAGATCCAAAAATTAAGAGAAAGTCTTTAAACAGATGCAGAAGAAATAAGATTGCTGAGCTTTTCTCAGCTATTGTTGCTAAGCAATTAATATGTTATCTCACTTGTCAAGTGTTATCTCTCTATATACATTTTTTTGCATGCCATCCCTGCATATCATCCTGTACTCTTTGCTTTCACCAGTTAGTTCTGCATATAGAAATCAACGGGTTGCAAACTTACTGACCCACACTTCCACATAAAAGCAAAAACACCAAGGTAAATTTTAAAGTTTTAGCTGATTAAGGTAAGTGATGACACGATTTGACCTCCCTAACTTCTTAATAGAAATGCGAGTGAGGGTTTCTTTGCAGAAAAATTATCAATAACATTTTAAATCAGGTTTGATTGAGTGAAAGCAATTATCACACGGCAGCAGGCAGTGAGCAGTGAAGTGCTCAGGGTATCATTCTTCCCCTGCAAGGGCTGGAGGAAGAGGGAGTAATTACTATTGACGAGGTTAATCTTCCAGTCTTCTATCGTCAGGCATGCTCAGACGAGACAAATCCCACTCAGCATTCCTTGTCTACAAATTGGTCATTTACATAAACATGTTTTCTCGCCAACATATGCTATTATAGTAGATTACCCAAAGATGGCAGCAGTCCAACCACTTACTTAGCAGCCAGTGTTCGTGTCTTTGGTGTAAACATATGTGCTTTCCTAGCCCTTTTCTAGCCTTTACATACAAGTCTGGAGACTAAACCTTACTAAGGGCAAGTGAAGCTTTGGGTCAAAATCTATTGACGGGGTCCCTGCCTTTGAAGTCACTTCCTATCATCATAACCACATACAGCTATAGCACTTTTTTTTTTTTCCCCTGCTGGACATATCCTGTCCCCCAAGGAAACTTTTAAAGTTTTTGGAAATCAAATTACCGTTAGACAGACCATACACAAATTTTTACATACTGGTTTAGCTGTCCAAAAGCATTATTTCAACACTGCGTCTACATTATCCACACAGAGCAGTAACCCATGGCATGCCTTCCCCATGGCCTTTCAATGCAGATTTTAGAGTTGTTTTCCAGATACCAAACTAAAACTGGGGAATAGCACTATTTCATTCATACGGGGGTTTTTTTCACATGCAGATGTCATATTTATTACTATTCATCTCCTTGTCCCCACAAAGATCAGACTGACTCCATTCTCAAGGGATGAGAGCACCCCATAAATAAAAAAATCCTGTATCTATCTTTTATTAATGACCTCTATTTTTTCTTCCATTCTTTTTTTCTGAGACTAAATAAACTCAAATGCTGCAGTATAAACTAAGTGGCTACACAAAAATATTGACAGAACTTAGACAGATTTATAAAAAAGTGACCTCTGTCATGTCCTTCAAACATTTTGCCAGCTATTCCTACTGATGAGCAGCTATCATGTCTCAGAAGGCTTCAATCACACTAGGAACAGGATATCTAACTATTCTGCATCCATCACTGGAATGATCTAATCTTGTACTGAGAAATAAGCACCAAGCCATCTCATTTCATAGTAGATATATTTAAAAGACCGACCTCTACAAAACACATTTCCTTGTAAAGGAAAAAAAAAAATAAATTCTGTGCATCCAGTTTAAAGATTCTACATCTTCTCAATTATTACAACAAGGAAATTTGCAAATGTATTTGCAAATTGTGATTACAGTCTTGCAAAGTTTAAAATTCCAATTTCTATTATGGGTTTTTTTTCCTACTTTGCTGAGTAAATTTCTCTGACCAAGTGTCCCTGACTTCTCACTGCAGGTCAGGTGAAATTTTGTTAGTATTTATCACTTGTGCAATGTCAAAAAGAAGCAGTAATCCACTTCCTACAGACAGACAGACGCTATTCTGAAGGGCATAAAATCAAACTTGGTAAAGAAGGAAAAAGAGAATGAATGAAAGTATGGCTAAGCTCAGTACACATTTTGTTGGCTCAATTATATTTGCTTTTCCTTCCACATCTGCACACATTTCTTCATAAATAAGGTAATTGTCTGATAAAAGGTTGGCAGCAATGTGTGCGAATCCTCTCTGGTATCATCCATGCTGGGACTAAGTGGTAGAACAGTATCCTATTGCCTCACCTGAACACATTCCCAGTCTGCATATTAACAAAAAACAAACAAACAAACAAAAAAAAAACCAACAAAAAAACCCCTGTGTTTTTCTCAAGTTACAATAATAAGGATTTGACTTAAGTTTTACACCATGAAACAAAAAACCCCAACCAACCAAACAAAAATAATATCACTGAGCAAGTCTTTGCTTTTAAAAGGTAATTTTAGAAATTCAATATGATGACCAGAGTAACACAGATACTAGGTCAATTTGGATACAAGTAGTACTCAAGTATACAGGCAGTCCTGCAAAGAGCAGGGAGTTGGACTCAATAATCCTCATGGCAAAAAAAAAACCAACAAAAAAACCCCTGTGTTTTTCTCAAGTTACAATAATAAGGATTTGACTTAAGTTTTACACCATGAAATAAAAAAACCCAACCAACCAAACAAAAATAATATCACTGAGCCAGTCTTTGCTTTTAAAAGGTAATTGTAGAAATTCAATATGATGACCAGAGTAACAAAGATACTAGGTAACTTTGGATACAAGTAGTATTCAAGGATACAGGCAGTCCTGCAAAGAGCAGGGAGTTGGACTCAATAATCCTCATGGGTCCCCTTCCAATTTGAGATATTCTATGATACTCAACAAGTGAAACTGGAAAAAATTAACTAACTTGAATACAGGATGTAGTTATTAAACTTCACTTGACGATTCAATCCCTTTTGTCCTTGAAAAGTTTAGTTTCAGCTTAAAGATGACAGCTGTAGATTTCCCTCCATGATTTTTCAGAGGAGTTTTCTCTCAATATATTCATCATATGTTGATGCCTTTGTAGGGCTAATGCAGAGATTACACTGTCTCATATCTGTTGTCAGATACCAATAAGTAAGTCTGTAAGGATTTGGTCTGAAACTTTTCACTCTGTGTACCAGTTCCTTACAAAGTCTTGGTGATGGGGTCAAACAAGGAGGAAGGGATAACGCACTGGTGCCTCACAAACTCGGGGCTGCTATTGCCTTGTTCATTTGTTTTCAAGAGTAGTTACAAATTTTGACATTACATTTCTGCACTAATGAAACCAGATAAAACCTTCACAAAATATCCAGTTAGAAGTAAAAAAATATTTGTCTGGTTCCCAAGCTGGCCAAGGGAAATAGCCCCATAAGGTGCTTCAGAGGCACTGGCTGTCCCCAGCCCCGCGGGACCAGACATCAGTGGGGCAGCTCCCCGGACTATGTTCTTAGTCTGAATCTGAGGGAAATAACACTGATAAAATTTGCTCTGCCCTGATTCTTGTAAGAGGTGCCACTTCATAGGTTGCATAATTCAAAAACGTCATGAATTATATGCTCTCCTAAACCAAGCATTGCCTCAGTGGCAGGCACAGGTAGATGGGATTAGTCACCATTCAGCTCTTGGAGCTCTTCATTTACCAATATGACTGTAATTAACCTTTCAGCGAACACATTGCTGTTGCCATGGGAACCCACCCTGGACATAAAGACAGTTTCATTATGTACCGCATACGCCGAGGAAAAGTTATGCTTCTGACAGCCACGTCATCACAAAAGGGTGTCAAAGCAGTTGTGAACATCATGACTTTGGGGAGAGACAGGATGACAGCTCAATAGGAAAGTCATGACCAATCTAGAGAAATTAAGGCCAGAAGACGTGCCAGGAAACCCAGAAAACCATGTCACACCAGTTCAAATCACCTTTCCTTCCACTTCTCCAGAGTAAGCACTCACTACAAAAAAAAAATTCAAAGCAGGAGGAAAGAGCAAAGGAGAGCCCTCTTCTGCATCTCCACATATAAATGGAATCATATTAAACAACCCCATGAATTAAAATTTAAAAAAAAAAAAAAGGAATTAGTGCTTTAACCTAATGTACAATAGGCATAGAAACTCCATAACACTATTTATTTTTATACTGAATGCAGTAGCTTTATCTGTCTGAGAAAATAAGAATCATAAAATCTAAACAGAATAGCACCTTACTAGCTAATATTTAGTTTGCACTTCACAATTTGCATTATAATCACCATCTACTTTCTTCTCAGAAAGGATTTCTAAAGACCAACATAATGAGATTTGCAATTTACTGTACATTACACTAAGAATCACAAGCTTTACTGAAATTTTTCAAATAATATTTATTAGTATTCTAAGAAGCCATTAATTCAATATTAATCTATATTTGTCAAATAAAGAACTAAAATACATTTCTTTCTTAAAAAAATGAATTTTTATATTCAGTAATTTGCAAAATTCAGTGCCTATTACATCTTTAGATCATTAGTTCCTATTGAATCCTAATACACTTTTAATGAAAAGGAAGGTAAAAAAGAAATAATCCATCTGTAGATTTTGTAATTTCTAGCATAAGATGTTCTATAGCCATGTAAATATACTACTTGTGTATGCCTCAATTTTCCTCAAGACATACTTTATCTGTCCATATTTAAGGGGAAAAAACAGCATTCAGGCAACCAAAATTCAAATCAGGCAAAATTTAGGCATCTGATTAAAAAAAAAAAAATAAAAAAAATTTAGGAGTCCAAACATGACAGCTACAAAATAATTTTCATTGTAACAACTTCTGTACCTAATGATCCCTAAGAACTTCTGTTTTCCCCAGAAAAACTGCTAGGGTGTCTTGAGTTACTTGTTGTGCATTTGCCATCCTTCCCCAGCTGTATATGTAAATGCACAGCAACTCAAGCTTGGATTCATAAATCCAGGCACCCACGGGCCTAAAATTTGTGTCTGCTACTCTGTGAGACATACTTAGTGCATGCCCACGGGCATGGGCAGCACCAAGCTCAGCAAGGAGGGAGACCAAGAGCAGCAGTGCTTACATTTTCCTAACAGTTGTGCGGGTCTGGGACCCCTGCCCAGGAAATACAAGCTCAGACCTTCACCTGAAAACTACTTCTTCATTTTTCATTGAAGAACAGAAATGGAAAGTGCGTAAAGCACCATCAGACAGAAGCTGCAGCCTGATCCTCTCTCCTGCTCTCCCGGGGAGGCAGGGCTGGGATGCTGAGGCAGGGGATGCAGCTGAACCCGGCTGCCAGCTCACAGGCAGGGCGTGCAGCCACGAGGCCACTGCACAAATGGCAGAACCCTCTTTCTGATTTTTTCCATCCCAACAAATTAAGAAAACAGCGATACACATCATCAAATTCCTGAAATTTGAAGCAACAGATGCCTACCCCAGAAACACTCTAGTCAGACCACAGAGATGTTTTTGCACCCTTTGTTCAGCTTTTCCTGTCCAGTGACTCAGAGGTGATTGCAGGCTTCAATATTGTTAGCACAATTCAATTTTGCAGTGGCAACACACTGAGTTAAGTATTGCAGACCAGGCAGAAGCAGTCACTGGCATTTTGAGGGCTAGAAGGTTAGGAGGGGCTGGTGGGGCTTGTGTGGAAAGGCTGATGGCAGGATGCAGGAAGAGTACTAGGATGTGCATGATTTGGAGGAACTGGGTTTGAGGGACCAGGGATCACAGTCCTTCAAGCTGCAAATGGATGCAGATCTCTTTCTTTCTCCTCACCCTAACCATGTCTTTTCTAGGATCTCATTCTTTCCCCTTCATCATACAGCTGACAGCCTGCAGTTGCTGCTGAGATATATCTGCATTACCTCCTGCAGCCCCAGGCAACCGGCTACAGCTTTGAGCTGGCTTAGACATTCCTGCACAGTTCACATGCTTGAACACCTGACAGTCTTCATGCACTTTATAAAAAGCAGGTGCTGGAAGATGGGCTTATGGGCTCCATTCCTAGAGCTCGATATATAGAAAAAAAAAAAAAAAAAAAAAAAAAAAAAAAAAAAAGAAAAAAAAAGATGATAAAGATGATCATAGAATGGTTTGGGTCAGAATGGCCCTTTAAAGGTCACCTAGTTCAACCCTCCCACAATGAGTAGGGACACCTCCCACCAGACCAGGCTGCTCAAAGAACCATCCAACCTGTCCTTGGAATACTTTCAGGCATGGGGCATCCACAACTTCTCTGGATAACCTGTTCCAGCGTCTCACCACCCTCACAGAAAAGAATTTCTTCCTAATATCTAACATAAATCTCCCCTCTTTTAGTTTGAAACCATTAACCTCATCCTACCAGTACACTCCCTAATAAAGAGTCCCTCCCCATTTCCCCTATAGCTATTTGCTTTTGACCTCAAAAGTGGTAGGATCAGGCCTTAACCACCCACCTCCCTTCATTTTCGTTCCTTGCAATAAAACAGCCACCACAAAGGGTTAAAGATGTTTTGTGCAAAAATGAAACTGAAGGGAAATATTGCTATTGCCTTCTTACTTCACAAATACATGAAACACCAAAACCATGGCATTATTCTGACATCTGAAGAGAAGAAACTGATAAGAGTATGTTTCATTTGCATATTAGCAGAATTTACTGTCTGACAATCTGGATTATTGACTCACAAGAAGCAAATCAGCATCAATTAATCCCTCTCCAGGCTTTTTGAAGCTCTCTGCTTAATGGCTGCCTGGTTCAGCCCAAAAAATTTGCAGTTTTTTGTCTTGTCCAGAATAGACACTGTTCATGCTTAAAAACAGTTACTACAGAGAAGGTATCAAAGCAGTCCTACCACCTCAATCACTAAAAGATATCCTTTACATTTACTTATTTTCATGCTTTCTTAAAGGCTTGAGTACAAAGGCAACCAATGGCTGTCAGCTGAGTTTTTCATAGTTGAAAGGATTTGGATATAACAATCATATTTACATATGAAGCACAGTTAATTTGCTCTTCCACTAAATAACTTTGGTTCAAGATCATAACATGACAATAAATTTTTGCTTTCCTCAAGGCACTGTTGCAATGATAATCCAAGAGGGGAGGCACAGTAAATGTACTTCACCTACCCTCCTCCATGTCACTGCTTGAAAGGCACTTTTCTATGTCTTACAATAGGTTTTATCACTTTGAGCAAGAAGTAATCATTTTTTGATTACTAGTTACATTCTCCTGTTCTCCAATGAAAGTGTTGGAAAGCCACTGCCAATCTATTTAATATTAAAACTTACTATTTGGCTAGACTAACTTTCCAAATTGCAGCAGTTGTTTTTGATAGGATTTTTCCATGTTCTTGCTTCAGGTTCATTTTTCATAAGACCATGCAATCAGGTACTTAAATCAGAGGATAAAAAGCCTAAGTAAAATTACGCACTGAACCGTGAACTTTTCTGAGTGACCTTAAACACCTTTTCCTTGTGATTGGTCCAATTTATCTGAAAAAAAAAAAAAAAAAAACCCCCCAAACCCCCCCCGAAAAAAAACCTCCAATCTATTTAATATTAAAACTTACTATTTGGCTAGACTAACTTTCCAAATTGCAGCAGTTGTTTTTGATAGGATTTTTCCATGTTCTTGCTTCAGGTTCATTTTTCATAAGACCATGCAATCAGGTACTTAAATCAGAGGATAAAAAGCCTAAGTAAAATTACGCACTGAACCGTGAACTTTTCTGAGTGACCTTAAACACCTTTTCCTTGTGATTGGTCCAATTTATCTGAAAAAAAAAAAAAAAAAACCACCCCAAACCCCCACGTAAAAAAATCTCAGGTCTTGCAGAAAATTGGAGGCGACATGTCAGCTGAGCTCACCTTCCAACACCATCCTATTGTGGGGCTAAGCACATTCCAGGGATTTCAATTTTATAAATTATGTGTGCTATAAACTGCAAGAAGATGTAAGTGTAATCCTGAGAAGTCAGCAGTACCAGCTTGCTAAACCACTATATTTCTTTAAACTTACAATCTGAACTTAGAAATCACTGTGAGCATTTCAATTAGCGCAAACTGCGGTGTACTAAATAGCGAGTACAAGTAAACATCTTTCTAGTTGGCAGTTTGAATCTAACAGATCTACGAGCTTACCAGTGAAACACAAATAATGTTGTAGAAAAGGATGTAGATGCTTATCAAAGAGAAATCAATCTAATAAAGAATTTACTCAGTTAACACTTCAGTGCCTTAGTTGGTTTTTTCTTAAGCCACGTGTGCGAAGTCTCTTTAAAAGGTGCAGCAAGGATTTAGGACATCATAACACGACACATTATTTCCAATCCATGACTTGAAAAGAAGTCCGATTTCTGGAAACAGTTTTCCGACTATTTCTTTCCCTATGTGTCCCCACTTCTTCATTGCTTGTGTTTTAAAAATTTATTGCTTATCCTCTATTCCTCCAAATGCCATTTTCTACCACTCCCTGCTGGCTTCCTCTGCACTTGTCTGGAGTTCTGGGTTGAAATGGATTATCTGAACTCGGCACTACCTCCAGAGGAGTCACCAAGATGACAAAATTCAAGGAAATAAAAGCATTTCAGTCACTGATTAGCAGGAGAAAAGGGTCAGACAGGACAGGTGGGGAGGAAAGGGAGATGACGACAGATTATTATAAACCTCTCAAGTGAATCACGTTGAATAAAACCTTGTTCCCAGCTGAGAACTCGGAATTTAGGAATCATGGATGACATACCTTAGCAAACTGATTTACAGTCTTTCCTGTACAAATATTGCCCCATGAAACACCATGGAGTTGCAAAGGGAGTATTTCTGAATTGTATTTTAGAATACCTCACTGACAAGTACACAGCAACACACCTTCACAATTCATCTGTTCGCCTTAATTTACCAAATCCACGACATGAAGGCATTCTGGTTTTACTGTTGTGTAAAAATGATGGAGCACATTTCCAAAAACAACTGTAGCAAGGCAGCAACAGACACCTCGGCATCGTTGAGAATGACAAGCAGTTGGAAAGAAAGCTTACAGATAAAAATTACAAACTGCATCCCTTTGCTCCAAATGGGAGTTAATACTGCACTCTGCAAAGGGTGAGGGGAAAAAAGAAAAATCAGGAAGTTGTCAGGGACTGAGAATGAGCAGCACTGATTCAGTATACAAACTTAAAAGCAAACAAACAAAACATCTGTCTTTGTACACATGTATAGCTTGGCGCTGGATTTTGTTCTGAAACAGGCAATTTCCAAATATAACAGCTTAGCAGCACAAGGAAATCACTCTAATGAGAACTTTCTTTTTTGGTTATTATCAATTTGGTTTTGCCATTGAAATTATAGATGCTCTGAGTTACAGAGACCTCTGTAATAAAATTATATTTAAACATAAAAATAAATTATTTAAAAACTTAAACAAATGCCTGCAATGAGCAGGAAATGCCTCTTTCTGAAGAACAGCTATTATTATTATTGTCTCATGCTATTGCAGACATTTTATAATCCTTATGTATATTATCCAAAGTGCTTCTGCGTTTTATTATTATATGCCTCATAAATCAGAATATTTTAGTAAGACTTTTCTGATTTAATAATCTAATATTTTAATAATACTCAAGGCATCTTATAAACAAACTGCTTCGCCTACAGACTCCAGACAAGCTCTTCAGCTCATCGCACTGGTGACATCCTGTGATCTATATTATACAAAAAAGAGTTCAATGAACATTCAGGCCTAAGATTTATTAATTTATGCATTTCCCTTAAAAGGCAACACAACAGCATCAGTTACAGCTTCCTCAGAAAATGTTTCAGGTCTCATGCTCTTCGCCAATCATAACTCTTTCTACCCAAAAAAGGTCTAAGTTTGGCCTGGTGACTTGGTGAATTCTAGCGGTCAAAAGCAATTTTCCTGCAAAAAAGAAAACACAGTTCTGATATATTTCACTAGAGTTTATATTACACAGCATGAGAATAGTGGAGAACCCTCCTCTGCTCTTGACATCTTTATTGAATGACTGTTACTTCATTTCATTTCTTGGATAGCTTTTTCTGTTAGACACAAGCATTTTCTTATGAAATTTCTTTTTTGTCTGTTATCTCCTGGGATATTCTGCTCTTACCATTCATTTCATATCACTTTCCCTAACCTTTACAAATCCAAAAAATTCTCCCGATGGTGTGAGGAGCAGTAGATTGGTATTGAACACCAATCTTTCCTGTCACACCCTTCACATATTAGCGGGCAACTAATAAATCACAACAATATTACAATAGTTTTCAGGAGAAACGTCCCTGTTTAGGGTGATCAATATAAAGAAACACTGATGACTGACAGAACGTGACCAAAACTTGAGGAATTGACAAGCCTATTCTAGCAGCTGCACCTCAAGCAATATTAACCCCGTAGAAATGAAACCATCGGCATCAATAAGAAAAAAAAAGTAAAAATAAAAAGTTAACCCCTGAGGAAGAGATCGGGCCCAACATGCAGTGATAAGAGTGACAGCCATGCTATTACAGGATCAGCTCTTAACATCATCTTAGCTTGGAAAAGATTCAGAAGAAGATAATTTCTACAAGAGATAATTTGGACAAATTTGCAGTCATCCATTTAAGTCAGAGTTGGTCAAGTCTGATAGAAAACAAATGAGTAAGAGGTAGCCCGCCATTAGACTTGGAAAATTTAAAACTGAAAACAAGATGTTCAGTCACTTCTAAGGAACTGGATACAAAGTTTGGGATGGCTCCACTTAACAATAATGAAGATGTGCCAACTGCTTATTCTGTTTGGGATGTAGGAGCATAGAACAAGCCAGATGTAACCGCCAAAATCTCATGAAAAGCTTATGATTTTCACGTCCCCTGTTTTTCCAGATCTACTGAAGAAAGGCTTTAATTACGCAAATGAAGCTGAGTTTCATTTTTTGGTGTAACTTTGACAATTTATTTTTAATAAGAATTTGAAAGGTCAATGTTAGGTTGGTTTTGCCAGAGCTTTTTTACTACTTGGGAATCACTGATTCACAGATTTCTAAGGGAAAGGATCATCAGAAATTGCCTGAAATCAGTGCAGTAAAGACTATGCAACACCACTTACTATTCTCAAGTTCAACTTGTATTTCCCTACAGTATATTTTATATTATAGAGTAAGCCACTAGTTTCAAGCCAGAAACCTCAAGAGGTGAAAGTCACAACCCATTAAAATTTGCATGCAGCATGATGTTTAAATTGTCTGGCTTAGTGTTTCTTGAAAACTATCTCCTGTTACCATACTCATAAATCATACTCATGTCACATCTTGGAATTTCTTTTATTAAACTAATGAGATTGCACTACTTGAAAATTGTTTAAAATATCTTTGTATAAAATTCCACTGAATATGTGGCTTTCCAGCTGCAAAACAGTCACCTAATTTGTGACAATCTGGACTTTTTTATTACGCTACAAAAGATTCCAGCTGAGCACAAACTCATAAGCTGCAAGGTGAACCAAAGGTAACTGAAATCTACCACCTAATTCTCAAGTGCATTGAATAGTAATGGGGGTTACTAGCAATTTTTACCCATTTGAGAGGATTATCCATACAGTTTAAAAAAAAAAAAATGCAGGCATTCAGTGTAGATGCCTCTCTTATCCTACTTTCTGAGCTAGACAAAGACATGGAAACATTTTGCTGATGTGAAAGAGAAAACGAACCTAGTGAGTTTACAGAATAAGGAAATATTGGGGTATTGCCTTTTAATTTAATTGCTGATATTAAATGCTGATAGGGTTTTACTTAAATGCCCAAGAAGCCATCACCAGGATGGATAACTTCAGCTAAGACACTATGAGTGAGGGTGGACACTTAGAGATCCTGATAACACCACACAAAAAAACACTTGAAAAATACATCGGAAAGATTTATTGTTACCTGCCAGGACTGAAGAAGTGCTGCATCCTCAACTGCATGCTCAACTGGTGTTGAGCATTCAAAGCATACACATGGTACTTCCATCTAACAAATGGTTTGCCTATGAACAGGTTCTGAATCCTCCTGCAATTCCCACCTGCCTTCTCCCTTACCACCCTGTGATCTTCCCTTACTGAATGCCCAATAGAAAATCCATCAACTACCAAGTGCAAAAATATCCCTTCAGTGTAGTGATAATTTTTTTTCCATTCTTCTAATCCAGCTGTAAAAATGGTCAATGTTCAGTATGATGTGCCTTGAACCCAGCTGAAGATCTAAGGGTTAATATCCTGTCATCATGCACCCAGGTTCCAAAAAGCAATCACATCACATCCAAATTCTTGCAAGCATTTTGCAGATGTGATGTCATACATGTGGTGATACTCTTGTGCCCGTAAGGAATTGTAGCTCCTTTGATTTCTCTCCAATGCACTCCTTTTAACTGAAGCTGTACCTCAGGCCAGTAGCAAAGAGTTGTTAAGAGAGGAGAAGAAATAAAATACCTGCCAACTTGTCTGACAGAAGAAACATTAAGATAAGCCATAAGCACAAGACTGCGCTCGGGCAGCTTTGTTGAGTACATGCCACAAGAGGATCATTTAAGATACGCTGGTCTCAGAAAACTGCCTTTTTTACTTAGTTATTCTTTTTTTTTTTTTTTTGAATGAACAAGACACAGAAGTTTAAGTAAAAAAATCTTTCAGGTTGAAGAGATTGCATCATCCCACTAAGAACACTGTTCACGTAAGGCAAAGTCATGACAAAGCATTAATCAATTTTTATCCAGTGTACAGAAAAATTTCCTTAATGTTCTTAGGAAGAATCTGCCCAAGCAAGATTTGGTTAATTTTTATACTTAATTCCCACTTATCAACTATTGAAAACTGAATTCGACATCTTTATTAAAAGTTTTAAAGAAGGGAGGAAACGCTACATTAAGGATAACTTTATAAAATTCTCAAAAGACTCTGCATACATATTTCTCAGCACTACTGCCAATTAAAAAGAAATTTTATTTCTTCTCTAGTAATGAGCCACAAAGCTTCTCTTTATCTACAATATAATTTATACTATAAAACTTTTAGAAGATCATCTATTATTTACCCTGAGAACACTGACAGCAAGAAGAGATAGAGATGTCATATATTCTCTAAATTAACCACACGTAAACACACACAAAGCCAGATGAGAGAGCAGCACATACTTTTATCAGAAATCCATCATGTGTGTACAGAATACAATGGGGACTCAAGTGTCAGATCTCACAGTGGTGGACTTCATCAAAGAAAGAATTACAGCTTTGTGTCTTCTTTGACTAGTACATCAGGATTTTCTTCAAAGCTTTCTGTGAAATCCACTTCCAACAACCTCATAAGTCACCTTTAATCTTTAAAGTCAGAACCAAAAAAGGCGCAATTTTAAGAGATATTACAGATACAAGAGTGAATTCTTCAACCAATTGACCATCTTTACTAACACAATTGATTTTTAACACAACTTCCTCTTAATAATTCCTAATAATGAGATCTAAGAATTCAAGCTTTGTCATTTAGAGGAGGATACCTCAAGGCTTTGCCTTGAAAACAACACACTGAATGAAATCTGCTACTGCCAGTGAATTTGTTCTCCAGAAGAAAACAAAATCTGATGTCACTGTAATGTGATTGATAATACCTTGTTATCACAGAAGAGAACATGTGGTAAGATAAAGGGATTTCCCTGTAGCATAGGATAAATCTCTCTGAACAAGGAAAGAACACTCCTGCTTATCCTGAAGTACACATATTTAGTGAAATTTGCATTATAAATATAACTGCAAAATTTCGTAACAGAAGACATTCTCTTCTGGAGATTTTTACAGCTACTTACTGTTCCTCCACTGCAAAACCAAGCTGAATTGCTCAGAAGTTTGTCATCACCAGAAATACAGTTTCATGTATTAAATTACGATTACATTTTTTCAAACACAGTACTCAACTCTGACTTTATTAATTAATATGTCAAACCAACTGCTTTCAATGGATTTTTATAGGTGAAACTGCTTTCAGGTCAGTACATAATCTGACTGACATATAAACGGAATCTTTAATGAGCTTTCACAAAGATAGTAAAATTTAGTATGATAGAGTATAAGATTGATGCTGTAAATGGGACTCTTCAGCGTGGAGAAGAGATGGCTCAGGAGGATTTTATCAATATCTATAAATACCTGAAGGGAGGGTGCAAAGAAGACAGAGCTAGGCTCTTTTCAGTGGTGCCCAGTGACAGGCTGGAAGCAATGGGCACAAACTGAAACATGGGCCGTTCCCTCTGAACATCCTTTCTTAGTGTGAATGTGACCGAGCACTGGCACAGGTTGCCTAGAGAGGCCGTGGAGTCTCCATCCTTAGAGATGCTCAAAAGCCATCTGGACCAGCTGTCAGTGGCCCTGCTGAGCAGAGGGGTTGGACCAGATGACCTACAGAGGTCCCTTCCAACCTCAACCATTCTGTGATTACTACCAAGAGTAGCTATGACCCTGAACCAGTGGGCATGAAACGTGTCATTACACGTCTGACTACCCAAGATCTGCTCAAAGTTAGAGCCTTATGAAGGTGGACCACTCCATACACAGAGGTTAGGGCATGCACCTGCTGTATGGGATGTAAAAATTCACAACTCAGTTCTATGTGCAGAACAAAGCCCCGGATCTCACTCTCTGCTAACATACATTTCATCTTATTTTTTTTTACATGTACTTTATCATAAATGAGATGTGAAATATATTTCTGTCAAAGGCTATTGCCGTAGCATGGCCTGAACAACATAATTCCAGATTTCCTTATCCAGTGAACAGGAGCTCTTAAGCTGAGATTAAACAGAATTTTGCATAATGATGAAAAACCTGATGAATTTTAAAAGCCGAGTTTATTCTGGAATATAGAAAAACTAAAGAGAGTTGCAGATGATCACAAATTCTCAAATTAACAGTGTCAGCAAAGAACCAACACGTCATATATTCTGAAAAACAACCCAGGCCCATTTCAGTGAAAGACCCAATGTTAATTACAGAAAGAATATTTCCCACTACTGCTCCCACCATCCCTGAGCAAAGAAAGTTTATATTTGCTAAAAGACTTGATGTATTTATCCCTAGACTAATTCCAATACTTTGAAATGTCACCACTGGAAGATATTGCAGTAGAAGCTCAGCTACAAACTACGGATCAGTTCAAAATCAGAAACTCAGCGAAGCAGCACCCATCTACCTCCTTCTTGCCTTTGAGTCACTTCCAAATGGCCCAGGCTGTACCAGCAATACTGTCATGGCTTACAATGCATATAGCACTAGCTAAGCTAGTGACAAATTGAATTTCAAGGTAGCTAAGTATTTAGAAGATAAGAAAAGTGAGAAATTCATTCTGGGTTTTAAAATTAAGTCTGCTTTGGATTAGAAGAAAAACCCCTATATTTTGGATCTATATGAATATTTAAAAGTAGGCTAACTGAATATTCTGACTAAATACTGAAATTAGTGAGGTTTTCCTATTGAAAGGCTTTTTTTTTTTTATTCACTGCATTAAGATGTTTTTCAGATATGCTAAAAATTCTGCTTTGAACGGATTTAACAACATAGGGGCTATCGATTTTTGCACCCAATTCCAAGAGTTGATGAATGTCCTTTTTCCACTTAAGAGGACAAAAGATGACAGCTCTTCCATCTGTTGGGACTGAGAACCTTTGTGACTGAAAAACAGCTCCCTTTGAGGGAGGAAAACAAGAAAAAATTGGCCGTGTAGATGTTCTTTAATAGGCAGTGCTTAAATTGAGAGTCTCTAGCAACATGAACTGCTTTCTATAGCTGGTTTGTTTCTGACTGAGGCAGAGGAGCCAAGGGAGTTGGCTGCATTATTCGCTGGATGTTGCTGTTACTGCAAGATAAATACAGCATTCTTCTTTTTATCTCTGAAGTGCCTTTCAGATAAACAGTCTGACCTGAAGTGAAGCCCTTTGCTGTTTAAAAACAAAACTGGAAGATATCTATTTTCCCAACAAAAGCAGGACCAAGCAGAGAGATGGCTTTGGACCTGATGTATAACACCATTTGATATGATCCCAACCAGAATTACACAAGCAAGAGCCAGGGTGAGGGGAGGAGGAATGAAAAAAAGACACATTTCAGTGCACATTAAAGAAGTTATGAGACATAGAAACAAGACTATAACAAGGCTGGAATTTGCAGGACCTTTGCTGTCAGGTTCTGCAAAATCAAAGTCAATAACAAGCACTGGCCGAGAAGCATTGGGCCCAGCGGTGCCATTAGGACAGGGTTAGGACAGAAGTACAGCTCTCCAGTGGAAATGTCATGCTCTGAGCTGCCGAGTGCTGAACTAGCATTTTAGGAGAAAAAATTCTGTAAGTAAAGCAATTCAGATTTGTTCTCTACTTCACCTTTGAACAGAAGAATGAGAGAGCAAAGGAGTAAGATATGCTCTTCTTCTCAGATTCAACATATATTTAACTGCATTACATCCTAGTATTTTCACATATTAGTATCAAACAACGAACAAACAATTACAAACATGTTGTTTCCAAGAATCCAACAGAAAGCTAATAGATGTTACTTGATGCATCAAACACCTTTGTGCCTATTACCCTTAGTCAAAGAGTTCCCCGTGCCCCTGCCATATTTCCCTGATACCAAGCAAAGACACTTGTTCTGGAAATCTAAAATAATGGAAACCTCACATTCTCCCTAGGCTACCTGTTTCAAAGCTTCACCATCCTTATGGATAGAAGGTTTTTTCTGATGTATAACCTAAATCTTCCTTGCTGCAATTCAAGTCTGTTTCTCACTGATCTCCATGTGAAAGACTGTGAACATATTCTCTACCTCTTTGCAGCAGCCTTTTATACATTTGAAAGCTCTTATCATGACACCTTGGTCTTACCTTCTCTGTAAAATCACGTTCCTTCAACCTTTTCTTATTAGTCTGTCTTTTTTTTTTTTTCTTCTTTTTTTAAAACAGACCTTTGAGGGCTAATTTTTCTCTGAATTCTTCTAAATTGGTCCATATCCTTTCTGACCTTAGGAGGCTCAAGGAGGGCTAAAGAATTTCTTCTGCTGTTTAACACAACGTTCCTGTCACATACTCCAGATGGTGTTTGACATCATTGACAAGACATTGTTTACCTAAATTTGAGATTATTATTACTATTAACCCACATTTTTTCTTGTATTGCTGATGCCTAAGGAGCTATTACCCATCTTGTGTTTGTACAGCTAATTGTTCTTACCTAAATACAGAAGTTTAAATCTGTCCCTTCTACATAGCAACCCAGCTAAGCTTATTTTATTTTTCCCATAGAGTTTCAGTAAGAAAACAACTAAAATTGTTTTATATCCACAGAATTCAGACCTTGGCACCCAAACATCCTTGCACACTTTCCCATGTTATTGCCACCCAAAGACTGATTAAGTAGCCTCTGTACTTCAGCCAACGTATTTCATGAAAATACAGAATAATAACTGGGCTGAAATCAGGCTCCTGGAAAGTGCCATTTGATGTATCAGTCCGTTCCGGTAGATTTTCTAATGTGTACATACACAGACATCTATGACATGTCTTCTATCTAGCAGAACTGTTAATCTGTCAGAATAGAGAATTAAACTCATAGGACACATTTTTCTTGATTTATCTTGATTACAGTTATTAAGCATTGTTGTAGTCTTCTAGTTGCTTACAATTTATTTGTTTGTTCCAATGTTTTTCTAAAAAAAAAAAGAGTTAAACTGACAGCCTTGTAAAGCCAAGATTCTTTCTCCTTCCCTTGTTTTACATATGGTATTACATTTGCCCTTTCCACCCAGGTTTTGCTGAATATCATGGTAATGAAGAAATAAAACAAAAACAAAACAAAAACCCCAAACAAACAAAAAAAATCCCTAGAACAGGTTTTGCTGAATATCATGGTAATGAAGAAATAAAACAAAAACAAAACAAAAAACCCAAACAAACAAAAAAAATCCCTAGATTATTTCTTGTCTATATGCCTTTGGAACCTCAGTCTTGTGTTCTCAAAGTACTAATAACATTTACCACCAGCACAAAATCATAAAACCCTGCACAAAAGGCAGTTGTGAGAGTAGGAGACTGAAGTCCAATGTCTGAAAGGATTCAAATCCACGGCTCCTATCAGACTGGCTGCGATTATGAGATTAACCATCAGGATTATGGGGATTACGAAGCCTTGTGTCCCTGGTTACAAGACCACTCATATATTTTATAGCAAAAAGTGTTTGCTGCTTAATAGAGAAGCCAGATCACAAGGGTTCATGTCACTCCTGTGTTGTCTTTTCTCTTCACTTCCTTCTTCTCTTCCCTGTTGTGCCCTGCGCTCCGTGCAACAGCAGTTTCACCAGGAGCAGAGAGTTACAGTGCCATCATGCTGACAGCAGCAATTAATCTGTCTCATCGCCTAAGCAAATATTCTTCTAACGAAAGACACGATTATCTTCAGAAGGTTCCTCCAAACTACAATTAGAAGACCACTTATTAATTTATCTTCATAACAGTGACAAAACCCTCTGCATTTAACAAAACACAGCAATTTTCTGAACACCACAGTCATTTTCCATGCTGGATTGCTTTAACTCCAAAAAAACCCAACCAAAAGCAGAAGATCACACCTATTTCAGCAAAAAGTATGTGGAAACTATTCAAGTTTCCTTACTTCAAGGTGGACAGAATTAGTACAGGCAGAGCAAGGAAAGCAGGTAACATAAGCATTGAAATGTACTCTAACTAAATTAGAAAATAATAAAAATGGCTACAATATAAGGTAGAAAGCATCAGTAATTTCTTAGAAAAGATGCTTGGAAAAGACATGATCCTTATGGTCACTGAACCATATTACACGAGAATGCCTGTGGGTGTTCCCCTTAAACCTCTTTGATTTAGCAGCAATGAAATGAATACAAATAAAGGAATAAGAATCCTCTCCAGACTTTGGTTTAGCCCTGCATGGCCACCTCTGTCACTCGACCTGATCAATTGGTTGTTAGTAAAAGCTTATCTTGGATTGCATTTGCATGTTTGTAGGCTTATTCTAACTGTACCACAGTAGAAATTGTCAGCACCTTTGAAGCAAGGAAGCTAACAAGCTTTCTGCAAGTAACCACAAGACATATATAGCTACATAGTTTATAAATCCAGGCCAATTATAAGTTTTTCAGCCTGTTTTATACATTCCTCTTTGAAGTCTTTTCTAAAAACTTTTAGCTCCAATTTAGCAAAAATAAATGTAAGTTTCCTATTAAATTAATAGCTCAGACTGAGAACATCTTCAACATACAATGGCACAGGAACAAATGTCTTGTCTTTGAACTCTACACACACAGCAACACTTCTGAACGCGGAAAGGAAGGCCCAAGCCTCAGCAGAACATTGTCTCCATAATGCAACGGAAGAAGAAACAACCACATCTGTTTTGGCAAAACCAGAAACGTTGAGATAGCAATATAGACACGTTATTTCCCCTGATTTGCTGCAGTTCCTTTAAAATGTCAAAGTTATGTCAGCTTCACCATCATTTCACTAATAACACACGATTACTGGGGCGGGGGGAAGACCTTGGGAGCAGCAAAATCTGTAAATCCCAGTTTCTGTACAGCCTGATCCCAAGCCGCGCACTCAGTGCTCCAACTGAAAGGCTGGCAGAAGCCCCATGTAACTCAAGGGAACTGGTAGCACAGCTGGAGTTGAGCTGATAACTAGGTGTTACACTGGAGCGTGGCATTAGTCCCTCCAAAACGTCATTAAAATCAACTAGGTATTAGTAGAACCAAGGCTATCTCTTCCCTCAGGGTAGATCCTGACCAAATGTTTATGGACCCACTTGTCTCCTTCCAGTCCGTAAGACAACAGAACCTAAAATTCCAAGCAGACTATTTTTTCCCCTGTAAGTTTTAAGCAAACTTCGACAATATTTTACATTTAAACAGAAGTCTAGTGGCACTAAATGACACCAGAGAAACCTTACACTCAAGGACTTTATGTTCTCTGCTCACAGATACACTGTCCACAAAACAATAGCCTATGTGCAAGAGGTTACACGGCTCCAACTCCAGCATTCACTGAATGGGAAAAGTCACTGACCTCAGTTAAATACAATAACCCACCAGAGGTCAACTAAAGGTCTCTGGTATAAATTTTGAGTATCTGTGAGTGGATAAAACCCACTAACAGATTTCCTAAATTTACACAGAGGAATCAGAATAGAAGTCCCTTTCTTTTAAAAGCATAGTGTACATTTCAACAGCCTTGGTCTCTTTCTCCTTGGAGAGAACATTTTGGCATTTTCCACTCCATCCCAGGAGTACAAACCAACCCTCTCCCAAATGATATAACTGATATCAACACAACTAAACCCTGACAAAACCACTCCCTCTGAATCTTGCTATTTCTGTTTTGAACTAAACAGCTCAAAAGCTTGTCCAGCTTTTCCCAACTCTACAGTCAGCGCAACAAAAAGTAACCCAGATATGCTCTTCTCTGAGCACACACCCGTCTCTCTCTCCATAGAGCTGTAACATACAGCTTTCTCATGGAGTTTGCATGCAAATTCAGGGTATGTTTAATTTATCATTTGAAGAGTGATTGCGGACAATATTAAACCAACCACCAATACATTCACTCTGCCTCCTTTGTAAATCTTGGACAGAATAGACAGAAGGCTCGGTCTGTAGTTTGCCAAGGTAGGTTTTCAAGTTCTAAGTAGAACTCCTGTTTCCATACTCAAGACAATGTCAGTTCTGCAACTCACATCTCTGAAGCATCAATGCAAAAAACTATCACAGGAGCTCATCGAGAAACTGGAGAGTGAATCAGTGCTTGAGTACAACACAAACATTCTGACAGGCAGATAGATAAAATTTGCAATGTTGTTAATTTCTGGTAGGAAATTAGAACACATGGTATAATAACCCAGGCTTCACCACAGCTTAAAAGAATGAGCTTCTCTAGCAATACAAATTTTACACTGGCTCATAATTGTATTAAAGGGGAAAAAAATAATTTACAGTCTGGATAACTAGACTGTAGGTTACTTTTCCTTTCTTCTCATTATGAATAATGTTGAAAACACTACAATAAATTCAAATGCCAGGATCTATCATAAACTCCTTGCTGGAAGAGGCTTGATTTTTAAGGGAAAGAAATCCATAGAGATTTGATTTATTAATGGTTTATTAAAAATTAATTCATGCCAAGAGCACATTAAATGTTCATCTTATTACAGAAAATATAATGATTTCAGGGAAAATAAAACAGTCTTACTAAGAAAAAGATGGTAAAACACATTAATGGGATTAATATTAAAAATATATTATTTAGAAACACAACAAATGAAATGTTAACGTGGTAATTAAACAGCAGGTTCATATTAAAAAAAATAATTGCCACAGTTATTTTGATGTTGAACAAATTTTGGAAGCATTTATTTTGCTGAGACTTGATCACTTAAACCCAATATTTTTGATATGATGAAAAGCAATTGTTCAGCAATCCTTTACTTAACCCCACAGTGCTCCGACACTTAATAGAATTTCTTTAATGAGGTTAACACAATGTTATTAAGGGAACTGGGATTTGAGTTCCAATCCTTCTGTATTTCCTTTGTGAATGTCAGTAAATAATTTTCTTAAAATAATAGTAGCTTCCTAAAGCAGGGCTTAAGGATACACTTCTTTTGCAAAATGTAGGGCTCTCAGGTACAACCAGCAAGCGTACAGAGGTACATGTATAGATAGCATATTAAGATGTATATACAGATGGTAATATATTTCTATCAGAAGCAATATATTACATAAAGACGAAGTAACAAAGTGGGTAAGATTCTTTTAAGAACATTATTCAAACATGACGCTAAAATACTTTCAAAAAGAATATCTGCTTTCTCACTGTTACAAAGAGATGAAAATTGCCGCACTACAGAAGTCCTGTTATTTTCAAATGATTAATTAAATTGTATTTTGCCCACTTAAATGATAAAATATCAGTCAAAACAAGAAAAGATTATGGCTATGGGTAGAGTAGAGGTATCAGTTGCAATGCTGAAGTTTTGGTAGTTGTGATATAAAATAGCTTTAAAGTTTTATATCAAAGATTTGCACTTTTCTCAAACAGATATTTTGTCCCTTTTCATTTGCATGGACTCTTTCACCCAAATTGTTAGATAGAAATATCACACCTTAAGTCGGAACATGAATACTACAAATCAAATCTTTTTCAATTGTAATCATCAAGGAAAATAGCAAATGTAATGATCTGCCATGCTTTTTAGTCAGCCACAACTTATTTTAAACTTCAGCAAAATTGAGGCATTACTTACTTACCGCAACATCATTACATTTTCCAGGTACCTCTCCCTATGTAATCACATCATAACTTTTTTTCCTGATCTTCTGCTTCGCTATTTTCTAAGTACTTACAGTACTTCTCAGGTTGGTGCCATCTACAGATTTAATAAGCACATTCTTGACACACGCTTCTTTTTGACAGTGAAATATTAATAACACTCCCCTATTACAGCTTTTTCAACAGTTTTCTATCCACCTACAATAATTTCTTCTGCTGAAGTCAAAATATATGGCATCTACTGCCTGTCCTTTACCCACAAGACCTGTTATTTTATGAGAGATGAAAATTAAATTGGTTTGACACATTTTGTTCTTGGCAGATGTATGTTTACCATCCCTCATCTCCGTTATTTTTCTGGGTGCTTACAGGTACTTTTAGTGACTTCTTCCAGTATTTTTCTAGGAATTTAAGTGAAGTATGTAATAAATCTCAATGAATTGCTGAAGTCCTGTGTAGAATGGATATATAGGCTGTTAATTTGATATGAAGAACATTTTAAAATGCTTAGTTGATTCAATTTTCATGCAACCTAAAATACCTAGGCTTCTTAATCCCCAACTATTTTCTTCTTAGAAATATAGTTGTGACATTTGAAGAGTTGGAAAAAATTACCTTATTCAAATATTTCACTTATTTAAGCTTAATAAAAATGTAACACTCAAAAACCTACCCGTTTTTCAGTGACACATTTCAGCATGCTGCAGCCAATTATTTGTTGAACTTTTTAATGGATTGATTTTATTGAGTTCTAAATTATTATGATTTGTACTAAATTCAAGGAAGTCTTTGAAAGTACTAGTACTAAAGACATGGGAGATTGTAGGCATATTGTCTGCCCTAGAGTAGACCAACCAGCTGCTATCACACCGTGGCTTTGATCAGAGGCTGAATTGCTGAAGTCCTGTGTAGAATGGATATATAGGCTGTTAATTTGATATGAAGAACATTTTAAAATGCTTAGTTGATTCAATTTTCATGCAACCTAAAATACCTAGGCTTCTTAATCCCCAACTATTTTCTTCTTAGAAATATAGTTGTGACATTTGAAGAGTTGGAAAAAATTACCTTATTCAAATATTTCACTTATTTAAGCATAATAAAAATGTAACGCTCAAAAACCTACCCATTTTTCAGTGACACATTTCAGCATGCTGCAGCCAATTATTTGGCGAACTTTTTAATGGATTGATTTTATTGAGTTCTAAATTATTATGATTTGTACTAAATTCAAGGAAGTCTTTGAAAGTACTAGTACTAAAGACATGGGAGATTGTAGGCATATTGTCTGCCCTAGAGTAGACCAGCCAGCTGCTATCACACCATGGCTTTGATCAGAGGTGCAATTAGCACAAAAAGTAGCTCAGATGATATGCAGAAGCATCAGTTGTAGCCCCTTAGCCTTCATGAGAGAGACAATGCTCACTTTGCTTTATTTACAATATCTGTAAAAGAGCTGTATTAAGAAGTCAGAGGAATTGTGTTTCTACAAAATACAGTGAGGAATGTTGCTTCTTCCTCGTTATTTAAAAACAAAACACTAAAACCCCCAAAATACCCAGTTCCTTAGAAGTTTAAGATACTAAGGGCAAAACAAGAAGGGACACAGAATGTTTAACACATGTTCTACTTCCATTTACAGCAAGGCACTACATTGGCCAAAACACTACCGTAACATCTTCTGATATTATTATATCAGGTGCAATTAGCACAAAAAGTAGCTCAGATAACATGTTCTGCATCAGTTGTAACCCCTTAGCCTTCATGAGAGAGACAATGCTCACTTTGCTTTATTTACAATATCTGTAAAAGAGCTGTATTAAGAAGTCAGAGGAATTGTGTTTCTACAAAATACAGTGAGGAATGTTGCTTCTTCCTCGTTATTTAAAAACAAAACACTAAAACCCCCAAAATACCCAGTTCCTTAGAAGTTTAAGATACTAAGGGCAAAACAAGAAGGGACACAGAATGTTTAACACATGTTCTACTTCCATTTACAGCAAGGCACTACATTGGCCAAAACACTACCGTAACATCTTCTGATATTATTATATCATTACTTCTCCAGGCGAAGAAAAAAAAAAATAATTCTGGAGAACCTGTACTATTAGATTGTTCACAAATCCAGTAAGTTTTGACAATATTAAATGGCATAACTGCATATCAACAATCGGCATTTCACTTACTCTTCAATGCTTACAGTGAGAGGAAAAACGATCATGCAAACATGATCTTTCCATTGACTTGAGTAATGCTTCCATGTATGCAAAGGTCTGGCTTATTTTCAGTTGACCATGATTTATGTATTGCATCGACATGTAACATTCTTAAGTCACACAGTTCACTACAGACTCATAACTGCAAATAAAAGCCACTAGGTGACTGTCTTCAGTGCAGAATCAGGGAGAGGAGATTATATTTCCAGCAGAAATATCCCTATTCGCAACTAAATTGTGTCTTCCAGGCTAAGAGCTTTAAGAAGATGCATTTCCTTTTCACAGTACCAGGATTTGACTGTGTGATGGGGATATTAATACCAAGCTGCCAGAAGTGATTAGTAATCTTCTGTGGGTGCAATCAGCCCTGCTCACGCTCACTTTATCCAGAACGGGAAGGAGGAGTGAAAAGAGTATTACCCCTTATCCTGCAGAACAGGAGAGAGAACAGCTTTAGTGAAGATGCTGCAGACCTGAAGGGGTCTGGCTGGGACGCATCTGAAACCTGCTTCATCTCATCAAGTCTGTGACTGTTGCTGCTACATAAACCAGTTCACAGAGAGAGGCAGGAATATACACATGTTCTTTTTTTGCTTTTAACCAGGACTCTGTGTCCCTTTAAGAAAAGAAAAAACAAAAAACCACAAAACCCAAAAAAACACATCAGCAGAAAAAGCTTCCAAAGAACGACCTAGAAAGCCCCAAAGCTAGTAAGGAGAAACCTACAGCTAAACAGCCTCCAAATTCCTGCCATACTCTGAAGCAAAGGCACCTGAGTACAGGCTTAGTGGCTCCTTCCACCTGAGATCCAGGTACCTCGCTTGCCGTTAGGACTCGTATCTATAAGCCACGTCCAATGGTGGGTGACCATAATTGCTTACACAATGTCCTGCAGCATATATAACCAGGAATGAAAGAGGTGACATCTGGGTCTTCCCTTGGATAGAAGAAACTCAAACCCACCCAGCATGCATCTCAGAGAGGCAAGTTTTCCCCTACCTAATTCTAGCTGCTTTCCTAAAATCAAAGAGAATTTGTTGTGAATCTGTCTGGGTTGAGAAGGCATGTGGGGGGGTGTGTATATCCCATGGGCAGTTTACTTGCCCATATGTTTGATGGATAACTGCTGCTCTCTTTCCATTCATCGCTGATTTAAGATCCTGAACTCCTTTTAACTTTTCCATTAAGCGTCTAGAATTTAGTGGCAGGATTACAAGTCAGAGTGCCTGTCCACCAGGCCACAGGAGAGTCTGGTGAAGGTCTCATGGCTGCAAGTTAGAGAGGTGAAGGTCTTTGCAGGCAGAGTGAGCTGTTTCTATGGCCTCGTACTCAAGGTACTCAGTGGGAAGTGGGAGAAACTAGCTTATACTCCCTGCTTTGTTTGTGTCTTGTACATTACATAGACACCATATCAAAACCAGAAATAATCCCAGGAGCAGGGCCCTGAAGTCAGGTCTGAGTCCCTGGACATTTGATGATGGAGCAGCTTGCGAAGGTGGCACGAGTCACAGTGCATTTCCATTACAAATTTGTGCCTGAGGTGCATGAAGCAGGACAGAGTGAAAGAATTACATTGCATCCCTCACCTTTTATTAAAGGATAACAAATAAATAACAAATAAAACAAACTCAACTATCTGTCTGACACTTTGTATTGCAGTCCGCCAAACATTTCATTTTTGGATTACCATTCGTCCAAGAAAATAAAACCAAACCAGAAATCCATTAAATAAATGTACTCATTTCATGGCTGCAAATGCTAAATGCATGTTTTTCTGGGAATTGTTACACTAAGTGCCACAGATCATCCTCATCTGTTTCCAGCTGTGGTCTAATGCTTTAGAGGAATGCATAAAGCCTCCTGCACCTGGAGATTAGGAGGTTGCATTTACTCCAGTTGATCAGCTTGCAAACCCAAAGCCTGACAGTTTACATCATTTCTACTTTATAGTAACATGGGTACATGATGATTTCACATTCAGTAACTTTTACTACACTCATTTTTGCATTAAAAACAAGCCTCCTTAAGTCTACTAAATAGGGTAAAGTCTCTCTACTGAGAATAGAGAAAACCATATCAAAATTAATGACTTTAAAGAGTTCTGAAAGATCCAAATAAAATCCAATTAAAAAATACGGAAAAAAAAGGGAAAAACACTATTTTGACCGATGTACTCACACTTAAGCACACACTTTATCCTCATTTTTACTGCACACTTGGTGAAATGTTGCCTTATGGAAGCTGATGGCAAAACTCCTTTGATGAGAAATATGTTGGATAGGGAAAAAAAAAAAAAAAAAAAAAAAGAAAAAATAGCTCTAAAGGCAGTGCCTGCTACTGGAATGTTGTGGTGGAATGAGGTTATGCAGAAATAAACTGGGACGTGTTAGAGTTAAATGCAGTGCTCAGAAAACACAAAAGAAACTGGAATGTTAATGAACCAGAGAGCACAGTTAGAATGCAGAATTAATTTGTAGTCAAGTGAAGCCTGAAATTTGCTATTGAATTCTGCTACTTGTTGACTGTGGTTTGTGTTGGGTTCTGAGGCTTGCTTGCTTTTTTTCCCCTCACTCTACTGGCATTTAGCATTAAAGAACAAACAAAACTTAAGTATGAGTCACACAAATGAACAAGGAGCAGGAGGCTTTGAAATTGTTGTTTCTTGGCCAAGTGAGGTCGATTATACTCTCAATCCTTGGATAATAAATAAATAAACAGAAAGAGAAGACAGAATGTCCTTTAAATTGAAAAAGCACAGGGTGGACATGATGAATGACCATAAGCTCCATATAGTTCCAGGCACACTAATAGACTCGTAGTTATCAGCAGTTCCTCACAAAACAGTAAGTTTTGTAACATTTTTGAAGTTTAGCATAAGTAGCAATACCAGACCTAGCAGTGCATATGTGATGCTTCTGCATACAAATCTACTCCCTCTAGCACAGCTTTCAAAAGTACCTCTCTCATTTCTGCAGTGGCACCATTCAACTATTCACTTATGTTTGCTTATTCACCCTTTCTTAGCAGTACCAGCATTTTATCTAGCATCAGCATCAATTCCCCATTTCACCACCCTGGCATCATTCATGGATGTTCATTCCACAGACATAAGGCATTAGAGATGCTGAATTAAGAAGATACACCACCTACTGCAGGATCTTGTGGCCACTAGAAGCACTGGTAAGTATTTTATACTGCTGCCTCTTTGTTCAGCACCTCGATAGATACAGCACCCCTCTAGCACCCTGACTGCATAGGGGTACGTCCTCTCCTTGTGGAAATAATTTCCAACCCCTGAACAGGAGGAAGTGTTGCCCTCAAGCCCCATTACTGTACATGTCCTGAAGGTTATTCTTGCTCTGTGGTAAACTGCATGGCAAATCACTGCAGCTCATTTACAGGATTGGCAGTTGATAAGCAAAACACACACCGCTTCATGCCTGGTGTTTAGCTGCCCCACGCTTTTGCTGCACCCCTATAACCACTGCCAGGTTCTCCTAGGAATGCAGAGCTGTTTATTTTGTGAGTATGCCTCCAAGAAGAGAGTCTTCATTTTGCGTCTTATCCTTGCTGATCTTGTGCAGAGCGTCTGAAGTTTCATGAGCTGCTAACCTTAGCTTTTCATCTCAGTTCTCAATTATTTCAATTCACGGTGTAAATGTTTGCTGTCAAATATGGTTCACGTTTAACTTAATGGAATCCCCAAAAGAAAAATATAGCCATTAATTTTTATGGGTTGTTCATGTTGAGTGGTACTTGATAATACAACTCGTTCCCACCACTCACTCATGCTGATTGGCAATGACGGGAAGACAAATCAACTACAAAAATTTGGGAACTGACCTCAGTGTGGAGAACTGAGCCGGCATTCAGACTAGTGAAAATGATCTGGCAATGAAAGAAAACCCTTCACAGATTACTCAGGACTATAGGTACTTTTGATTTCACTAATAGGTCCTCTGTTTTATATTCTTAGCAGAGAACCATGTAACAATTACTAGGTGAAGAAGAGAAGCTAAGAATAGAAACAGGATAATTTAAGATAATTTTTCATAATGAGTTCTTCCATATTTTAATATATTTTTCTAAGAATAAATAACAAATACGTTGGCAACAATGTCTTTCAGCTAAATATTTTAAGTAATACATATTGGTTTTGGAACAGAAAAGAAATAATGGGAAACTTAAGTCCTGTGCTGGGCCTCCTTTATCTGTAAACTTTTATTGAATTTCCATGTTTGCAAACAATAAATAATAATAATAAACCCAAGCATTTTTATAGCTGTTTTCATCCATAAACCCTGAGGTACTCTTTAGTATGCTTGTCTAACTATAGCCAATAATTTTCCCCTGTTGACTGGTGTGGAATTCTAAATGCAAGTGTAGTCCATTAAAAGGGAAATGAGGAGAAAGATTGTCTTGTGGTTAGTGCCTGTGACTGGGAGTAATAATTCTTCAGTTTTATTTCCAGCTCTGCCATTGACTTACAGAGTGACCCCGGGCAAGTCACTAAGGCCAAAAGAGGAAAAGAGAGCAGAGTTAAGTTCCTACATTTGATTTAACCATCAATGAGAAGTTTGATTTTCACAACTGCCAACTATCTGGAAATTCTCTTTGTGGAAAAACTTTGCCCTAATCTCTTGTTCCAATAGTTGACCCATCTGAAATTCAATCTTCATGAGAAATTGAACTGGTTTAACTTGAATCAATTTTAAATTGGTCTCATTAATTTGTTATAAATCTCAACTGTATACATGCTTAAACCAACTAAACTCTCTCTTAAGTAACAGTTAAAGCTTATTTCGTAAAATGTATGTTTTATTAAGCAAAACTCAGCGAAGTTCAGCCATTTGACAGCTTCTGGATTAGGAGATGGTACTGTTTTATCCTGGTTCAGACCCAACTTTCCACTCAGGCACCTTTTTGTTATGCATCTACATTTTGCAGGCACTGTGTGTCAAGTCTAAGATATGACTTTGCCTTCATATCATTCAGGTTTTTTCAATATACTACATTGTCAAACTATTACTGCAGATTCTTTTTTCCTGGCCTTTGCAAATGCAGTCTTCTCCCACCGATATTCCTTCAAACAACTTTCTTATCCTCCTCTTCGCTTTCCTCTTCCAGCTTTTTTCCTACCCCTATGATCTACAAAATTCCTGGCTTCATGTTCAAGACTTCTATAGCTAACTTTACCTCAACTTTGGCCATTCAGTGACTGCTGAGACATCTGCTCCCAATTCCAACTTGCATTCCCTTGCAAATGTGTTTGAAAAGAAAAAAAAAAATAAATCAAACCTTCACAACTAGAAAAGATTCTAACTGCTAACACTGGTGTGACAGGACTTTGCATGATTAATTTACTGTCAATCATAAGAATAGTCAGGAGGTGTCGACCATTTAAGGTTTCTAGATTTTAGATCAAAATTTGAACCATTTGTTTTCTCAATAAATGGAAAACCAAAGCAAAACAGCGTGCTAATATAAGTGACGTTGCTGCCAACCTTTTCTATTGATTACTAGTAAAACCCGACAGAATATCAATAGCATCCTATTGAAATTATCTCTACCCACTCTGAGATAGAGTGCCTCATGTGTGTTTAACACATTTAAAAGGAAATTACAATTAGCAATTGCATACATTTTAGCATCAAATTATCCACAAATGGAACCTCCCTGATTTTCACAGTTTAACCAAAATTAAGTCATATTTATTAACATTTCCCACACGGTGAAATACTATCTGAAGCAGAATGACTTCCTCTCCTTCCTGGCAATGTACTGCAGTTGGGAGAAGTTCATGCACTGAATGCAGTGGGTATCACTCTAGACCTCGATTCAGGAAATTACCAACTTGAATTTTTCTAGATGCCTTTCAGATCTTCTCACTGACCTCAAGTCATACATATAACAAAGTAATTTGTTTGTTAATTGACATGGCATTATCCCCAGCAAAATCAATGGGTTTTACTTCATTAATTCTGAGGTCAGCAGAGCCTTCCAAGACACTTAACTTCTTCACTGTGAACTCATGAGAGTCACTTTGTCAAATTGCAGAACAGAAGATAAATACTACAGAAATATGGGGACCATTTACCTTTTTGACTATAATGGACGTGCCTCGTGCTGGAGATCTGTGCAAACAGGGTAAAGAAATTTTGCTTAAAGTTACAAGCAGCAAAGAAACACCATTTCTAAAGCGAGAATACAGGACTGAATGGCCACTACTCAGCAGATGGGTTGAGAGAAAATATCTGCCAATATCATTAAGTGGGGAACAGGAATTTTACTTCTACCTCCCTCCATCGTAGTTGATGTGAATTTTCCATTTTCCTGTAAATTCATGACTCCAAATAGAATGAGAGCTATGAGTAGGTTGTGGAAGGTTGGGATGTTTTTATAGAAATGGAAATTCTGTAGACAGAAAAGAGGATGAGTAGTGGAGGACAGAAGCTGATGGTCAGAAGGAGAAGCAGCAGCAGTAAGGATAGACAGAAAAAGGAATGAGGCTTTAGAGAAAAGAGCTGAAATGCTGAACAGAATTCTGTTCCACAAACCCAACAGCCTTCTTAAGCTTTAATTTGCTCATTGAGCAGTTTTAAAATTGGATGCAAAGTAGCATATAAATTATTGAACACCTTTGTGACTAAAATAGCAAAAATACACCTCTCTGTTAGACTTTCTACAGAAAAAACCACGTGCTTACAACATTGCCACAGCATGTTGACATTAGAACTTCACCAGGAAGAAAAGCATTGGATTGTAATATTTAACATTCATAGGATCACGGAGTAATTCAGCCTGATATACAATTTTTGAAACTGCTATATATGCAACTATTTATTTTATATTATTATCTAAAATAAATTAGCTCATTTCACTGAAGTTGAACCCTCTCCATCATGATGGTTTGATCTTGAATATCACAGCACTTACCCGCTCTGTAAGAGAGAGGAGGAAAGACAAAAGGAAATGGTAAGGACCATGCCTTTTCCTATGACTTGTATGGCATGAAGTTTAAAGACTATGAATGGTACTGTAAGTCATTAAAATTCTACAAGTTTTTATACAAGCCAGCCTGTGGAGACAACTGAGTCTTGGCTATTCTCCTAGCCCACATTCTTTTCTGCACATTTCCAGTGGTCTGCATGCAGCTATGGAGTGTAAATAAGAACAATTTAAAAAGAATCCCCCAAAATACACGCTTATAGGAGGTTTTAGATCCTTTAGTCAGAGCTATGAAGTTATCAATCGCACTTAAATATAAATATGTGCTTAGAATGATCTACAACAGTGCCCACAATAGTTTAGGGTTTAAATTTTGGGTTTAATCCCCTAAAGTTTGGGTTTAATCACCAAATTGTTTAAACATTTACAAAAATCCTGCAAGAAGTCTGTCTGCTTCCTACAGTCCCTTGATCTCTTTATGACCCTTAACCAGAGTCTCCAGTTCTATTCACATGGCCTTAAAGCTTCATGAAACCCAAAACAGATCAACAGATCTCTGCAAAAAGGAGCAAGATGTAATTACAGAATTTCTCTTGAACCATTTTTTGATTTTCCCTGTATAGTATGATTTAAAAAAAAAAAAAAAAAAAAAAAAAAAGAAATGGCCTGTGGCTTGTCCCTACAACATTATCCTGACTTTGTCGAAGACTGACAAGACAATTATACAAAATGCCATGTGTACAAGCTGCATATGGACACAGAGATGACATTTCTAAGTTCTGCATGAAATTTTCAGTGGAAAGCCCAAGGGACAAGTCCATGTTATTTGCTATGGTTTGGAATGAATTTAGTTCATTTTTAAGCAAGTGTTGGGTCATGTTGCATGGTAGATTACCTTTTCCCTTCTAATCTAGGTAGCATCTGGTTAATGAACAATTCAAATACACCAGGGATATGCTAAATCACTGAGAAAGAAGCATGGAGATGGGAGTGCTCTAATTTATGTAGAAAAAATTTTATTAAGGTGAGGAAATGGTAATAACCCTCACAGCAAAGAATCATCAGCATCTATGCTTGAGTACGTATAAAAAATTCAGTCTAAAAAGTGGTTGGACATAAGCAGCCAATAGAGTAACTACTGCACAGCTCTCTTTGGCATGGAGAACTAAGTGGGACAAGTGAAAGCAAACAAACAAACATAATGAGTATAATATTCCAGTTATAACAGCACTAATTGCAAAGCCAAGCTGATTTAGAAGTTTCACAATACGCAACTGGACTCATACCAGCTATGAGAAATCCATCACCACTTCAGACGACCCTTTTTTTCCCTCCTTTTATTTTTTATTCTTTTCATTTAATAAGCTGCAATTTGGTACTCAGACTGTAATTAATCTGAATAACCCTAGTAATCTAAAAAGACAAACACCTAGTTTCTCTCTAATGTCATGGCAGAGAGGTAGGCACCTTGAAAGGGCAATTTTTGCTAGTGACCTAGACATCTATCTTAGAACAGAGCAAATTGTCCTCCATACTTGCCTCAGTCCATTGACTAGACAGAAACACTGGAAAATTATCTCTAGCTAGATGCATAACATTTGTACTGCTAACATTAAGTCAGATACTTTCCAACTTTTAACATTTGATGTTGAGAATTCTGATGTTTACGGACTATTAGTTCTAGTAACAGATGTTAAAGCCCTAATTGATATTAAACTCAAGCTTGCCTTTTTTTTTTTTTTTAACCTGAAGAGATAAAGCTCTTCCACCATTTTTGTAGATATCCAGATGGCTAGAAATATTCTCAAAGGTCATCCATTAATTGCAGTATATGGTTCATAAGAGAGAGGAAATAGTCATTTTAACCATGTACAGCTAATTTTGAATGCCTTGAAACACCATCATATTCTCATTTAATGACCTTCTCTCCCAGTGTTGCCAGTTTGTGGCCTCCATTGGAAAGCAAAGAAAAAAAAGAATCATCTCCCTTGCAGGCAAAGACAAAGGTGATAAAGGAAAGCTTTGGCCACCATTTCAAAGACAGTAACTATAATTCAGAAGTTTTCGTTAGTGCCACCATGAACAGATCTATGACTATTTCTGCTGATTCTCAAGACTTAGCCATTAAAGCAAGAAAACTTTCTCATGACATTTCTAAGCTCAAATTTTTTTGTTCTTTTTTTTTTTTTGCTTTTAAAGAAAATTAATACTAGTTTATGGCTACAGTCACTGGTTCTCTGTTGGTGACAACAATATCACAGAAAAATGTTTCATTTTACTTTAAACTTAGTTTAAACCAGACTTCCACTCAGTTTGCATCACTGGAGAATACTAGGCACTAAGAAGTTACAGTAATATTCTGCTTTCTCATCAAATTTACATCAATAAAATCTACATTTTAAAATAGTGTCAAAAAAAAGAATTAAATCCAGCTGTTTGGAAATCAACCTTTATTCTGCATGAAGCATGTTTTTATTGCTCTCGCTGTCACTGCTGAAGTCACACTGACATTTTTTTCCTGTTTTTCTCCACATTTTCTGCAACCACTTCGTATGCTTTGCAAATCTGACCATAGTTGAACTAGCACCAAAAGAATACTTAAACACAATCTTGAAGTGGGCATATTGATAGTATCAAAAAGGTTCAATATTAATAAAAACTCTATGCAAGGTTTCAATTCAACAGCAATTAGCAACAAGCATCATTGGCAAAAGACAAACAGATGCTTCACTGGCTCAACAGCCCAAGTGAACACGCTCTGTGGCCTGCTGGTCACTACGATACACAGAGGAGCACTAACAATTTAAGATAACTGTGCTAGTCATCTCCTAACACTTAACACTTGCCATGACACGCTTCTCTCTCAGCCTCCCTGCTGCAAAGCACAGCTTAATACACAGAGTCCTTCTTTTTTTGCTCTAACTCAACTCTCTTCTTTAAACATGTTTTCTAAATTGTCATTCTGAAACATTTATTCTGCTACTGATGTAAAGCTTTAATTTATATGTATATATAGAGAGATGTATTACATACACATACTGATTTTAGACAGCTCCTGGCTGCCTGTTAGGCAGAACAGATATACTATGATTAATCCATGCATACACTACAGTATATGCATGGAAAAACTTTGCCAAGTAACCTCATCAGCTTCAGAGTTTGGCTATCTGCACAATTATAATCCTAGAAACTCTCTCCCTCTCCTTTATCTAAACACGCTCAAGAACTATAACACAAAGAGCTGCAATGAATCTAGATATCTTTGGTGCTTGCAGAATTCAAACCAAGTTCAACTTAAATATGCATCCACTTTTTTTTTTTTTCCATTTGGCAGTTACCAAGTAAATACAATGTTTTATACAGTGATATTATTTAAATCTCCATCACTTAGGACCCAAACACAGCAATATTTACAATTTTTGCATTTTACTTACATTATTATCACTCTTTACTTACTAACAGAGCATAATAGACAAACTTACATGAAATATATTTTGCTGTGAGAATGAAATAGTTTGGAGGAAATTATTAGTTGTACTTCAGAAATGATGCATCTGGCAGCAAGCAGTTAAACTTCAAGCAGAGGCTCCCACTAAGTCTAACTTATTTTTATTAAAGCCTGGAAGCATAGGGCTGATTTTCAGGGGAGAGAGCCAGCATTAAATGCCATAGAAGTTCTAAGAAACAAGACCTCATCAGGACCCTTGCAAATCCAGGCATTATTTGTCGTGTCCACACCCTCTATGATAAGGATTTAAGAGATTTGACAGAAGGCCCCAAGACAGGCTTGTGATGCACAAAGATAAAGAGCTTCTAAGAAACAAGACCTCATCAGGACCCTTGCAAATCCAGGCATTATTTGTCGTGTCCACACCCTCTATGATAAGGATTTAAGAGATTTGACAGAAGGCTCCAAGACAGGCTTGCGATGCACAAAGATAAAGATAGTGCCGGATTGTTTTGCCCTGACAGGTGCCATTACACCTATATCAACAGCGTGAAGACATATGAGAAATAAATATATCCAGAATGGCTGGAGAGACCCTGCAAAAGCAGCTGGGAGGGACCATGACAAGGACAAACCCAGAATCACTCTGGCGAAATTCTGTACTAGCACAACTTTTTGTTGTTCTGTTTTAAATTTAAGATTGAGAATGCCAAGAAATACATATGGGCTCTGGTCCGCAGTGCTGTGGGGAAGGGCACTAGCTTTTGCCCATGGAAATGTTTTTTTTGAGGTGGTTTAAGAGGGCATAATTAAATTGCTTGTTCTAATGCCACAATAAAAAAGAATGTTAAGTAAAATTAACACACTTCATTAGTGAATATCTGGCAGCTTGCATGCTCTTTGTTCTAAATCTGTTTAACGAAAGAAGAAACAAATAGAAAGATCATCACTGAAATTAAAAAGAAATAATTAATAAATTCATTTCAGCAAATGATCCCTAAGACATTTGGGGCACAGCTACCCGCAGCACATATATACAGTATCCAATACAATCTTTACAGCTGCTCTCCAGTTTTTACTGCAAGTCTGTGAAAAATAATGGTCCTCACTGACATCCATTTTCCCAGGGTTTAACAAAATAAGTCTAAAAGATGAATAGCCTTCCTTTTCCAAACCAGTCTCAAAATTACAGGGATTCACCAGTACAGTACAGCAGTCTCTTTGAAAGTAACAGAAAGCAGTCATAAACCTAGTTTAATCTCCTGGTTTGATGATGTTTTCATACCCTTCACATCAAAACAGAACAGCTGGTGTGCACTAATGAATATAGCCCATTGCTCCCAGTTTCAAACTCCTCCTTGCTCACTCCAAGTCACATTCTAACCCAATTTGACACTCACAGTAGCAGCAGCTTCATGGAAACTACCTGTTAGAAACAACGCTAAAGGTTGGACCACAGCAAACTACATTGGGAAAGGGGACAGAAACGCACACAGCCAGAATAACGTTCCAGGTTAGGGAGCAAAAAACTCCATAATTTAGTTCCAAGGATCTCCTTTTTCATTGCTTCCCAACACCTCAAACAATGTGCTGCCTCAAACATACTTGTCATACCCTTCTGGAAGTGGTCTCCCTCTACTTTTTTTTCCATGGACCACAACATAACTGCAGGAAGTTGCTGTGTTCTCACATCAATCCCGCACAGCCCCAACCACATTCCAGTTTGAGCTGAGAATCAGGGAATTGCACAGCAAAACAAAATGCCACCAAGAAGAGTAGGTGATGAGACAAGGGGAGAAATTCCAGATGTCCTTGGCCAAAAAAGAGACAACGTTACTTAAGACAGGGTTCAAGGAGCACCTTGAATGGCAGGTCCTGGTTAAAAAAAAAAAGAACTTTAGGCTTTCAGAAAACTTAGCTCTTCTTAACTCATAGAAACAGGACTTCATATGATCTTTGTGGAATAGACCAAATTGTGTATGGAAATGCACTGCATGGCTATATGTTTCATCCCACAATTGGAGCAATCAACAAGAAATCACATTTTTGCTAGCTGCTTAATTAAAAGAAACCACTGGTATTTGCGACAGATACTGAATGACCTTCAAACAGAACAAAATCTAACACATCACATTGACCACTAGACACAAGACTGAAATGAGTGAAATTGGTTTGATAAATCTAGACTTTCGGAAGAAAAAGTACATCTGCCTTTAATTCACTTCCTCTTCCTTCAGTTATTCACATAAAGAATAATGAATTCTCATTCTCTTCCTTAGAGGCTCTATCAATAACATTGCAGACAAACTCAATTAGCATTTAAAGGCTGCAACCTGCTTGAATTGCTTTGAGATTCCGTTGAGCTCATCTCCCAGCCAGACAATGTACTGAAACTGATTTAGCCTACTCTTTTTGAAATATTGCTGCTATTTTCTCCTTAATATATCACAAACAAAAATATGCTTTCATTCTGATAGAGGGCCACAATGGATTTTGCATAAAGTTGAATAAATGAGAGCAGATGATAACAAAGCACTATCCAATCTGATGGTTTCAAACAGTACATTTATTTTGCATAAACAAATTAACTATTGACAAAAACTCCTCAAAACCATTTACTTTCTACTTTATTCAGCAGTGGTGAAAGTCTGAAACTATCACAAAGTCATGCTGTTCTAGAGGGGCACTGAAATTGGTTTTGAGGGTGGGATTTTGCATATTATCATTGCCATAGATGTTTCCTTTATCCCCATAAATATTTCCAGTCCTCACTTCCAAGGCTGGTAACACACTTGTCTCAATGCCATCTTAAGGAAATGAGTGCCATGGGTTAATTATGCAATGTGTGAATAAAGACTTTTCTTTCATCAGTTTTCTATTTTCCCCTTCCAGTTTCAATCAGTGATTCCTTGTTCTTCTATTCAAGCTTTAAAAATAAAATACAAACTCCCATCCTGCTTTTCTTTACTGTAATCATTATTTTGGCTAGTTTTACTGTTTCCTTCTTATTCCTCTCTTCCTAAAAAGTCCAAGTCTTTTCAATGTCTTTTCATGTAAGAACATTTCTTCCATACCCCTGCCATTCTCCTCCTCTCTCCAATGTGTCTTTCTGATATGGCAATTGTAACCAAACAGGCACAGCACTAACTTCCCTTTTTTCTTTGTAAATAAAATCATAGCCATTTTTTCAGCATTTTTCTCTTTTCCATTCATTTAACTTTTGAATATTTGTTTATTCTTTGGCAGCTGTTGCACAATACAGAGAAGCCTGAATTCAGCTGTCTACACTGATACCAAGGACTATTTTTGATTGGATGCTGTCAAGTTAGAGCATGAAATTAATTTCTAAACTTAAATATCTACATAAATACCTAGACCTGAGTTAGTTATCCAAGTTTCTTTAGGCAATGAAGAAAAATAAGCACTTTTAGGGTACAAATTCAGACACCCTTTCTATGAAGTGAACTGCACCCTTCAAGTGCAGTCAATGGAGAATTTGACATCTATGCTTCAGGCCTGAGGAATCCTATCCAATAAGTTAACCATCTACAGTTTTTACAATTCTACCCACATGTATTTCTAAAAATATTTTTTTTTAAAAATTAACTAACTAAAAAGCACATGAAAGACCTAAAAATCACAATAATAATTTTAAGGGTCTTCCCTCCCAGGCTTGAAGAAAATGAGGATTAGTAGGATGAGTGAACTATGTTTATTTTGATGACAACATTTCAAAATCACTGTTACTCCATTCACAAATTATCACAGCTTTGTCACATTTTTCTGATGAAATGTTCAAATAGGTTTTTTTCCTTTCGCTTTGATAAAGGCTTCCATTTCAGTACCACAATTTCCAGCCTGAATTACAGAGTTGAATTCTCTGCTCCCTTGTTGAGTCAGTAACGCTTCCTGAGTGGGGGAAGGCACACAGAGAAGACACTCGAAGTGCAAACCAAGAGATCAAGAGTTTCTCTGAGATGATGCCATTTAAGCATACTTCTCCACTTCCTTGCAGTTTGGCTGCCATTTGTACCATGGTAAAGAAGTGGAATTGGAGATGGAAGCAGAGGAAGAAAAGGGGAAAGGGAGCAAGACCATAAAGCTGAATAAAAATAAAAGAGAGAAAAAGTAAAACCTTTCCATGTAGAGTATACTGTATTGGTACAGGACATACAATAACATGTGATTTATATTCCATGAAAACAGGAGACTACGCTTTTGGTTCATAAAATAAAATAATTGTACAAAGGTCCTAAAGTGAAGTCAAATCTAATGTAAAACTCCAACTGCATTGCTGCCTTTTTGTGAAAATGGTGAATGTTGAGGGAAGATTTCATTTCCCAATGGCAATGCAGGCAGTTGTGCTCAGGAGCTTTCTTTGGTTTTCATTTTGCTTGTTTGTTTTCCAATAAAGTACTATTGATTCCCAGTCAGGTGGTACAATGGGGCTGTATAAAATAGTGTCTGCGAAAATAACCGCAATGTCTTTACTCACCTCCTGCCCTCTCCTTCCACTCAACTTAAACAAAGGAGACTTAATGATTCCCCAACTTGATGCTTTGGAGAATAGGAAACTGCATTTTATACAGCAACAACTGTTTGCTTACCGAGTCTTTCATGTTAAATGCAGGGCCTTTAAGGATACATTGAGGTGATTTTTAAAACTACAGAAAAATTTCAGAAGCTCTTTCTGTATAATCAGACATCAAAGTTTGATGTGGAATATGGTTTTGAAATAAAATTTTGTTCTCTCTCATTTGCATTTCAAATAAACCATTAATATCTTACAAAAGGACTGAGAACCAAGATAAAACGTACTTTACACTTTGATATGTCAGCTGTTGTTCACCCCTGTGGCTTCAACTTTTTTCCGCTACTAGAGTTACTACAACTTCACATCACTTGTTTGGGGGTTTTTTTTGCCTTTTTTTTTTTTTTTTAATTTAACCTTATGCCATCGCCAGTATCTGAAGCTAAAAAAGCTGCCCTGACACGGGTTTCTAAACACCACAAAATCCTATGTTAGAGATGGATTATCGCTTCAAAAGCTTTTACAATTTACTTGGAGCTTATTTTTCCCTTTATCCCCATTTAGTGTCCTCAAACTCCCTTTCAGCCCCTTTTTGTAGCAGGCAGCATCTGCTGCTGGACATTCTCATACGCTTCCTGATGCAACCTTTTGTCATTTGAAAACAAATATAACAGATTTAAAAAAAAATCTCATTAAAAAAAATCCCTAAATTATTAGCCCAAGTCTCTTCAACCAATGTTGCCAAGAATGTAATTTAGGAATGCCAGCAGGAAGGAAAGGAGAGGTCATCACGGTGGAGCTCATTCTCACTATCACCACACACTGTATGAAATACAAGTGAGTTCGTATCACCAAGGTCCCAAAGCAGAAGCTCTAAGTTCTCATCACTACCTCACACCTGACGATGCACAACACATCGAAGAGGGGCAAACAGGAAAGACAACATGTAACGATCCAGAAAAGACCTATTTCTTACCTACCTGACTAGTTTTAAAAAAGCTTTTTTAGGGTATAAAGATTGTGATTATTCTGGAGACAGTCTGCCTTTGATTCAGTGAAAGGTCATTTCTGTTTTGTGTGCAGCACAGATGGGGTCTTGTGGGAGAGATGCACATCTTGGAAACACTGATAGAAAGATGCTTGCAATGCATTAGGAAAACAAACAAACAAAAGACAAATACAGTCACACCTCATTCACATCTCCCAGGTGAACAACCTCTGCTCTCCCCACTAACCATCCACAACTTGACCCTCACCACTGCAAACAGATATCATCACCACCAACAACAACTTCTGCCAGCATATTTCTATCCAAAGGCTGTAGTATCAAAATTGCCATAATGAGGATGTGGACTGTGGAGAGCCTCATGCCAGGCATTAGGTTAAAACAAGACTTTCCAAAGTGAAAACCACCACAGCTCTTCACAGAGCATCATCTAGGGATGGACGTTAAAGTTCAAGTTGAAATAGTGTTTTTCTCTTCTAACTGGGTCTTTCCTGTCATGAATAAGTTCTCAAAAAGCATACATTTGGGATGATTCTGTTCTATTCTATTCTATGATCTTTCTCTTGTCTTGGTTCCAAAAGAAAATACCTTGGAAAGGTTAACACAAGATCATCTTGCCAGTTTTGAGTTATTTAAGCACAAGGGGAAAAGCAGTCTTTAAAAAAAAAACCCAAAAACCAGAAAAACAGTTCTTTCTGCACACTGACAAATCTAATATTTTATGTGTAGTTACTATTTATTGTTTGTTTACAGTGCTGACAACATGCTCTGCACTGCCATGGATGAGAAGTAATCCCTGCCCCAGAGAACGAAGGTGATGTGCAGTCTTAAACTCACAGGTAGTCCCCACTGAATTAAAAAAGATTATTCATGTATGTAAAGTTACCATTTATATTAAAGGGAACAGATATGCAGAGCTTAAAGACTGACACACTCACCAGAAAAACCCTGGAAAAGGCAGTGGGTGGAATGGAAGGAGTAAAATCAGAGACATCTTCCTACACCTACAAAAACCCCATAAGAACATGACCCTGCACTACTGTTCAGTTATTCTGTAGCATAATTAGCCACAAACCTTGACACTACACAACTGTTTACATCGGTATGTTTTTCCCAGCTGAGCTCAGACATTTCCAGCAAAACATACAGGAAAAGGTATGGTTTTATGTAAAATAAGAATAAAAAACCCATGAAATAAACTGAATTAAAAGTGTTCTTTAAGTGAGTAATTTCATATTGTTGGCATTGCCCTTAATCTAATTCCTGTTGCTTGTATTTGGGGAAAGAATGAATTGGAAATTATTATCCTTGCCTATACAAATAGTCCCACTTGAGACACACCTCACGAGTCAAGTACAGGATTAGGTCTTAATATGTTGTGCTTGGAAACCACTTATTTCTCTGCATTAGGAAGGTGTTATATCACCTTCTCACATGAAACTCCCCGCAGTGTTACAAGAACCAAGATGCATTAGACTTCATCCCTCAGGATGCTATAATACAGGACAGCTATATGGTTTCCTGCACTCCAAAAAAATTCAAAGTACTACATCTTGTGCATACATAATAAACAAATTACACTGAGATCACAAAGGCCAACTTTGGATCAACATTACCCTCAAATCAGTTATACATTTTGGATAAAAGGCATTGGCTTTTGAGAACTGCCTCTGTACCAAGTCAAATATACACTGTATCTACATGAAAATTCAGAGTGCCTCTCTGTTATCATATTTCCAGATGAAATATAATGACTCGTCTGCTTTCCATGCTTTTTCATGTTGTATCTACATGATGTCATTAATTCCTAATTCCTGATCATGAACTTCTAAATCTCTAAATTACAGAGATTTAGAAATTGCAATTAAAAAAAATGGTTCCAAGACACATTTCTTTTATTCCCAGAAACTTGAAGTCAGAAAGGGATTAATAACTAGCGCATAATATAATCATCTACCTTAAAGCTTCCCCCCACCCCATACGGTCAATGTAAAAATGAAAATCAGTTATAAAAAATAAACCAGTACCTCACAATATCATAGCCACTTTTTTCAACCTCTTTAATGATGCTGCTAATTCAACACAAATTTAAATTCAACAAAATTTAAAAGTCGTTTTATTAAGCAAGGCTCTGCACTTTTCACTGGACACAACTATTATAGGCAACATAATGCCTCCCAACTCTACTAAACAGTTACAAAGACCTTGCACAGGGGCTGACGTGATTTAAACATCGTACAGGGAGACTGTTTGAACTATAGCTCCATCTGAACCAGAGCAGAGGGTTTTAATAGCCAGCACTGTCAGCCTGAAGAGATGTTGCTAAATTCAAGTAAAGGGAAGAAATGGAAATCAATATTATTATAAATTATATGTTTTCCCGGAATTTGCAGTCACTGAGAGACATTTCTAGGGAGCCAGACATCCATTTGTTTGCAGCACAGGCCCTTGAGCAACAAGGGTGACACTAATAAAACACATATATATGTCAATACTTGAATGAGTAGTTACTAAAAAGGTTACAAGTGCAACAATTCTAATCCAATTATAAAAGAAAAAAAAAGTCCATAAAATCTATATCAAAAGCTGAGGTATTAGTCTACAACTTTTCATTCCACAGTGACAGATGTATGTGATATTGTCCATAGCAGTATCTACTGAGGGATGCATTTTTTGCTATCATTTAATAGTCTAGTTATATAAAATCAATACTCCCACATATGCTGTCATTCTTCTCCTTCTGTCCCATTCAGGACTGCGGAAGCAAAGAATCCCCATATGTAATAATAAATCAATTTACAACAAAATATTGAACCCTGTCTTCAAATCTTCCTCATACTATATGACATTTTTAATGTAGTTACTTCTAAAACATCCACAACTTAAGTTACTTTCCTTATCGAAAAGGCTTAGGGATAATTTAGAAATGCAGAAGAGGACGAAAGAGTGTTGAACTCCAGCATAGGTATTAACATGGTCTTTTGGTCATGTCTACAAGGAGACCAAGACACCTATCTTCCAAAGCAGGATTTGCAACTCAGCTTTTTTAGGAGCATAAAAGTTTGTCTAACCAAGTGCCCCAGTGAGGCTTCCTGAGCCAGCCCTACAAGCAGAGGCATGATGCAAAGACTCTAGAGTTGATACTCTTGCCTAACATGCTAACACAGATATAATGATTCTAGGACTAAAAAAGGTAAATGTGTGTATATTGTGTCTTGACATTTGGATTTCCCTTGGGTCTGTGTAAATTTTTAATTTTTTTGATTTTTTTTTTTTAAATCTAAACACTGTCTGTACTGAATGCAGAAACTGAGACATCTAGAGTGGAATTCAGCAACTGTCAGTATAATGAAAAGGGAAGAAGATGAAGGGTGCATCTAAAGTAAATGAGATAAAATGATGAAAAATACCACCTCTAGAGATGGTACACTTAGCAAAAGCCTCCAGCTTGATAGTGACAGAAGAGCAGGATATCAGCTTCCCCTAAATTAAATGTTTCACTTTGTATAGACGGAAGTGACATATGCTTTTCTTTTTTACGTTGGAGGAAGTGGTATAAGAATTGTTATTTACTATACAGTACGCTACTCACAAGGTTAAAAAGCATGTCACACATCAGCTTTCCACCAGACTGCACAAGGGCACACGTTAATGCTTGGCCACTATGTCAGCAAGAAGAGGAGATTTAGGGTGGCAAGAAGAGGGGAGTAGCAGGATCCTGACTTACGTCCCTGCTTCTGGTAATCATCTGGGAAAGCAAAGTCCTGGATCTGGCCCTGGCTTTCAAAACTACATTTTATATTCCCTGATCACTTAGCACAAAACAGAAACTCTCCTAGGAGAGCAGATATTTAGGGGACATTTCTGAAAAGTACAAGTTCTGGCCTGAATTCCCTCTAGATAAAGCAATCCTACAATCCTGGTTTTCTATTCCCTGGACAGATGTCCTTATCGCCCACTTACAGGTATAGCCACCACTCGTAGGAATTACAGTAGTCATAACTTCACAACACTTTCAGTATAGGTTAGACATGTACTGAATATACCTACTGGATTATTTGCGTGGGGGATTAAGCTGCAAGATGCCAGCTGTGTGAATCACACACTGCCTCAGGCACCAGGCAGGTGCCAAGACTCAGAGGCATCTCTTGGCTTGCATAGAGGTAGAAGCCTAGTCACTTTAATCACTCCACTAGTAAAAAAGTTGGACTTTCAGGGATTGTAAATCACCCAGTGACACCCTCAGGATTATTCTCCCACACTTCAATTCCACCAAAATTGTATTTAGATGCTAAATTTTGAGGTAGGCTTAAGAGAAAGATGATGAGTGTGCTATAAGAAGCAACAAAGAAATGAATAACTGGGGAGATGTGTGAGCCACATTTGCAAGAGAGGACCGTATCCATATCTATCTGCTGAAAGAAATGAGAAGATTTAGAAAGCTATGAGAAAGTTTAGCACCCAATATCATGTTCATCCAGTGAATCCATCAGTTAACAAAGACAATATATAGAAAACATCACATGATAAAGCTATAAAGGAATTCCATTCAGAATGTTGAGACAGAGTATGTTGATTCATTTCAGGTGCATCCAAGTGTATTCTGCTACATCTCCTCCTGAACAGAATCATACACCATGTGACACATCTTTCATACTGTTGGAACAGTTTTAAATTAAATAAGCATTTTCAGTTATAGGAGAGTAAGTATTGAATAACAAACTATTCAGAGAACAACTATACTATTTAACTTCAAAAAAATATATTTGGTGCATTTATCACTTCACATTTAAAAAAAATAAAAATATATAGCCCCAGGTAGCACTCGCCAGTGGAAGATGAAGATGCTATGCAGGGGCTTTTGCAGTTTTATACTCTTCAAATATTCATAAGATTAGCCATACTGGTGCTGACAGAGGGCTCACATCAATGTCTTTTCTCTGGGACTGCAGAAGAAGAGATTTCTGAGAAAAACTACTACAGGAAAGTAAATCTTTGCCCAACACTTTTTGCCCTGCAGTTTTTATATACTGAACCATGAGCTGATGGAAGATGGAAGTGGTTTCCAAGACAAGAGTGGCAGCTTTGTGTTTAACAGTCTAGATCTACTCTTCTTCCATGAAGTTCTTAATCCTTTTTTTTTTGTTAACCATTGCAAATGTTTTGCATTCACAGACTCCTGTGCCAATACTGAAACACACACAGCAGCAGTAAAAGTACGACCATTAGAAAATCCAAATAGACTACAAAAAAACCCTATAACATTTTTGAGGCATTCAGATTCATACAGAATCCCTTAGATAGAAATTTTATTTATTATTTTTTAAAAGTGTTTCTCTTTGATTAATTATGGGTATTTGGCTCACTGCGCAGTTCCACAGATCACACATCCTCCCTTTTTTCCCCCCCCTCAAATTTTGAAATATATTTGACACCTGATAGTCCTCTGGCAGCATATTCAGATTTCACCAACAGGTACAAGGCAGAGCTATTTCATCCCTGTCATCAGCTCCTGGCAATTTATTTTAATATCTCCTCTACTGCACTTCAGTTTCATCCGCAGGACAACCCCTGTGAACAGGAGTGGCAGTGGGAGGACTGCTTTCCTCATTTCAGGCAATACAAGTTTCTTCCATTCTCTAGATTATTTCAAAGGTTCCACCTGACACAACAGCCACAATCAAACCAATTGATTATCTTTACTGTACATCTGTGAAGTCAGAAAGAACTTGATGCTTACCTTCCCATTGGTGGTTATAGTATAAGATCAAATTGTATTAAGTGTTCTCACTCTAAGATGCTATTTGACCACAAAAAAGACATTATGTATTACAGCACAGCAGAAAACAAGTAGTTCTCCTGAATAGCAATTAAGTTCTTTCACAAGCTCACGTTAAAAATCTATTTTATCCATGCTATGTTAAAAGCATTAAGGGAATTGGTGCAATCTGAATACGAAGGGAGAGGTGATTTCTCCTATTCCTTGCTGTCAAGGAATATAGGGGACACCACAACACCCACAGACACGTTGAAGCAGCTTTCTCTCCTGAACTACTCCTTTCTCCATATATTTGGACAAAGCAATTACACTGACTGTGCTCTCACTCTGGTTCCATATATTCAAAACGATGGAAGAAAGATATTAAGCCAGTAATTCAGATGTAAAACTGAAGGTAGTCCTGAACAGAGTAGCTTGGATTGGACACACGCAGTAGTTTTCAGGGTTTAAATACAAAGTTACATATCAACCATTTATTAAAAAAATATCAAACAATTGGATTTGACCTTTGCAAAGGTATTTCCATAAAGAATTATATTTAGGCCAATATTTCATGTTTAATTTTGGGAATATTTTATTGAAAAACTAGAAGGTGTTGTGTTTTGCTTTGTTAATCACACAATTCAATGTTCCTTCCATTTGAGTATTTCTGAACTTTTGGGATTTTGCCCCAGAAATCCAATGGCCTATGGAATTGCTTATTTTCTTCAGTAAATTTAACTATATGGATTTCTCTAGTGATATTACCGTAAAGCCACGTTATTTTATGGAGGGGAGTTTGTTTGCTTTATGTTTTTGTAAAGCCAAACACTTTCTCTGGCAAGACCGCAGCTCCCCTTATAAAATGTTTATTCCCTTTAAAAAACACTTTATCACATTAATAAACTTAAATTGGAGCTGTCAGATTTCTTCAAAGCATCCTGAGGAATCTATCAGCAGTGTGACCAAGTGCATAAATCCTGACATTTCTTTTCACAGTAGATCAAAATCTAGATGGATGAATGATCTGAAACTGTTATATGTGTGCTGCTGGCTGAAAGAGTTGAGCTGTTTGGTTTAATGCCAGATAAATGTTCTTCCAGCTACACTTATATGACAGAATCGTGATGTACAGTCAATGGTCAGATTTAAGGTCTGCAATATAACACCTTTAGATATGTGAAAGCACCAAGCTGCCCATTCAAGTTTCTAGTTCTAAAAGGCAGCCTTCAGTCAAATGCCTCTCACAACAGACATAGTTCTTTTCTAACTCAAATGTGCATCAGCCTTCAGCAAGGAGATGGGTAGAAGACTTGGTTTGGACATTGAGAGGTTGGTCCTGCCATTAGGCCTTGCTGCCAAATACTGATTTCAGGGAACCATGCCTGCATTTACTTCTGGAGTAGAACAAATAGCAAAACACGCTCAGTAAAATGCATTCAAATACATCAAACATCTACTGCAATCACGAGTAGCTTGTTGACCGAGTTCAGCAGCAGAAGTGCCTTCAAGTGCATAAGCTTGGCCTTCAGAAGTACATGGCCATGCAACCAAAAAGGAATTACATAAAGAATTGAAAAGGTAAAGGCAAGTTGCCAAATATTATTAATAAGATTTAAGTATATTTGCTCTTCTTACAGAGAATTTTGACAAAGAAATCAATACTTCAGATAAACATGAAATGCATCAGTCAAGTAACGCACAATAGCAACCTGTTGTGGGGTTAGCGAGTACTGTCCACTTTAAACACTGGTTTTAGGCCTTTGCTACTGAAATTGTACTAATTGTGACCTGGTATCTCTTCATCTGGCCTCTGCTAAGAGAAACAGATTCAGTCACTTTAAAATTGTCCAGCCATGGAGGAAAGTGCTCCAAGCTGAACTAATTGCTCTTTAAAAAAAAAAAAAAGATGAAAGGAAGAAATTCTCTACTTGCTCCCTGTATGAGAATTCCCAAAATTATTACCAAAATTTCAATTCTTGTAGCTGCTGGTTAACAGTGGAGAACTCTTAGAAGAGAAGGGGAAAAAAAAGGAGAAAAAAAAAAAGTAACTGAGAATTACATTCTTAGATATCTTAAAAAATATATCATCCTGAAGTATATCAAATACGCTATAGTTTAATAACAGAATAGAATAAAAACTATTCTAAGTTCTCCTACTACCACTGTTACTTAATTTCTTGAGTACTTCCATACAGCTTCAATATTTTTTAAATAATTAAGTAACTGAAAAGAGCTAGAACTACTCAAAATCTCAGACTACCTTGGGAAACATTTGAAGTTGCAATGATTTCCCCAACACTAAAAGGAGATACTACCCATGAGAAGCTATAGTGTTATTCTTGGGATCTTTATAGCAATTAGTGTTCATGTATTTAGACGATAGAAATGGAACAGTGATCCTTCAATTTAAATGGTACTCAGACATCAGCTATGCTATCCTAAGTTCTGGGTCCAAATATATGAGCCAATATTGCAGGAGACTGCCATGGTTTCTTTCCCAAAAAAGGAAAACTGCACTTTTATTATGGATACATTTATCTGTACAATTGTGTGTACTGAAAAAAACAGGTGTTCTACCAAATATCAATGAGCAGGAGAATATGTAAAAATGGTGTTTATTCAGCCTTCATACATAAAATGAAGTGCACCTATTTTTACATTTTCCCATCAAATTAACTTTGATTTGCTCTATTTTTACCAACAGAGGAACAAATCTAGCTATCCTTCACAAATTATTTTCTTGCAGAAAAATAATACTAATAAATATAATCATGATGAAAAGTCTACAAAAATGCATCTTAAAAGTTTAATTCTATTTATAGAACACAAGTTCGAACATGCTCTGATTTGCACTCATTTTACCTGATTTTCCCTTATCTAATATAAAATTCAAGCAACCTCTACTGTCATTCTACAGCAGCCACAGCAATCCATTGCAGGTTACAGTGGGAATGTACACTCAAAGACATAGTTAATAAGATTAAATCCTTCTTTACTCTCTTCTTTACTGTGTAAAAACTTCTCAAACACGGTATGTGCAGTTCCTGCTGCACACAGCCATGGTCTGGCTCACAGACACCAGTTATGAGAGACACTCATTCCCCTTGTAGCATCTTCTGACTCCTTGACAAACAGTAAAACGCAGTACATAGGCAGATGTACCAACAACTTTTGACTTGCCCCGGGCTGGTCATGAGTTGCCTCATCTGACCTATCTTTTCATAAGAGTTACTAAGTTTTGACTAAGACTTCATTACACAAAATTTGACAATCAGAAGCATTTTTTTTAAATGAACACTGATATATGGAAACAACTGCTCCTATCAAACTTGTTTTTTCAATCTTTATATAAATATGTTTCATCAAGCATTCAGACAGTTCAGATCTATCTCCCAAACTGAAAGCCAAGTTCTGAGATGTACTTAAATGTAGTAATTTTTCAGGATGTAATAATTGTTAGGGCACATCTCTACAAGGACTCAGCAAGTTTATGTTTAATTTTATACCCTATAATTAATTCCAATAGCTTTATTTGTATTGTAAAACAAGTCATCTATCACCATGCAAGAAATATATTAAGCTGTAAAACGTAATTTAAAATTACTCTAATGCGTTGGTCCTTTCAGAATATCATTGTGCCTGTGCAACAGCAAACTAAACAAATCTTGTGATTTGAAGAACATCCTGACATGCATTCTAATGCTCTTTCTCATCTGCAATAATAAATTGAGTGCCAGTGCTCAAGTGAAAAAATACAATAAACAACTAATCTAAAAGACCACCAGTGCCTTAAGAGACTTCTAATTGAAATATTAAAGTTTTGAGACGTGAAAAAAAGTCTGAGGATTTTCAGAGGAGCCACTTTTCTGTTAAAATTCCTGATACATTCCTCATCCACACTCAAGGTCACCCAGCTCTCATTGCACATTACATAGAATACTTGGGCTTTAACTCCAGTGCTCTGACTCATTCCGACCTTACAGGTCCTCAATATACCAAAAAAGTAGCCTAAGGCAAACATTATTAGGCGTATTGAGACCATCTCAGAGTATACTGCAATCATTAGGCAACATAAATTTTTTAAAAATGAAAATGTTTAAGTATGAAAAAAGATGTCTAGACAACATGGATGAGGATGACTTTACTAGTATTAATTAAGAAAAAGATGAAGACAGATAAAAAAGGGAAGCTATAATTGGAAGCAGCAACTGAGACAGCAAAAAGAAGTAGTCCAAAAGTTGTCCTTATTTATTCTCATAAATATGTAGATTATCTTTGTTCCTCCAGTGACTGAGTTGCCTGGTTTGTGCTTCCCTTTGTTACCTGATACTAACATGCTGCTGAGGAACAGGGAAGTCCAGCATTTCCATTCAAAGATCGGAATACACAAATTGCACACTTTATAGGAAATATGTAGCTCCTTCCCTATCCTCCAAAACATAACAAGACAGGTTTTCTCCTACTAACTCCAGCTATCTTCTGTCTAAAGGAAGCAGCATCAGGTCAATGAATAGGTGGGGTATTATTTTCTGACTCAATCTTTTTCCATGATGCTTTGTCGTAACAGTAATGCTACATTTATCAAAGAGTTTGTGTCTGGAACATACTTTTAAGATTAGCCATATTTTTAGGAATTCTTTGTAAACAGAACTTCTTCCTTTGAAGTAGGATTTGAAAACATCGATAGTGTTTATCCCAGAAGGGAAATAAACAAGAAGATGCATAATTAATGTATCAAAAATAATGAGTTGAGAGGGAGCTTTCATTCTCTGTCTCATGACAGAAGAGTAAGATTCAACAAAAACTGACTAGTGATTTATTTCTTAAAATAAACAAATAAATAGAATACATTAACTCTTTCCTTTTTGTTGTGAGATTGATGTTTTACCCAAACTAATTTCTCTTGGAGACAGGATATTAAGCTAAGCACATCACATCTATTAATGTAATACTTGGTTGCTTAGAACACAGATACTCTAATAAAGAAGTTCAGTAACAACAATAGTCTTAATGCAAACATTTAGCTTGGGATTTGATTCCAAATAGTTATATGGTTTATTCAGCTACCAAATATCAGCTGACCCATGGCAATCATCAGTGTGCATAGTCTTAGACCATAATAAATGCAAGTTAATGCACTACAAATTAGAAGGCAGTGGTTAAAGATAACTTGCATGACTTGGTCAGAGGCAATTTGTTAGCACAATAACTTGATTGTGTGTTTGAGCTGCTAACACCAAATTCATCCCATCCAATAGTAGGCAACCACTTAATCTATAAATACAAAATGGCACATGGCCCTTCTACAGTGAACGAGAAGACCAAACACAAGACTATTCACATCCTACATGAAAGGAAATGCATCCTCAAAATGCCAGTTCTCTACAGGGAAAGACTAAATTGGTAGGTTAGGAAGGTAAATCAAAGACATCTATGAAGAATTAATCTGGACCCCAATGTTCAAATCTTACTCTCACCAACTATTTCTGCAAGATTAAAATAAACCAATGTCATGGTTTAACCCCAGCCAGCAACTAGGACCATACAGCTTCTCACTCCCTACTCCCCTCCTCCAGTAGGGTAGGGAGAAGAGGGGAAAAAAAAGCCTCATGACTTGAGATAAAGACAGTTTAATAACAAAACAGTAATGGAAGAGGAAAATAATAATAACAATAGTAAAAGGATATACAAAGTAAAGTGATACAAGTCGTGCTCACCACTCGGTGATCAGTTGCCCAGCTCATCCCGAGCAGGTATTGTGGATCCCTGCCCGCTGGCCAAACACCATATTTATACTGAGCATGATGTCTATGGTATAGAATATTCCTTTGGCCAGTTCATCATCTCTATGCTTCCTCTTAGCTTCTATGGGAAGCTGAAAAAGTCCTTGACCAATATATATATATATATATCACTTAAGAACAACTAGAACAATATGTGCTATCAACATTGTTCTCATACTAAATGCAAAACACAGCACCTCCTAGGAAGAAAATTAAATCTATCCCAGCTGAAACCAGAACAACCAAGAAAACCTGAAGACTGCCATTTCCAATGACTACATGTTTGTACAAGGTGTAAGCCTTTCCCTTGCATAAGCTGTTTGCTAAATCTTTGGCTAAAGACCACCCTCCTACTGTTGACTGAGGAGCTGACTGTATAAACATTCCTCCTCCTCTTCAGAACAGACTTAGATGGCTTGACTTGGATAACTGGTCCAACCTGATTAAACAAAGATAGTTGATTTTGCACGAAAGCTGCTGAATAGTCCCTGAACAATTTGTTCTGCTACCTCAACTGTCCTCCAGCCCAAACTCCAACTCAAAGAATGAACTATAACAGGGTCAATAACACCTCAAACCACTGCAGCTGTTTCTCAAAGGTCATCTGACCACAGCTGAAATCCCACTGATTTCACAGAACAAAGGCCTCTTCCTCCAAGGAGGACAGGACCTGACCGTGGATTACAGGCACACTGTGAACTGTCAGTCTCTCTGTTAAAAACTGTTAATAATTCATTATCACCATTTTATACCAGTCAGCCCCTGGAGAAGAGCAAATTAAAAATGCTGCTTGAAATATCATCCTTATCAGCAATACTGGGAAAAAAAGATACAACTCCGTTTCCCTACTCTCACTGCTTGCACACACACAAGGAAAATGGCCTTCTTTAAAAGAAAACAGTTGCTGACATTTTATATTTCTGTTTTTATTTTATTTACAGAAGACTCTGTCTACTGGGAAATGACATTTTCCTTCAGCTATGAAAATATACAGAAAAAAGGTACAGCTGGCATTTACAGGAAATACAGCTAGAAAATTACAGGGGACAAACAACCACCTACGTTTTCTATAGTTACACAGAAATACGAATTAGAAATTGTATTATTGTGGTATTATTATTTATTCTAATACGAATTAGAAATTGTATTATTGTGGTATATTTATTATTCTATTTACGACCTCCAAGAATGGATTCCTTTTCATAATATACCTGTTATAGCACCAGTCAACATTATCACAAAGAATGTTTCTTGAAATTACACTCTTAGAATGCAATTATAAGTTTTTGTAATATTTTGACAGAAATATTATATTACATAATGATGAATGTACATAAATATAGATTCAACATTTGATCAAAATTACAAATGAATTCTTCTGTTATCCAGGAATTACCATAGATTTTTATTGTAAGATAATGTCTAAACGATCACATGAATTTATTTATAATCTTGAAAATACAGGCAGAAAGATGAAATACTAAACTCAAAATAGAATTATTTAATCAAATCTATTATATTCAACCCAGAAATAGGATACCCTGGTAACAGCATACTGGGGTTAGGCAGCGCATTTTGACTAAAAATGCATATTTTTATTCATGACTTCTACAAACTGTCAGCAGCTGTAGGAATACAGACCTTACGTTGCCAATGATAGCTGACAGCACCAGTGAAGTAACCAGCTTTCCCCTTCCCTACATGCTTGAAGAACTGTAATATCATTTATCCACTGCAAAGGTTTACAAAGGCCTGGCAGAGGGAGATTAATATGGTTCTTTATGAAGCAAGCAGCAATGTTTACATCCTTCCTTCTCTCTCAGTAGCGCCTGACTATAAACCCTTTGTATAATCAGGCTTGATGGGTGTTACTGGAGGCTCAGAGTAAAACAAATGCAAAAATCACACTTTAAAACAAATGGAAGAATATTAACTCTTTGTGGAAGAACTACAGTATTCAAGCAGGATCAGCTCTGTTTCTGGCTTTTGATTCACCTTACACCATACAGCCAGCTTTTCCAGCAGAACAGCAGCAGAGCGTTGCAGACATCCCTGGCCAATTGCACTGCAAGGCCAACGATGCCCACCCCAAAAAGCTGAAAGACTGTATTACCAAGATCTTCAACTCAAATACACACAAGAATCACAGAATCTTCTGGGTTGGAAGGGACCTTAAAGATCATCTTGTCCAACCGTCAACCTAACTGACAAAAATAGACACCCACACAACAAACAAGGAGCACCACCATCACTAAACCATACCTCCCAGCACTACATCAACCTGTCTTTTGAACACCTCTAGGGATGGTGCCTCAACCACTTCCCTGGGCAGCCCATTCCAATGTCTGATAACCTTTTGAGTGAAAAATTTTTTCCTAATATCCAGCCTGAACCTCCCCTGGTGCAACTTGAGGCCATTTCCTCTCGTCCTGTCGCCTGTGACTTGGGAGAAGAGACCGACCCCCACCTCTCTACACCCTCCTTTCAGGTAGTTGTAGAGAGCAATAAGGTCTCCCCTCAGCCTCCTCTTCTCCAGGCTGAATAACCCCAGCTCCCTCAGCCTCTCTTCATAAGACTTGTGCTCCAGACCCCTCACCATCTGTGTTGCCCTTCTCTGGACCCGCTCCAGCACCTCTATGTCTTTTTTACAGTAGGGGGCCCAAAACTGGACACAGTACTCGAGGTGGGGCCTCACCAGTGCCAAGTACAGGGGGACAATCACCTCTCGGGCCCTACTCGCCACGCTGGTCCTGATACAGGCCAGGATGCTGTTGGCCTTCTTGGCCACCTGGGCACACTGCTGGCTCATGTTCAGCCAGCAATGTTCAAACCTTTTCTCCACACTTGTCACATAGACTCTGAAAACTGAAAGCAACCAAGAGGTGGCACTCAGTCTCTTAGGAGGAAAAAATTAGATGCATTTTACCCACAGGAATTTGGCCTCCTCATTCCCGAGTGACATTGTCATCAGCCTCCTACGATGCCACAGCAAGGGGAGATGCACTACTGGGAGTCACAAGTCAGCAACAACTTGAATGCTGAACCTTGATAATCCACGCAGGAGTAAAGCAAACGGTGGGACACCATAGGTTATATTCTGCTCTCACACAAACACACACTGAAGTTAGCACGGATTTGGCAAAATGAGTTGAGCTGATTGGGATTGACTCTGGTGTAAGTGCTGAGCATGATATGGTCGCATGGCTATTGCTCTAAAGCAGCACCTCAAGTTTCTTCTGAAAATCCAGGTTTTTTTCTGTATTTCTGCTGGCAATTATTCACTTGCTTGTATCAGTCTCACTATTTTTTACACTGTAATTAAAAAATTTCCAAAAAATTAGCAACTATCTTAAAGGATTGCAGTACTTTGGGTATTACCCATTAAAAAATGTAATAAGGTTGCTGAAGAAGAGAGTAATCCAGACTATTAAACAAACACTTCCAATTCATCCCAAGAAGGGTAAAAATTAACAAAGTTTCTGTGTATACACCAGGAGCACACAGGCACATGCTTACATGTGCATATTCTCTTTCCAGAGCATTCAACATTTATTTCTCAGCCCTGGAGGTCCTGAAATGACAGGCCTACAACTGTGTCTTTGTTGAGGCATAAAAGAGCTCCTCTAAGTTATTTTTAGGTTCAATTTTGCCCCTCCTCCCCCCACAAATCATCTTCAGAGTCCTACAGAATCAACCTCCCAGTGGGTGGCTTAGCTTTAAAAAAAAGAAACCAGAGACAACCATTTGCTGGAAAATTATTTTTGGTTGTAATTGTAGGGTGGGATTTTCTGAAGCTCTCATTTGCTGCCACTGGCTAGCAAGAGAAGTTTAATATGGTCTCCAGCAGGAGCAGAACTAGGCCAGCAAGAAAGTCTTTGAAAAGCCAACCTCACAATTACAATTACAGATTTTGTAAGGAACTCAAGAAATAGTCAGCTGCCCTAGATGTAGTATCTACAGTTAAGCAGCATTCAGGGTTCTTTATCTCCCAGTCACCATTACTGATCATATAGATTCTTATATAGTTTCTTCGCTAGTACCATTTGTAGGTGACAAAAACACCACATGGAGTATTAAATATGTAGGGCAGGGTATAGCTAACTAATAAATTTGCTCAAATGTAAAATTTGATAATGCCACAGAACTGTAAGGAGGAAAAAAAAAATAAAAGAAAAAAAGCCACAGAAATGCTCTAAGGGCTGAAAAGTCAGCTTTACTGTGTAAGGCCTCCAGAGCTCAATCTGTTCAGCAAGAGCAAACTGTTTTGTACTTAGACAGGGAAAAGTTGTAATGGCAGAGAAATGCTCAGTTTTGATGATGTATGTGTGTTAGGATATGATAGCTGAAAGCAGAAATAAAAAGACATGATGTTGTGGTAGTGAAAATAAACCATTTTTTAAGTTCATGCTTTCATCTCTTCCGTGTTCACATGAGATTTAGGATTGGGAAGGAATCTTACCCCAGACTGTGCTGACTGAGAAGCGTTCAGCCAAGGTGTGCAGCGCGGACCTGGAGCAAGTACCACCTTCTGCCGCTGCTGAGGCTTCAGGCACTGGTGGTGTCTGAGCCTCCCCTGTTTGCTTGTAGCGTGCAGTGCTTTGGGGCAGAACTGAGCCACTCTTGGGCTCAGTACAACACTACTCAACACAATTTAATAGCCAGCCTGAACTTTGCATGATTTCATTCTCCCCTTTCTGGTCTCAGACCTATGGTCAGTCCCCGTGCAACATTCAGACCTGTGCTAATAGCATCAGTTCTCTGGTTCTTCTCCTTACACAGCTAGCCTTGCTTTTTTCCACCTCCTTTCAACTGCAATTTTACTCATTTCTAAATACAGAGAGGAAATTTTTGCCCATGGTTTCCTGCCAAGTGCTCTTTCTTTCATGTTTTTGCACCCTGGCTTTATTAGCCTTGTCTATCAGTGTGCCCAGAAGATGCTCTCACCAATGCACCTGACAGGATGTTCCTAACATTTCCTAAAGTGCCATCAGTAATGAATTGTCTTGCTTCTTATTTGGAAAGCATTGTAAGTTTCTCCTCTCTCCTTCAGCCTGTCAGTGCAAAGCTTTCCCTCTCTGGCATTAGGCATTCTGCTGATTAATCTAGTGCAATAAGAAGAATTACAAATGTTTGGAAACTGCATTACTTAAAAGTTCAGTAATTTTAGATTATGAAAATTCACCTACAGTAACTCTTTAAGATTTTCTCTAAAGGTATTCATGCCATCTGTAGCTGCTGCTTTTATTAAGATTATATTTAATATATTTGTATTTTGGTGCAGATTTGTATAGCGGACCAGATGCAATCAGGGTCCCTTTCTGCCAGGCATTCAGTCAAAATTTAACATTAGGGACCCTTGAGTCCAACATAGTCATGCATTAATATACAAAATCACTGCTTTCCAATAGATTTCCCTTCCCAACTTGTGCTCCTGTGGCTCTAAGGAGGATTTTCTGAAAAGTGATGCTAGGGTATTTATTTGAGAAGTGAGAGGTTCTGGCCACTTACCGGTGGTCACAGAGTGATAAAGGGTGTTACCCGCTGCAGACCACGGACTACAGCAAGTGTGTTACACTGCCCAGTTTGCTGTGCCCCAATTTGCTCTTGTTGCCTCAGCCTCCTATTTTTTTTTGCCCCCCACCTGGAAACTTCAATAGGTTGGCTTGTATTCTGCCTACGATTTTTAATCGAAGAGGAAATACCCACCAAATACCCCACCACGCAACCCTCTTCATGCCTCCTGAAGTGACACAAGATTTTTACTGACATCTCTGACACCACTAAATCCTAGCACTCTTATTTACATTAGGCTTTTTCCTTGCTTCTTAATTCTTCATTTCTGCACATTGGCTTTTATCTAACATGACAAGAATTTCTATAACCATTTATATAAGCACTCACAATTCTCTTAAGAAGTACTCTCCCTCTGCGTCGGATATGACATTGTGTAGCAGAACTGAGGTCAGTTTAATCCAACCTCCCTTCTTTCTATTTTTTTTTTTTTGCCTTTATCAGATACCTGAATACATCTGAAAAAAAGAATCTTAAGATAAAGACATTAGAACATCAGTATACACCTGCCTTCCCTTCTTGCTATAAGACGAGCTGGTGTGCATCCATGCGTAGAGCTAAGACCCTGCCCTGGACCCTCTCTCTAGTTTTTAATCAAGTCTTTAGATTTCACTCCCTTCCAATTTCTTTCATAACCAGTCAGTACCAGTTTGCAGTACTCTTCTCCTAAAAGCCTTTACTTCTTTTCCCCTCCAGGATCTCAGGTGGTTCAACACGTGTGTCACGGGACAGACACGTGGCAGATCCATGGGGGGCTGCTCCCAAAGATCCAGAGGGCCATTTGTGATGGGCTCCACCACCTCATGGAAAACAGCACCGAAGGGATTAGCCTTTTGGCTCTCAGGAGGAATAACTGATCTTTGTTTTTGTCATCAGCACTACCGGGAGTCAGGCTTTACCACGGAAACTGCTGATCCAATTACCAAACTGGATTAACTGAATCCTGGTCATATAAGCATTTGTTGAAGAGAGAAAAATTGTCTTTCAAGCTACAAAGTTCACTCGTTCATATCACTGTTGTGGTAGAAATTTGTATCTTTACCCGATTTATTACTGAGTAACCTCTTGAATGTCCAAGGATATCACTTTGCTCACCTCCCACTGTAAGCTTTGAAGCCTTCTGAAATCCCTATTGATCCACTGCTAACTCCCCTGAATTCCTAAGTCAACAGCAGCAGCGGAAACTATAGCTTGCAGGACTTACTGCAGAAACCCACTTCTCAAAAGCCTGGTAGCACACAGAACTGTTTTCTCAAAGAATTGTTAATCTGTCTCCCTGCCATCTGTGACGCTTTAAAGAGCAAAAGCCAACGTTGCTCATCTCAATAACCAAATTTCTTTTGCCACCGCTCCTCACAAAGGTTCGCAGCATAGACCTGCACGTTCTGCAAATCATTTCCCTGGATAACATGTCTTTCAGTATTTAAATTTTTATTAGCAATACTTTAACACAGTTCTGCCCACCCCAAAGACTTCAGTCACGTACGGTGCCAATGAAAAGCTCCAGCTTCTTCAGAGTGACATCTGACAGCTAAAAAATGTGCCTAACAATTACAGACTTCACCAGATTACAATCTTAATGACAGAAAAAAATCCACCTTTAATAAAAGAGCCATGGAATCTAAATATCCTCATCAAGCAGGTAGCACTCTAATATTTCACCTTCAGTGGAAAATACCTATGTGTTAAATTGAATGACTGACAATTAACTTGCTTCAGAAGGGAGATGATAATCACACCTGCTGCCAAATCTGATGTGTACCACACTGAAGTAGTCCACTGATTATGTACTTCAGAAAGCATGTATTAGTATGCAGCTGAGGAAGACACTCAAGTTCTGCAAATATATCACAGTATTTTTCAGTACATCTTAAGTGTTAATACTATTAACATATAACATTTATGAAGAATCTCCTTGCTTTATTAATCACATTGAGATTTTCATTACAGGTTAATTCTAAAGGAAGTTAATTAGTTCAATTATACCTTATAGAACCAGAGTTTCTTACCAGGACTGTCACCTCTCTCAGGCAATGTACCACTATGCTCCGTTAAAACAATGCCCGCTGTAAATTCTTACACAGCTCAATACAACCTTTAAGTTGTCTAGAGCTACAAAGACTGAGCTGCCTTTACCAAGAGACCACCTGTCTATTCAACATCTCCATTTGATTAACATTAGACGCAAAACCGTTATTGTCCTGTATTTGCCATGTCTGCCGGAAAACTTGCCTAATATTAATATCACTGTAGTCTTGAAAAGGGACAGATTGTACTTCAATAGAGCCCTTCTGAGGTGAACATGCAGCAAACACTTTTATGCCCTTGTAATCAACAGGAAATGGCCATGGATAATGAAGACTATTTAAAATGGTGTCACATCATCTTGTTGTGTATATTCTATTAAGTTTTCAAAAAAAAAACCCAACCAAATTACTGTAAGAGTGAAAAGTCACTTCAGTAGAGATGGAGTTCAAGTCTAATCTGCCGTGTGTGTACATAATTGATTTATTTTTTTTCCAGGTAATTTATTCCTGAAGGTTAACAGTGCATACACAATTGGGAAAGAACATAGCTTTTCAAAAGGCAAAAGACCTGGATTTTAGGGAGATCAACTATTAACAAAATGAAAATTAGAATAGATATCCCTAGTTCACTTTGTTCATCTCCAGGCATGCTACGATCTTGTCAAATAAGGGGACCCTTCTACTTTTACTATCTTTTCTGCACTGTTGCACCCTCATTGCACCAACTTGATGTCTGTACTACAGTTCCCCAGATTTAGAAGTCATATTTTACTGCTTTGAGAGGTGTTTAACATGCCTCTTGGTGCAAGGAGAAGTACCAACAGCAACAGACACCTAAACACCCACCTAACATATTCTTAATAGTAATAATAATGGCAACTTATACCAGAACATAGGAACGAATGAGCAACCAAGAGCATCTATCATTTCAAGCCAGTTTACAATGCACAGCAGAAATGTACATGGAAATCAGGAACTCCTCATTAATAGTTTTCATTTGTCAGACAAGGAATAAACTCTGCAAGCAAAATTCTCCTTTGGTAGTATCGATTTAGAAATGCAAACTTAACACAGGATTAGATGCTTAAGGTTTTAACAGCGAACACACACAAAGTAGTAGTCAATAATGACAACAAAAGACCAACTTCTAAATCTTCTTACTGGTTATTTCTAAAAAACTGTCTCAGTGAAGACATCCTCAGCCTCTAGAGAAAGCTGGTCACCCCTGCACTTCAATGACATATTGGTCATCTCCATATTCAACGATATATTTCAGCTGTCTCTCACTCCAGTTCTATGATGTGTCATGTTGAGATGCCTTTGGCTTTTCATTAATTTTGACAATTAAAATGTACTAAACACCGTAACTTTTTGTATTGCTACTAGTGATGGAAGCGAGTCCTTCATTAATATCAACATTCATATCACTTCTGGATCTGGCCTACAATGTGCAAGATTACAGAACTACAGTAGCAATATTTTTTTTTTTTCCTTTTTACAAATCACTGAAAGAATTATAGAGAAAATGCTATCCCTTAAAAAAAAAAGATCATGTACAGAATTTCTCTGTTTCCCAAATCATGAGGAACCAGAGATGCAGTTTAGCAGGCAACTTTTCCTTTCTCCTATTAATATTTTTGGTAACATTTTGCAAGCTACTTCTGTGTACACCACACTTGAGCAGACAGCACCACCAAGTCCTTGCTGCGATTACAAATAAAGGACAGAGGAGTATCAATAACCGTGTTTAAAAACTGCAAAGTTAAATGAGCCATAAATACTGGACTGTTATATACCAACCCCCGAGTTCAACTTGAGGATAACACAGCACACAGATTTTAATACGATAAATAGCGTAGCAGGAAACAAGATAAGCAACACTCATTACTGTGACTATAAAACCAGATACAGAAGCAAGCTGGAAGCACTGGACACACACCACTGGTGTGGACAACACAGCCCAATGGGCAAGACATCAAACCCTTATCAGGAGACCCAAGTTATATTTTCTGTCTCCACAACCCAGCTCCTGTTTGACTTCAGGGAGACCACTTCGGTATCAGCTTCAAAAATAAACACTGTAACATGGCGAAAAGGAGGCAAAAAAAAAAATCTCTAAAACGGTTTGATTACTGTTTAAATGAACAGACAGTTGAACCTGTGAGTCAGTGTCTGAAGTTGGTGAGGGCATGGGAAGAATGACAAACAAACTACTTTGAGTAGTGCTTGCCTTAACTTCCCTGCAATAAGTGCAAAAGCCACCAAGGTCAGGTCTGCTTTCCCCTGATTTCCATGAAGGCAGAAGCTGTCAGAGTTAGATTTTTCCCTGGCTATACATATGTATTTAAGTGCCTTCACAGTGAGAATGGCTGAAACATCAGCCCTGGGTGTCTGTCCATTTAAATAGGTGTTTGCTAACTGAAGGCTTAAAAATCCAATGACCTTTTATAGTTGCAGCAACAGCTGTATTATCCTGCCAATATCTACTCTCCCATGAACACCACGCTCATTAGGTGACATTAAGCTTGATTGCCATAAAGGTGATGTAGCTGAGCTTTAAATGGTACCTGCATTGTCCTATGGATATTTATTCCACAGCTATTCTGTAATTAAAGGCTTTATCAAGCCCTTTGAGAATTTCACTTACAAATAGAGTTAAAGAAATGTGAGTTGTTCCAAATTACTGTATTTTCACCCAGCAATTCAGACGATTGCCAGAAAATGCAGCCAAAAATCTCAAATAGTTTTTAGACCAGGAAATGAGATTAGCAACAATCAGATCACACTACTACTATATTATTTTGAGAGACCTTTCAAGGTACTGACCTAAACATCAATTATCCTTCTGCCTCGCATGCATACAAATAAGTGTCTTGAATCCCACAATTTAGAACACAGCTGGTGATTCTGATGGTTGAACAATATGTTATGTTCAAGAAAAACCTCCTGCATGCGCTTCCTTGCAGCACAACAGAATAAAATCCACATTTCCCACTCAACCAAAACATTGCCACGCTGAGAGCTAAGAGACAGAGCTATGCTCAGTCAATATCTCTTTGATATGCTATCTGGGCTACAGTAAAGCTCACTTCATACCCTTTCATAGCTAATTCCTCCCATTTGAATTGTGGTTAAAACAAATGCAGAAGAAGTCAACCCAATATAAACATGAGCCATCATATAAAGACAGATCACCCGAAGTCTACAAAGCTCTCATCTACAAATCAATTCCTTGTCCCAGCCCTTGAATCTAGAAGTAGTGGCAAACAGATTAAATGCGAGTGCTGAAGGATGCAGACACACAGTACATTATACCTCCATTTCAACCTTTCTTAAAGGTAGTTTAAGAAGGGCAGTAAATTCTGTTATTTCAGTGAATTATGCTATACAGATTTAAAAGATTTATTTCTTTCTACGTCCATCGACATTCATTTTTAGTGTAATTAAACTGCCCTCATGGATGAATGAGCACGGATAACAACTGGACGTAGAACGAGAGCATCCACCAGCAATCGTTTTCATTAAGTACATAACCAAAAATTATTTGTTAGGTTGAAACATAAAATGCATCTAAAGGATCTCATTTTGTTTGAAACCTGAAGGACAGCCACAGCATGTGACCTTCTGAGAGATGAGGATGTACAACTGAAGCATTCAGGAGCAAACAAGTCAGTCCTTATTACTGCTGTGAAGTTTAAATCTAGTTTTTACAGGTGAGGCTCTAATGAAAATATAAGCCAAATAAAAATGTCAGCTGTTAGAATTAGGCCCTTAGCAATAATCTAATCACAAAATAAAATAAATCTAAAAGCTTTAAGAAAAAAAAATAATCCAAATATTCTGGATGTCTATAAGCAAATCCAATTTCCAACTTTTGTCAAGTTGACAGTTCTTTAAAAGCATCAAATAACCAGGAAATTAAATAGGAAGTATAATTTAGGAAGCAGAGGAAGAGTAATAAGAGACAGTAGAGAGAAATAAGTGTTTGGCTTTTTTAATCCAGGCCCTTGACGTGTTATTTTTTCCTGTGTGTTGCTTAAAATATTATCAGCACTACTTGCAATACAAAAATCTACTTCCATAATAACCACCACAACCCCCAAAACAATAACAACAAAAATTGCTTCTAAATACATAGGACATAAATTTTTCTGAGGGAAACCATGTCTAAGGATGCCTAAGTTAGTTCACCTACCAAATTTTTCAGTCTTTGGAGAACATGAATTTGGACTTTGATGTTCTCTTCTGACTGTTCCAGTATGAAACCGATTCTTGCACAGAGCTATCTTATAAAGGTCTAGACACACACAGAAAAAAAGCTTTCACACTGTGTACAGATCCTACATGAACAACCTTTATATCTAGGATAGTGAAAGCAGAATCAGCAGAGAAAGCACAAAGCATCACAGCTACACAGTACATAGACCCAGGAGTGATTACATCCATTTAGTAAAGCTTGTGATGGCTCTTTCCCCTCCCCACCTCTAAAAGCAAAAAAGTCATTTCATAAAATTCTAGAACAGCAAAATTTCATTTTTCATACAATCCTGGCTAAAAAAATTATATATTTTATATCAGTTTGTGCAGAATCAGCAGAGAAAGCACAAAGCATCACAGCTACACATTACATAGACCCAGGAGTGATTACACCCATTTAGTAAAGCTTGAGATGGCTCTTTCCCCTCCCCACCTCTAAAAGCAAAAAAGTCATATCAGCAAATTCTAGAACAGCAAAATTACATTTTTCAGACAATCCTTGCCAAAAATTTATATATTTTATATCAGTTTGCGTATTTTTACATTTAAGTACTAGCAGAATTTAAAAGTATTACCATCATTGGTATTAATAGACTTTGCATGCTTAAATCTGACAGAGAGAAGCGAGAGCATTTCCCTTAGCTTTCATTATACGATGCTTTAACTGCTAAAAACGTCCTTGTTCCAGTGCCCCTGGAAAAATAACTGTACTAGGAAAGAGACTATTTGAGCTTCAGAAATCTCAAGAGGCAGCTTCCTATTCAGTTACGTCATCTAAAGATATTCACACCTTACCCATGAGTGACATGGAGGCCAAGACAAGGTTAAGACAATGATCTACCATCGACTCATTAGTGGCCCTGCACCACATCCACAAGCTTGCTCTAACCATTTCTGCCACTGTGTGTTTATTTAATTTTTCAGGATGACTGGAAGCTTCACATTCCAGGTGTAAAAAGAGACTCTCAGTCCTCACCATTATCTTATGTTTCTAATTATCATAAGAATACTCTTCTGCTTTTCTGAAAAGGAGAACTACAGCTGACAGGGTAATCCCAATGAGCAATACAATTATTTGTCTTGGTCCTCTCTTCCCTAACAGTTGCTCATTAAGAGACTTGATGCTAGCGAAAATTGTGTCAGCATTTTCCCTTAATACAAAGCAGTAGCTTTCCAGTCACTGACTATTTTGACATTTCTAGCTGAAAGTAAAAACATTTCAAAGTCTGTGTTGTCTGTAAGGGATACAGAGAGTGGATGATCTGTTTATTCTTGCACATTTGCTTTCAAGGTTTATCACTTGGTCCATGTACGAAGGGGAAAAAAAGCACAACATGCAAAGAAATCACAAAGAGAATACAAAAGAGGAGTTTATCTGCTTACGTACACTGTTAGCAAAGGGCGCAACTGGAGCAAAGAGGGAGGCAGAGAATATGGGGCATTGACACCCTTTGCCCCTCTCATATGGAAAGCAGGAGGCGATCTGGATGGAAAATTGTCACTGTTAATTGGGCAGAACATCTGGCTCTGCTCCCTTTGTTTATTGTATACAGAATACAGGCAGTATCTCCACAAAGTAACATGCATCAGCACCACAACACCCCTTTGAAGGTAACTTACAGGACCCATTCTGTGACTCTACACTGTCCAGTCTCCTGCAATCAAAGAATATAGGCAGCCCAAAGGCAAAGATGCTGTGGGTCCCACCACAAGGCTCCCACACTGCACTATGCAGGGGAGGACAGAAGAAAGCCTCACACAGGCTGGGTTCTCACTATATAATTGGAAATCATACAAAAATTGTACTGGAATGCTTGGATGGAAAGTACCACAGAGAAGCAGACAGTGGCAGTCAGCAGCAAGCACATGTGTGTTGGGTTTCCCACCACAGGAACATGCTAACTTACCCCTTAAAGGTGGGGATCTACAGAGAAGGCAGCAAAAGGCTGTCCCAAGCTTAGCTTCCTTACACTAACGTATTTTCATTTTTTATCATCTTTTTCAGCATTTCTGTCTCCAGCTCTTGCCCTGGCCTGTTCTTTTGTGCTGCCCTTGACGCTTTCACAGACTTAGCCAAGGAAATATTACTCAAATATATGAAGCTGTTTTCTGCCACTATTACTGATACTAAACAATACAATATAGCATACAATTCTTCCTCTATGGCCTAATTCAGTATGAATGAAGGAAATAAAACCCAGTCCACAGAATTTAGTACAGTATTTTCTTTCAAAATAGTTTTCAAGCTTATCTAAACAATTTTATATGAGGAACAGAATTTATCTAATACAATACAATTACTCCACAGAGACACCAAAGGGTAAAGAAAAGAAAGAAAGTAAACAAAAATAACCCTGGCAGGATGTGTTTAGTTCCCATTCTGCAACTCTTCCCACATATAAAAAACACATAACAGAAGTCAACATACACTATACAACATTTATTACCAGCTTACCAATACAAATATGAAATTCTGCATTTCTAGAAGGGATATGTCTGTAATTTTTTGCTTTTCTGACAAGTTAACATCTAACTGAACTTAATTTTAATACAAAATCAATGATTTCTAGAGGATTAGTCTTGCAGTGACTGTTGTGTTCTATTATTACATTTCCTGATCTTACTTTCCTCACTATTACCAGAGTAGTCAGTGCTGGATGTCAGTTACTCCACATCTTTGAGTTCACTGAAGTCTCAACAAGGCAGCTGACCCACTCGCAACAAGTTCTCAAATGTGGTGAGTCCCCACAGCTCCACTGACTCCATCAGTGCCACCCAAAAGGGGTCTGTTTCTCCAGATGTACACAGATGTATTTGACTTAAGTCTGGTACAATGGTGCCCTTACCAAGCTTTCCAGCTTCCTTCCCCATCCTCACCTCCAGCTCTCAATGCCACCACTCTCCTCAGAGCCTTCTCAAGTAACCAAATCAGCTCGGAGACCGCTCAATTTCAGTTTGTCACACAGTAGTGCAGACATGGGTGCCATCTGTACATCATGTACAATGTGCCGTACAATGTGCCGACAGCTCAGAGTTGCATCACTCTCCTTCTTTCTAATTAACTTGGGCTAAACACTAGGCTATTTCTGAAAAAAAGATTCAGTGTGGAAATGACCACTAACACCTAACAAGGAATTTAATATCTGTACCCATATTGTTAAAATTAGCCTCACTTTTAACAATCAATTTCTACTTGAAACACTGAGCACCCATTCTTAAAGAAGAAAAGAAGCAGCTCCAACCATGACAATGCAGCTATTGTGCCTATTCACCAGTTAATGTGCTGCAAAGACTTACACACTGATATTTTATCTTTTTTAGCAAAACAACTGGCTGCTCCATCTATTCATTCAATCTCCAGTTTAGCATCATTGCCTTTCTAACACTTCTAGCAAAGATTTAACCTGCCTCTTTGGTCCTCACAAATGCATTAACAAAGCTTCCCATCAAAGTATCACCCAAAGTACTATTATTAGCTTAGCTTTAATATAGCACAGAAATTAAGAATGGCTGCAGCTAGAAAAAGCCTATGTAGATGTTACTTGTCTGACAGCTTCAGGCTTATTCTCAACACATTAAATAACTCAAAAATGACTCAGCCAGCTATTCACTGACATCAACCCTTGCACAGCTGAGTAAGTAATGTTAAGGGCCTGTAAATGGAAGGAAATCCTGTTATGAATGCCAGGAGGGGCATCAGTCTTTTCTTCCAAGCCACTGCTCCCTGTGAATAAGGGGAACAGCACTAAGAACCAAACACAAAGCCTGATCTCCAGCAGCTACAGTAAAGCCACACATTCTTCCAAGGTGGGCACACCAGGGGAAAAAGCTCCAAAAGACTCAGGAGCTGCTGAAACACAGAAGTTTTCAGAGGCAAATCTTAAATGGTAAAACTTCTACAGTAATACAAATTCCAGAGCAACTCTACTGTGTAAACAACACCTGGCTGTTCAAGCTTCTTGCAGTTTTTGGCTTTTTCATTTGTTTTTGCCATTTTCTTCCTTCAGGTCCCAACAACCTGCATGCTATTGGCCAGTCCACAACCGGACAGGCAGGGAGAAGCTGGGCTCTACTGCCCTTGGTCTGCAGCAAAACCATCTGCACTGAAAGTTAGCTTTTATGAAGAAAAGTAAATTGCATTCCTGGCATTTCTCTGTCTGCTATGCCGCCTTCTGATGGATAGAACACAATCAGAAACCCAGCAGATGCCCTACATGTCTCCAAACAGTCCAAAAAAAGGGAGTAAATGGATGCAAAAAGAAAATTTTAGTCACCACAAAACATCCTGCCAAAGAACGTTTGGCAAATACTGTTATTGAGGTGCATACAAGGGTAAGCAGATCCTTTCTGTCATTCCAGTGACTTGAGGAGGAGGAAAAAGGGGATGAAGGATGTCTTACAGAAGGGGATATCCTTGCAGAAATGGCAGCTACCCTGGGCTACCCCAAAAACACTAGCTCAACCTCAACAGCAAAGCCTAACACACCATTGAAAGCAATGGAGTTGTATTCCATTCTGGTTTTACCTTGGCACAGATCTTTTGGTTCTACTTTTGAATTACACCATTTTCTGTGATTAGGACTCAGGGCCATTATTTCTGTTCTTTAAAAAAAGGACCGAACTAAACTGAGAGCAACCTTGTTTGATATTAATACAAGTTGGGTGACGGGTAAGTTTTAACTCAGATCTATTTATCAAAGAAAAGCAAAGCAACATAAAAGTATCTGATAATACACAAATCAGTAAGAGTAAATGCCTAGCTTCTCATGCTGATTGCTTCTGGAGTTAATGAAGGACCTTCCTGCTCTCAGCTGCGCTGAAAGGTTTGCATTTTCCTCCCTTCTTTCAGTCCCTCTAAGGTATTGCTATAATCAACATCTGTCCTGGAGACTGCCAGTCAGATTTAGCATGTTTTGGCTCTCGTTTCCATGTGACAACTACTAAATTTCATAAGGAGAGCTCACGTGAGCACCACTGCGACACTTGCTGGACTGAACCACAGTTCAGTGAAGTGTTAAAAATGGGAATGTTGCAGCTCCCCCCTCTGTGGCTTCTGCCATCTCAGGAGGGCAGAGATCAGCCCTGTAACACAACCCTTACCTGTAGGCCACCAAACTGGCCTTTATATTATTTTCCTCATTAACTGTAGAGAGAGTGAGCTGTCCCTATAGCCCAGGGAGAGCCACATCTCTCTAGATTCCCTTGGAAAAGAAAATAACATCTTCAGAGGATTACATGTTTTATAACAACTTTTATTTCTCTGTCAAAAGCAGCCTGGCAGAGGCTTCTCCTCTTTACAGAAATTATAAAATACTGACTGCATAGTCTCTTAAAATAACTCTACCCTTAACTCTCATTACAAGAATTTCATCCTTTCAGTTCTCACACGCGCCTTGAATGTTTTTTTTACACCACTGCAAATGGAAAGTATTTCATTTCAAGGTTACCTGAATCATACTGAAAACAATTCACATAACTGAAACTAAATCACACCCATGGTCTCACTCATACTTCAATTTTTGGTGTAACTTACACGAAGTAACATTCTCTGAGCAAGAGACACTCAGACTCTCCGATTACTCCCCATTAACCACTAGAGGCCACCAGTTCACCTGCTGCTGCTACACCCAGGAGCACCTGACCACCGAAAGGTAATTCTGCTCCCTCTTCCACCTGCTAAACCATATTAAAGTGGGCTAGAAATATATACACTCTTGTCTCGCCCCTTGGTCATAAGTGATGCTGTATACTGGGAGAGAGAAGTACCTTAAGCAATCATATATTTAATGGAGGCACACACACACAAAATCTACCAAAAAAATAAAAGTATTGCAATGGGGGAGAAAAAAAATGGGGTTTTGTTGTTGTTTTGTGGGATTTTTTTTTTTCCCCGCTGGAAGCTATCAGTCCAAAGAAGGGTACTAATTTTTTTCTGAATTTTAATGCTGTATCTGGAACTAGTATCTCTGGCCTGAGACACGTCATTTAACATTTGGCTGCCCTTCCCTCTAGCTGTAATAAGCTGCCTAAGAAGCAAAGACAAAATGGATTTGATATCTCATTCCAGCACATCCACTTGGAGACAATCCCTACTATAGAAAATGGCAAAGAGTAATCATTTGAAAAAATGACTCAGTTTAGATGTCAAAAAAAAGTAAAGATGTTCAAGATGTCTTTAGTATATCTTTATTTACCTTTATTTCTTGAAGATTCTTACTTCTATATGTTGAAGTAAGGAGGGGCTACTAAATAGCACCTATACCATAAGCTCTTCCTTCACAGTGCCAAAATAACAAGGGAAAACCCTCAGCTTATCACAAACATTGCACTATCGTAGACAGATACTGAAAAATGTAGGTTTGGACAAAATCAGCCTAGCAATTTTTTCTGGTCTCTTTGGATTTAGCACCTATCTGATAGAAACTTTATAATTTAACAGCACTACAAGAAAACTACTTAAAGAGATTAAGTTATTCATTAAAAATTTTATCTGATACTAAAAAAGCAAGCAACCGACTGATTTCTGGAGAAGACAAATCTGTCTAAAGGAGAAAGCTTTAGTTACCATTTTCCTAAGGAGCATGCAACCTGGAAAAGGTAAGCTCACCAATTCTTTCCCTTCCACCCACCTGCAAACCAGCAGCTAAGACCACAATGCAGACACTGCTCACATGGAGATATCTTCAACATGTCACAATACAGTTTATCCTTGAAAATGAGACCCCCTTTTAAGTGCTTTTACACTATGCAGTGAAATAACATATTGCATACATTTATGCCTACCTCAGGGAGGTTCCATATCTGTGGCCAGGTGGTGCACTTCAGCCAGGCAAACAGTTGTCACACTGTGCTCCTCAAGAGCTGGGAAGCATTAGAAGTGGCAAAAGGTCGAATTCAGGAGACTCTTCAAAATCCAAGAAAGAAGCCTTTAAGGCTAAAACTAGATATTTGCACCATCTCACAGTAAGCAAAACTGCACAGCACGTAGGGAAAACAGCAGCCACATGCTGCACATCAGCCTCAAAAAAGCCTCACACACCAGATCCTCAGGTTCACATAACAAGCAGAACTCCCCTGAACACAATGTAATTGCATCAATTTATACCAGCTGTGAATCTAGCACAGGTTTTTTGGTAACTCTCCATTAACAGCTGGTATAATTCTGTTAAAACTGTGTCTTAGCACAGTTCAGCTGCAGGTCAGTCTGTTTCAAAGCAAGCAAAGATGATAACTTTGGTGAAACAGTTGCCTGAAATGCAATAAAATACTCATTAGGAAACTCAGGCTGTTTCCACCCTTGAGAACATTTATTAATCCCTGTATTAGCATCCTCAAATTCTTTCTGTTTGCTGTGTAAAACCAACCCCGTTTCTTTGCCACCTCCATTTTGTGTTGTCATAGAGCTGATGGAGTACTTGTCAGCTTGAAGCTTCTCCTCACAGTTTCAGGAGTCACTAAGCGGGTTCCAGGACAGTGGAGAATCAAGCCCCAAAAGTATAAAAATTATTTAGAAAAAGAAACATAACCTCTAAGTGAAGGCAATTCCAGCCATTCAGTGTCATTGAATCCTTCCCTTCTTTTTCCACGGATTTTCCAGGGATATCAGGTTTGCATACCCAGCAAGAGGGATGATCAGCTATTACATTTACCGAAACAAATTACACAAGCTGATGAGAAGTTTCTTGCAGCAGTAACAACCACAGCGCAGGAGAGGGCACAGCAAAGACAAGGCTCAAAATCAAGTGTTGTTATCAATGAAGCTTTGTCTATTCATCTCAGCAGAGAATCTGTGCTTCAGAAGAAATGAAATAGGGAGGGAATGGCTGTAATTCCCTACCAGGCAGCCAAATTAAAGAAGGACATACCTCTAACAGAGCTATTTAGGAAGTACTTCAGTAAGTACGCCTTAGTCCAGTAATTGCAGCATTCTTACAGCAGTAAATAGATCACTAAAAAGCAACAGCAATTCTGGGGAAAATGTGATTACGGGAATGGAAGTTCTCATCTAACTGTTTTGTGTTATTTAGCACGTATTTTCCAAGTCGTACATGACCTGCATTTTCAAAGAGGAGAATAACTGCTTCACCAAACCCAGGGAGAAAAAGACAGTTTGAGGAACTTGCCCATTAACATATAGCACAGTGGTTTGCAGACATCCAGATCGGCTTGATTAGCTGAATTAATTACCCTCAGCTCCAAGACTTTAACTATCACTTTTTCTTGACTGGCATTTAGTTTGCACAAGAGGCCCAACACTTACACTGAGCCCAGAGTTTTTACGTGTACTGGAGACTTAAAACTCCAAAACGTAAGACTGACATGTCTGCCAATGTGCAAGAAAAGAGCAGGCACACAGTTGTAGAGGTAACAATACGTAGTGCACCTCACGGTTCCTAGCATAGTCTCAGAAACAACAAATATTATATATTTCTATTCAGAAATAAAATTAAAACCAGTGACAGCATTCCTCAGTTGCACATACTATGCTAACCTCATTTGTTATTATTGATTTGTAGCATTCTATATTGAGACAATCTATGTCTTTTTTAAGGTAGCACGCTCAGCTGTCACCATCTACCCTTTTAAAATCTCCAAACATTTGTTTCAGGTTATGGTCACTGCCCTGAGGACCGCAGTGACAGGCTCGGATCATAAAAAGCGTGTTTCTGCTTTTCTGCTGAAGAAAGTCCACCGGCTCACAGCAGTGTGAGAGAAAAAAGAGATGTGAGGCCATCTGAATCCTGTCCTGTGACACATGCAAACTGACAGGTGTGGCTGGATAGAGCTGCTAGAAAATACAGTACGCTGAGCAATTACGAACTCGCTGTTTGTCTCGGGAAAAGAGAATTGTGTAATCAGTAAATCTAACCGAGTTGTATTGATCGAGCCAGCGATGTTGCCTCTTCAGAAACCTGATGAAAATGCCAACACAAAGTCCATCAATAGGTGCTCTACTGTTTACGGGGAGAGTTGAAAGGGGTCACCAAGTGTGCTGTACAGAACGTACTTTGCCTATAGGTACACTGCAGATTCTCACAGCTTGCCTGCTTTAAAAAGACTTCTGGGGGGGGAAAAAAAAGAAAAAAAAAAGAGTCCTGTTCAAGTCTACCTTCAATACCCTGTATGAACAGGCAAAGACCCAGCAGTTCATGCACTAACAATGAGGATGTATGCTACAGGTTGAGAACACGGTCTATTCATTGGCATGCAATCTTTATTGGCATGCAATCGGCACTCAGCATCCTTGATGCTGTCACACATGGGGTGTGACCCACGTCGACGGACTCTACCTTTCTCTGTCTCTTTTGCTGTGAAAAACTGCTTTCCAGCACCTCACACACAGTTTTGCCATGGCTTAGACAAATTTGTAGCATGCTTTGATGTCTTCGAATGAACAAACTGAAGTGAAAAGTATTGACCAGTTTACCCAGACAGCCATATTTCAAACAAAATTAGATGGAAGAGGTGAAAAAAATCCATCAGCAAACAGCAAAGTACGTAATGCAGAGAAAAAGAAAACGATCTGCAGAAGAGCAGGCTACTCTGGAAGGGGGTGAATACCCCGTGTACACAGTACCTCTTTCTCTTCTACCAATGAACTTGGTACAAAGGCGCTTGCAAACCTTTTGCTTAAAGGGAAACCATAACTAATGGCATCTGCCACAGGAACTGATCAGCATTCACTGAATTGCAAACCGCAGCTTCAGACACCCTCGACTCCCACACAATAGATCACCAGTGCCTCTCGGGTTCAACTGGTCTCCAGTGTGCCACTAGACTTCAAAACAGGAAAGTTGTTAAGTGACAAGTCAGCCAAGTGACAAAAGAACCAATATCAATATACATAATGCAACAAAACCAAGTGAACTTGGGTCATCTTGCTTACAACAGCATGGCTTTCCATCCCTGGAGAATCTGGGACACTCTCAGCCTAACAAGGCACTGATTCTTGTCTCACTTGGACTCCGGAGGGGGCACGACAGGAGCAATCTTTTGTCCCATCAGGGGAAGGGGAGGGAGGAAATGCTACAATTTTGAAAAGTCTAGTTGGAGGGAGGAAATGCTACAATTTTGAAAAGTTCAGATATTTACAGATATTTACAAAAGGGAAAGGATATCAAGGAAATGAGAAATAAATGTTTAAAATGGGGTCTGTGGCCAACTGGAGGATTGAACCAACACATTTTTGTACAGCGAGCAGTGAGAAATCGGTGACTTCAAGACTCAGAGGATCTATTTCAAGGATTTATACTGCATGCTTCATAGCATTTTCCTTTCTCATGGTGTCTTTAACTCTGCAACATATAACCAGATTGTATACGTAAATGGTCCAATTCAAACTGCTCGTCTTACCCGAAAAAGAATCTTAAGCAGTTTTGAATTTAAGTTAAACAACTGGACATGTAAAGTAAAAACACATTAAGTAAATCATAACTTTTGACTGGAAGAACCTTGAAACTGAATTCTGAAGACGTGTGGCACTCAGTAACCCCAGAAGCCCAGCGGACCTAAGGAGGTCTCCGGTCCAGCCTCCTGCTCAAGCAGACCAGCCTGGGGATTGACTGATGGGATTAGTAGAACAGCTAACTGGGGATGAAAATATTTGTGAAAATTTTGGCGTGGGAGGGAGAAAGAGGCTCTATGGGGAGGGCACAGCCAGAGCTGACCACTTTGACCATGGCCTCACCACCGCAGATGTGCCTGGCTATCACTGTTCCTGCCCCACCGGCTGCAGGATCCCCCTTGGCTCCCAGCTCCCTGTCCCACCGGGAGCAGTCACCTTGTGCTGTGTCTTGAGACTGAGCACTGAAGCTGGAATAAATTCCATAGACTTCCTCAAGCCACGGCTGTCACTCTGCATGGTGGAAATAAGAAGTAGCACTCTGTAAAACTGAATTATTAATACCACGGTTAAAAAGATGACAGTGTAACTACAGTAAGTACTCAAGTAGCTTCCCTAAACCTGTGTGCAAAGGTGATAGTCAGGACTATTGTTTAAGATTTAAGAAAAGCTTCAAAGTGAAAAAAATTGATTTTTAAAAATATTTTAAAAATTATATTGTAAAATAAGTTAGCAGTTCATAGAAGGTATTTAAAGCAACCTGAGTCTGGTTCATCAACATTAGCTAATACATGCTGTGGGGCAGAACCACATGTCCACTTACTGATTCACATTAGTAATTTACCCAGTTAATAAAATAAACCTTTATTTTGCAGGTTGATTACATTACCAGACCAGTAAAAAGCAGGTAGATGTGTCCCAGGCTTTCTGGGGCAAGGTATCTAGTCTACTTATAAATGGCATTTAAGAATAACATAACCAAAAAAAGAAAACTGACAGTATATTTCCTTTTAAGAAATGTATTTCAATTATTGAACAAATATCACGTTCATAGAAAAACAGTCCAACTTCTACAACAGGCAGCTTTAATGAGCCTATTTCCATAAAAATGCTTGATTTTCAGCTTCAAACCACTCCAGCGCCCTCCCTCAACTCCCTTGTTAGGCATCTCATTAAAAAGAAGTATTATTAAGAAGAATATTCTCTATTCTATTCATTTGAGTCTTATTCCATGTTCCAGGACTATTCCCTAATATTAGCCTTACCTGTTACCCAGAAAATACTCTAGGGCATCCACTGTTGATAAACAGACACATATACCTCTGCCTCCACCCTAATCTCAAAGAATACGGATTGATTTATGGATTGCGAAATGGTCTAATATTGCTTACAAAATCTCCCACCTTCTATTGCAATAAAAGTAAACAAAGAGTCACCTTCACAATAAAGCCTATTATTTACCACTTCCACAAGAGATGGAGGTTTCATTTCTCTACTCCCTGCCTTGCGATTTAGCCTTTCCCAGTTACGCAAAGGTAAACACACAGCACCCTACCCTCTCACCAAAAACTGCTGGATCCCTACCAAGCGCCTACAGTGTGAACAGAGCAGCCAGCCTCATCCATACCATCCCAGGTGACAGGCACCGCCACCTCTCTTGAGGGAAGGCTGCTGCATCAGGCTTTCCTTCAAAGCCAGAAACATCAGGACATACTCCATTTAACATCCCTTGTGTCTGCAACTTTGCCCTTCAGTCACTTGGCAGATATACCTTTCTCTTTTTGCAAAGAGCTCCTTTGAGCCCAACCTGCAGCTCCCCCTTTTTAGGGGTGAGGAACGGGGTGGGGAAAGATCCTTTTCTGGAGCTCTGTGCTGGCCTAAAACCATATTTAAACTCACTGATAAGGAAACCAGGCCCTGGGACGGATCCCCAGCATATACCTGACTCTTCATTACAGAGCAGCTGTGGCACCTTCGCATGGTCCACAGCCCCATGGTCTTCCCTCTTTGGTGGTACTTCTCGTAACAGCAGCTTAAAGCCGTCCCTTACATTTGGCAGCATTTCAAACCCCTTCACATTAGATTTGCCCAAGTTGTAACGGCACTGAAGATACAGCCCAAAAAATCAAGCTCTTCCAGAAGATCCCCCAATGAATAGCTGACCAGGAATATATTAACATTACGATATTCCTTAAATTCTCCAAGAAAAAACAAGACAATGCTTTTTCTCAATCATGACTGTGGTAGTTACCTGTACTGCTATATTTTAAGATTTACCATTGCCCTGATTCACAAGCAATACAAGAGGGTCAGAGAAAAGCAAGACCTCTGCCAGGTCTGCTCTTGTCTGGTTTTGGGTCTTTTCTGGAGTGCACAGCTGCTTTCAGAGCGATGAACTGCCCCATCGCTGCTGAAGATGTTACTTCAGGAAAACACACAGTGGTTTTAGTCCTTTTATCTCAGCAGAGGTCACCCTGAAAGCTGCATTGAAGAAACAAAACAGAAGCACATCTGATGTAATAAGCCTGGCTACTGAGAAGGAAAAGCCCCACAAGCCTGAAACAAAGCCTCCAGCAAAAGATTTTCATGTGCCCTGTGGCACACACAGCCATCAGCAATTTATGCATTTTAAAAAAGAGCTAAGGGAAGGTTTCAGATAAACTGCATTTTGCTGTAAAACAGTGACTTCATTTGCTTGGAAAAAAAGCTAGTCTTCTCATTTATAAATTAACATATGCAGAGATTACTGTCCCACTTCTCTGGTAAAGACTAATTTTTGTGCATTCTATTTTATTCCCCAGTTCCCAAATGCAATTGTGCAAATGCTTAACCTTATGCACTGAACTGAAGTCAATGGCATCATCCACACACTTAATGCCACATGTGAACAATTTAAACTTCTGCTGAAGCAGAACACAGAAACCAACCTGAAATTCAGGTCTCCATTCTTCAGTTTTGATGAAACTCTGACTGATGCTGGACTCTGCAGGACTAGGGGACTGTGAGGAAGACAGCCCTTAATAACCATCTCGGAGACAAAAAATGACACAGCAGCAGAACAGAGAAAGGAGCCCAGGATGTGTAGCTCCTCTTCATTTCAGATTGAGTCTTTAATTTCTCAGACCTATATGCTAATGAAGTGCGTTGTAAAGCTGTTTCAGTACTGATCCAGCCATGTGAATGCATATCTTACTCCAGACCTTTGCTGAAGCTGCTTGAATTAAGCTCAATGTAAGTGGCATAAGAAGCAGAGGGTAACAAAAATATATCACAGGTTCCTTAAGCCAAATTCTTACCGATTTTAAAGGACACTTGAAAAGCTGAAAGTGTAATCAAGAAAAGACACACATGGATGCTATGTAAGCAGCATATTTTTAATAACTGAACTCTCTTAAAAATTCGTATTAGCCCAATTTTACGATTTGAATGTATGAAAATACATACTGCAGTCTGTATGTCCATGCTGCATAAAGCTATCCGAGACACAAATGTGACTTTCTGAGGCAACAAATAGCAACCACTTCCACAGAAGCTGATGGGAAGAGATGCTGCCCAGCAGCTGTGGAAAATGAGGGGATCATCCACAGGATCATCTCCCTGCAGCTCCACGAGCCTCACACGCCTTTTCCATGGCTTTCTGACTCATTCCTAGAGTAAGAATATGTCTTTTAGAAATGGTGAGGCCAGGTCTAAGAAGGCAATGGGTAAAGGGTTCTAGGCAGGACACTTTCGCTAGCAGTGGTTATAAGACAGAACACTGTTATACAATCCAACGATGTATCACAGCAACAGTGTACCAGCAGGCTTAAAATATCCAAATATAAAGCAAGTTCACACTATAGATGAGCTTCATATTCCTTAGCAAGCAAAGATTTTGAAAATTAATGTTTCAAAATATTGTTATCCAATAGACAGGCCAAAACTTTCAACCTTAGCACAAGCAAAAACCTACTGCATTTTAGCACAAATAAGTGCTAAATAAGTTCATAAGTAAGCAAATACCAGCAGCTCTTCTCGTCTTCTTTTACTGAAAAATCAATTGTTTGCTGAGGAAAAACATGTGCAAGGAAAACATTTCAATCTCTATTAAGAAAAATGCAGAGCATTTCACTTTCATAGAAAAATGTGGACAAATTGGACTATTCTTTGTAAAGATTTATAAATCAGCTAGAGATTGTTGTCACACTAGGCCTAAAACAATTTTACCACACTTAGAGGCTCAGGAATGCTTTTGTTTGAGCACAGAACTTTTCTAAGCACACTGCAGCCCTGCTAAAAGCCACCAGCCCTCAAGTAGAAGCCCTTGGAGAGGTATTACCCTGAAAGCCATTTATCTTTTACTTCAATTTGCAAGCAAACACCAACACAGAGAGCCATTAGAGAACAAGTGCTCTCTGGATGCTGAAAATCAATGGAGGAAAATTAAAAATCAACAAAGCTCTCACATACAGCCTCCTAAATGAAATGGCCTGTGATCCAGTCAATCCTTGTTAAGAGGCGAATAAAATAAATTCTTAATCAAGGATGAGCTCTAGTGACACTTCTTATCATATTTATATTGCATATCATACATCTCTTGCTATATTCTGTGTCATAAGGACATAATCTGATAATAAAGCTACTCATAGTGAATAGAACAATTAAGAAACTATTTGCAACACTCAAGTTCTGGTGGCAGAGAAGAGGTTTAGGCTCCAAGAAGAGCAACTATTTGCAACACTCAAGTTCTGGTGGCAAAGAGGTTTAGGCTCCAAGAAGAGTGATGAGTGAGTGAAATGACACAAGTAAACACAGCAGAAGTGTTGTACAATATTTTGATAAATGGCCCTTCTCTTAGATCCTGAAGAGTAAAGGCACTTAATTTACTTTTTTTTTTCATTTACTTTTTTTTTTTTGAACAGTATTCAGCTAGTTATCAGTCTCTTTAGGTCAGCTCATAAAGCAGCACTGGGAGCAGCACACTGCCTTTGATGCTCTTGCATGTTGCTTATAGCCGTGGAAAGGTTAAAAAAGAAAAAAGTAAAACTATCAAAAAGATTTGTCTGTGCTACCTTACCTACTAATCGCTGTCACTCATGAACCAGTCAAACCACTGCCTCTGAGAATGTTACCAAGTATTGATGTAAATATATCAACAGAATGCAATGTCACATGTACAAATCACTCATCTACCTTGATAATTGCAATAAACTTGCAACAGCATGAGATATGCTAACAAAATAGGATATCATTCATCAAGGCAATTATTAGCCTTCCTAATGTAACAATTTCCCCATGATGTAATAGTCATGGCACAACTAAGCAGTTTTAGCCAACATATATTGAAACAATCTATACTGATTGATTTAATTTTCCATATTTTTTCTGAATGAAGAAAAGGTCACTCTTTCCAATTTGGGTGGTAATTTCTCAAAGCGGCAAGAAGACAAAACACAAAAGGGTTTCTTTAAATCCTTCATAATTTCCATTATAAACATGACTTCTGTGAGGAAAACAGAATTCTGAGGTTAAAAATAATCAGAAATTAGAAGCTTCCCATCTAAGACATCTCCTTTCATTTGCCTACACCCTGTTCAGCAAGCACTAGTACTGATAAGTTAACATAAAGGATAAGGTAGGAAACTAAGCACAGTTTGACTGAGATCAAGCAAAACATAAACAGCATCAGCTTATCTACCTTTTTACCTGATGCTGCAATTACTTCTAAATGGATATTCAATAGTACTGCATGGCATCATAACAGTTGATTGGTTCACAATAGCACTAGGTGGATATATGTTCAAGCGATGAAGCTGTTAATTACTCCAGAAGACCAGGAAAGTCTGAGCCTTTGCTATCAACATGGTTATTGATTTCTCCATTAATGAATGTGTCATACCCCCAGCTAAGGCTCTTGCAGTGAACCATCCACAGTTAGGTGTTGTGGATCCAAACTCTGCCAGTCAAATCTGGGCAGGATGTGGCTTCTCTTTCCCTGCACTTCTAGAGAGGAACCAGCTGTTCAGGCTCTGCTGTGAAACGCCTTTACCACATTTTAGTCAGACAGCATAATGGAATTACACATCCAACAAAATCATGTAACACTCTGCTTGAGGGTAGGAAGGCCCTACAAAGGGATCTGGGCAGGCTGGATCGATGGGCCAAGGCCAATGGGGTGAGGTTCAAGAAGGCCAAGTGCCAGGTCCTGCACCTGGGTCACAACATCTCCATGCAGCGCTACATGCGTGGGGAAGAAGGGCTGGAGAGCCGCCTGGCAGAAAAGGACCTGGGGGTGTTGGTCGACTGTCGGGTGAACACAAGCGAGCAGTGGGCCCAGGGGGGGTCTCACCAGAACAGAGTAGAGAGGCAGAATCACCTCCCTCGACCTGCTGGCCACACTTCTTTTGATGCAGTCCCTTTTTGTCCAGGCTGTTTTCATCACCAGCAAATGAAATCCCTCATCCTTGCCTAGTGCAGATGATGAAATTGCTTGACCTTCTAGAAAACATACGGTTTTTGAAAAATATTTCACACACCTTTCAGCTTTATCTTCTACAAGGACTGACTATTTTCCACAGTATTTGCAAGCTGCTGGGCATAAAAAGTCTCTAATGATTACCATCTTTTCTTCTTTACCAGAGTGAGGGTGCTAAAACTTTTGGCATCACTGATATCTTCTACCACAAAATACAAACTCTAAACTACCTGGAGGGTTACATGTAAAAAGCTTCTTACAACCATGACGACAAATGGCATGGCATATCTGAACACAAACATGACAAATTTAGGACCATGTACATCTGCAGAATTCACTCTTCAGGATATTTGTTTGGCAAAGTGTTCTTCAAAATGATAAAAATAAAAATTGACAATTTTTTTTTTTTCCAGAATAAAGACAGGTTCCACAGGTGTCCCCTCATGTGACTAACTCAGTAATTTTTAATAGGTAAGAGAACAGAAACAAAAATACAAACTGCATTTTAACTTTTTATTTTATTTTCACTTCTAAGGTTAAAATTTCAAAATGGCTGGGTGAGAGAGAGAAAAATAGCTCAGGGCATCTTTCTCTATTTTAAAGCTCAAGAAAACTAGTGAGAAATCACAGCAGATTTTCTCTGATTAAAGAAGGCAAAGGTAAAATGGCAGTTACCAAAATTTTGAATATGTTGCTTGCTCTTCCCTAGCAAGGCTCATTTGATTGCAACTTGACTCATCAGATGCTGTTTTAACACCTCTTGAGATGCACAAAGTTGATGTCTATGCTCCCCTGAAGACAAGAACATATTTTTCCAGGCTCTAGGCTGCCAGCCACACTGCAGTGAAACATATGCTGTCCTGTTACTTCAGATAACAAGCAGCTTCTCTTTTGCTCAGTGATTCAGCCACACAAATAACTTATTTTGTCTCCTGAGACTTTTGAAACAAGTGAGGTCTTTTCAAATAGGCATCAACTGCATTGTGTTTACCGGGTAACACACTTCTAACGCAGGGCTGGATTATTCCAACCAAGGTATGGTAACTGAGCTGGCTTTTGTAAGTAGCAGTTGAAGCAATCGGTTGTGACTCTGCTTTTCCCAACGGTAATCCTTATGGAAAGACTATAAATATTGCATACCCACCATTATATGTGATGAACAAATATTGACAATATACTGTAGTCTGAAATAGTCGGTAAGTAACCTCCTTCACATGGGAGAACCCCACCTACAAAGAGTCTTTTAGATTGAGTAAACATATCCAGGATTACAAAGACATCTGGTGACATAGCTTTAGAAACCTGGAGTACTGACATCAGTCACCAACTCAACCCCATGAGACATTACTACTCCCTGTATTGTCGTTCCTTTGGCACGAAGAGCATTTAGTCTGGACCACAGGTTCTTCACATAGAACTAGCCTCATATAAAGAGGATCATGAGGGGATTAAGAACACCACAGCAACCATTATCACACTTATTGTCTTTTGTATTTGGAAGCCACCCATCACCATGGTACCCCAGTGTGAACGGGACTCATAACCTAGATCTTTAGAAAGGGAAAAAGGGAATTTACATAGAGATTTGAACAAGATAATGCCAGCACGTTTCTTTGTCCGAAAGCAAGAAAGAATACATTATGAGAGTAGAGCACCATTTTGAGGTGATTCATGACCAAAATTCCATCTGATAAGCAATTTTGCATCTGCCGTGCAGCTCCCTTAGCTTCTGATGCTGCAGCCATTTAGCCTTGCCTGTGACTGAGCTGAATGCTGCTGCTCCTGGGGTGAGAGTGCCAGGGAAAGCCCCCTCCAGGCCAACCTGCAACTGGAAGGATAAAAAGAGAAGTGGGATGGAAGTAAGCTGGAAAGGAAAGCCGGAGGGAGAACCAGTTACACCAGGGAAAGGCTTTTTCAGGGCTTTCACACAAGCGAAGTGGGGAGAGACATGCTGTTTCCAGCAGCCCACCGCTCCCGGGAACTGACTGCGCTGCCTGGAGCCACAAGGAATGAAAGCAAACCAGGTCACAGTGATGCCAGACCTCCCCAGGTTGTTATGGCAGTTCTCCCTACCTGGAAAATCAATACTCAAAGCACATGAAAGCCCAGACTGCAGCAGTGTACACTGTTAAACAACAGCCCTAGATGAAAGGTCATCAAGCTGGAGTACCCTGATTATCTTATAATATACTAAAACAGAGCTGAGCAAGCCTAAATTGGAGATTTTCTCCTGGTTTTTGTAGTTTCTTAAGAAATCAAAGCAAGCTGGAAACTCAAACCCTTCAGGGAGAAAGCACAATAAGATCTTAATGTGCAGCCATCAGCATATGTTTACAGGATTAAAAAGTGGACTGAAAATGTATTGTGTATTCTCCTGTTATTCTTCACCTAAGATCTACTAAAAATGGCTACAGCCTTGACAACAAACCTTTTTTTGAGATTTCTGGTTAAAGCCTGTAGACGCTACCACAGTAGTTGTCATTGCCAGTTTACAACCACAGTGTTCTCTGGGGATAACTTTGTCAGCTGAAGCTTATAAACTGACCTGCAGAGAAGGCAGACTCTTAGGTTCTGACACCACTTCCCTTGGTGATTTTTAAATAAACTTGTTTGCTAGCATGAACATTTAGAGATTTAGACATTCTCTGGTTTTTACCTGGGTGATATTTAGCTTACATTTGCAAACACAGCTTAAATGCAGTGGCAGGTGGCACAGCAGTATTAAGAAATAGAGAAGTGTCCAACCTTGGCCACTGACAAGCTGCAGTAGTTTCTCCACTCAAAGACAGCAGACAAGAGAGGGTAAAAAACCACCACAAACAAAACCCAGGGTGCTATCAAAATGTAAAAAAACCAAAACCCAAACAAACAAAAAAACAAAACCAAACAAAATCCCCAAAAAACAACAACAACAACAACAAAATAAACAACCAAACACCAAAAACTGGCAATTACTGAAATCATGAAGTACTGAACACAGGAAAAAATAAAAATTACTGCAGTGTCACCTGCAGACTGTGAGCATCAGCCTAATGAATTTGCCTCTTAACGTCTTAGTTAAAAAAGGGAAGAAGATAATCCCCTCATTAACAAAACAAAGAATCCCACGGAGAGAAAAATACGTAAGTAAAGCAGAATACATTACAGCTTTGAGATAAACTCAGAGTTATAAATAGAATCTTAGAATCATTGAGGTTGGAAGAGACCCTTGGGATCATCGAGTCCAACCATCTACCCTACCCTACAAAGTCCTCCCCTACACCATATCCCCCAACACCACATCTAAACGACCCTTAAACACATTCAGGGATGGTGACTCAACCACCTCCCCGGGCAGCCTGTTCCAGTGTCTGACCACTCTTTCTGTGAAGAATTTTTTCCTAATGTCCAGTCTGAACCTACCCTGTTGCAGTTTAAAGCCATTCCCTCTTGTTCTATCACTAATTACCTGTGAGAAGAGACCAGCACCAACCTCTCTACAATGTCCTTTCAAGTAGTTGTAGAGAGTGATGAGGTCTCCCCTCAGCCTCCTCTTCCTCATACTAAACAGTCCCAGCTCCTTCAAGCACTCTTCATAAGATTTATTCTCCAGGCCCTTCACCAGCTTCGTTGCCCTCCTCCGCATGTGCTCCAGCACCTCAATATCTCTCTTGTATTGAGGTGCCCAGAACTGGACACAATACTTGAGGTGTGGCCTCACCAGTGCTGAGAACAGGGGGAAAGTAATGTAAGTCAAAAAATTACCAGCTCTCAGAGAAAAAAATGTGTAAAATTCTGGGACTTTACTGGCTATTAAAATGCCAGGGCACTTTGGAAAAAAATAAATTTTTGTCAGAAAATGCTAAAGTGGCAAAGGCAATGTTTTCCAACACATATTTTGACAAGTTTCTCAATTCAAATATTAATTTAAATTAGGGGTATTTATTATTTTTATAAGTAAAACTTGACATATTTTAAAAATACTACCTTTAAGAGGGTCACAATTTAAACAAAATATTTCCCTTCATCTCATCTGCTTTTCGTTATCTTGGTTCCAACAACTCTTTTCCAAGTCCTTTATTTTCATCTGTAAGTCACGATATAATTTTTTCAGAAATTTTCAGAGTATTGATAAACATTTCTGACCTCATCTTAAGCCAGTGTGCCATGTTTTACATGGTAACTGGTTTTTCAGTAGATAAATATTAATAAGAAGTGAATTCTATGAATTGTGTAGAAACACAGGGCCAATGTTTTCCAACAGAGGATCTAAAACGTAAATTCAGCTCCCTGCTTTGTTTCCAAGTATAACTTTTTACGGACGTAGTTCAAATGGCTTCTAACACTTTAGAAAAGCTTTAAAACCTCTTTTGTTATTATCACAAACTGGCTTTCTATAAAGTTATTAAGAAATTCGGCTCATAAACCACATATTTAGTCTTAGAAGAGGTATTGCTGAATATTTTATCAAATTTTGTGTTCATCTATTAAATCTTCCAAAACAATAACACAAAAAAGTATAAAAATCTACTTTGTCCTACTCAAAACTAATCATGATTTCACCATTGAAAATACTTCCCAAATTTCAGTCCTTCATTCTGGCAATATTAACCATTCTGATTTTATTTTTTTTTTTCAAAACCAAGCTTTCATATATTTGGCTACTGATAACATTTATGGTATTGACAGACCTTGGATAAACCCATCATTTCCCCTGAACCATTAAAAATGCATTTGATTTAATTCATCTATTATTTTGTTGAGGGCCAAAACAGCAGTTTTGTGCTTCAAGCTGAGAGTCTGGCTTAGACGTGTGGCATATTATTAAATTTCTCTCATTTCTTTCCCAGGCAAGTCACTTACATCTTTCTGTTTCCACATCTGTAAAAGGGAAATCATATAACCTCTTCAGAATTCCCAGAGCTATTAACAGGAGACACCAAATCATCTACGTGCATATAAAATTTTGAGATCTTATGGCAGAGTACAACTCACAAGTGGTTTTAATACGGTCCAACAATATACCGAGCAATATTAGAATGGAACATTATTACCTCCTGAATGGCATTTTATTTCAGAAAGGACAGTTTTATAGACTTAGTCTTGGCTTAAGTCAAGTGAAAAGTTATGGCTGGACCTTGCAACAATATACAGCGTGGGAGAGTTTCAGAGGAGCCTTTGGGCTTTGCCATCCCAAAGGCCAGTAGAAACCCTGTATCCCCAGTTGTATCCCCAGTCTCTGTGTGGCAAAGATGTTAAAAATTGAGGCCCAGATGTCCTGCTCCTGTGTTACTGCACCTTGCAGAGCAAAAAAGCATTTCTCGACCCTTCAGCTGCAGCAAGTGAGAGAACCATTGCCTTTGCTGGAGCCCACAGAAAGGACAAAGTGCGAGACGCTATTATTCTCCCGGACAGACTTGAACCTTCAGCCAAACTTCCACTAATTTATGCCTGCCTGCACTGCATCACAAACAAACTGTAAAAGCACTTAAACACAGAAAATCCTACAAAGTGACGCAATGTGGAAAAAAATGAGTTCACAGGTATGGCCGAATGAGACAAACAGGATATATATTAGCACTAAAGAAGAACATCACCAGTGCGTTTAGTATCTTAAATTGACAGGAGATGTTTGCTTATTCCCAGTGATCCTGGTCTGATTCCTGTAGTCATAGTTACACTGAAGGCACAGCTTTTTCTGCAACCAGCAGTTGTCCGTTTCTGGCACCAAGCTTTGCAAGACAAACACTCCACAATCCCTCAGTGCTACCTGAGGCACTTCCCTCTCCAGACCTTTCCACAAGATCCCCTTGTGCAGACATAGTGTCTTCTTGAAAAGGAGGAGAGCATTTTAAAGTCAAATCTGAATGCTGTTTCAATGTCCAGATTGGAAATATTGTTTAAAGGATTGAGAATAGGATTGTAAGCCTGTGAATTGTAGATCCAGCAATTGCAGCAGAAATTAATCCTGTTCCATTTGGGGCAAGTAGATTAATTTCCTCATTTATGTTACCATCATATTTAAATTACTACTTATGTCCTGAACTGGCTATGCCTGACAAATAAATTCAATCTTGAAAACCAGAGCAACATATTTATAATAATTATTTTCAGCATGCTGCAGATCTTAAAATGTTGTTCAGTACTGCAGGGATGTGACACAAAAAATACTTTATAAATATGCATCCCTCTTGAAATGGGATCATAAAAATACTCAGTATTCATTTAGGGATCACAGGTGCTCGGCAGACTTCAGTATTATTGTCTTAAGTTTATAAATAAGGAAAATAAACCAGACTAATTCTGTACTTTTTACAAAATCCTGTAACCTGACCTCAAGGTAGACTGTCAAATCACATCACGTCACAGTGGTTTTGCACAAGGCAAAGGATATTACAAGGTGCAAGGCAAAAGGAAATCAGGCTTCAGGGAGGCTCAGGCTTGCTCAAGGTCATAGAAACTGAAGTCAGGTCTCCTGGCTAACAGCTCCCTGATCGAATCAGCCTACTACCACCGTCAAAGAGATTTATTTTATGACTTATAGTTAGGGATGTGTCAGCAGTTTTCTTATTATCCCAAGGAAATTAAGATTTTTGAATAGAAACATAGACCATTAGCTACATTCTTCTAAATAATTTATTTTTTTTTAGTAATTGCAAATGTGAAAGAAAAGGTTTCATTCGGTCCAGAAAAAACTTGCAAGGTGTAAAAAGGAGTAATGCTGAAAAACGGAAGAAAGAAAAGCAGGAAAACAAGAAAGCACTGGAAGGAGATTAAGAGGTGGAAGGACAGAAAGAAGTGATGAAAGGTTGCAAAGAATCATTATGAAAAAAAATGGGGAGAGATAAATACTGGTTAGACACAAAACAAGCTTGCAGAAGATTCCTAAAAAAAAAAAAAACAGATCAGGAATTATGAAGAATTCACCACTCATCTGATAGCAATCTTCGGCTATGAAGGGATGACAGCAACCCAGTGCATTAGGTACTCCCACAGATGGAAAAAATCTGTCTCTGGTACAAGCCTGAAAGAGGCCACTGTCAAGAAGGCTTCAGAGGTAGCTTAGCTAAACATAAGAGACTTCAGTTTCCAGAAGTAAGGATATTTCTCTGCCACACAGAAATACATAGTGTGAAATGAAAAAAAAAAAAAGTTTTATGTTTGCGTGAATTTTTGAAGACTATATTCAAATAAACGTGTACGGGCTGCATGAGGAGGACATGATTAAAACATATTTGTCACACAGGCCCTGCCTTTTCAGAAGAAGTTTTCTGCTGCAGGGTGCTGGGGCCACTGGGAATCAGGGTTCATTTCGGAATTAGAAACGGGTAAGCAGTTACCTTCATCTCTTTTAGTAAATGCCACAAAGAGGGTGGAATAAACAAAATCACTGGCATAGTGAGCTGTGAGATTTACTGTAGTTTAGGAGTACTGTACAAATATTTGTGCCGTGACAGAAGATTGCAGCAGCTGACTGGTTTAAGCAGCAGTGTTGCTCCCAGCAGTGTAGGGGGTAGGAGCCACAGGGATTCTCAGTGGGATGAACACTCTGCCAGCCCTGTGAAATGGTTGTGGTAGCAATTTAAACTCTGCTCATTTCCACTGTGCTTCCATGCCAACCCCAGGTGAAAAAAAAAAACAAAACAAAAAAAAAACAAAAAAAAACCTGCTGCATTTCTACTCCTGAGAGAGCCAGAGGAGTTTGTGTGGTCAGCATGAGTGGAGGGAAGTCGAACAGCTGCAGTGAAGAGAAGCAGAATTTGACACATCAGTAGATTGGAAAACACCAGCAGAGCATGAAGCGTGGAAGCTGGGACTTGTGCTCCCGTTCCATCATTGGGGAAATGAGGAGGAAACGCACAGGTCTCCAGGAGATGCAGAAGATCCATCGGCAAGCATGATGGATGTGTTTCAAACACTCTACACCATTATTTTTGGGCTGTCTGGGGAATGCGCCTACTGTATGCTGTCCTGGCAGACCTCCTGAATGGTATTACTTATCTTTCTTCAAATACTGTTCACAAGTTTTTGTATAACCTCCTTAACATTGTCCTATTTGTTAGTTGCTGCGGTTAGACTCCGAGTTAAGATGAAAGAGTTCCAAATTTCCTCCCTTCTGTAACACGGGAACCTTGATACATGCCTCTAGGCATGTTGTGATGTTCAATAAATAATTAGACAAAAGTAATCTCAGCACACAGGATAATTGCAATAGATATAAATAATCTAAATTAATCACAGGAAAACCACATCTTGTGTATGCCAATTTAGCAGAAACCTCACTCAGACTTATCTGTACCCATTTTATCCAAGGATAGTGGGCAACCAATTAAATACTTATTAAGTACCTTAAGATGCTTGTTACTAATCCTTTACCATTTGCTCTTTACATTTACTTTTGCTCTCTTGTCTCCTCTTTCCTTCTGCAAAGATTCAGCACCGCTGATATAACCACCTCTTCCTCTCTGGTTATATCTGTCACAGATTCCATGCAACCCTGAATCAGTAACTGTTCACTCTTCATATGGACACCTTTTCCTTTGGACACCATCCCGTATATTATAATTTGCCTCCTCATTGTATTTAATTCCGCAAGCTCCCTATTGCATCAGAAAATCTTCCAGGATTTTATTCTCATGGGAATGTATAACCTTCAGAAAAGACAGGTATGATCCACATAGCTATTGATTAGAAGACATTTGTAGCTCTAGCTACGACACAAGAAAGTCTCTGCCATGCCAGACAAAAGCCTAGATCTCACTCAAGTCTAGAGACCAACCACAGATAATTTTGGTTTTCCCCCCAGTTGTTATCTCAAGCAAAGGAGGAATTAACTAGTACTTGGACATCGATGAGCCCGTGGGCAGTCTGGACAAGGGAAACCCAGGACCTGCCTAGTGTCCCGCACTGCAAATCTATCACTCCACCCCTAGATTTTTCTCTGGCGTATGGTTCAGATTTAAATTTGGACCTAAGCATAAGAATCTACATTTTAAATCTGTGAAATGACATCCCAGTCTGAATTTTGCAAAATTGCCCTTCCCTTCAGACATACAAAATCAAATCCCAGATCTTAAACCCCCTCTGGTGTAGAATGTTACGCTTTGCTGTTCACGGCTCCTCTCCAACCAGCCACCCACTCAGCAGCACACATCTCCACAGGTGCTGCTTCAGACCTGCTTTCTACTCTGTGCTCTTGATTGACTACTCCTATTTCTCCAAGCAATGACCCCTGCTCATCATAATAGGATATAAAACCTTGCTGAAAATATGGTGCTTGGATTCCTTCTCTTCCCAGAATTACCAGGAGGGAAATGGATGTGTCTCAAGTGCAGAATCTTATGCACAATGGTCTCTTAACACTTGCTCACAGGCCTTTTCCATTATCACATAAATCTTTTTTATGTTGTACTCCCACCAACTAGTCTTTTTATTTTTGGCTTCACTACAGTAAACTTAATTTAACATTACGGCTTTTTGGTAGTTGTTGGTCTGCTTTTATGAGTAATGAGTTTTAGACAGGAAATTCATAAAAACAGAACAAAAGAATCTATAATAAGCATGCAGTAAAGACAGGACTATTTTTCCTTAGAATAATTGTATGCCTGAGCAGAAAAGAATGCAAAAGTTGTACATTAGGCAACAAAACCACAGTGGAAGGTCAATCTCAAAAACTTCAATTGAGAACTCTACATTAAGCATCAAATAAATCATAGGATAGAATAATAACACAGAATATCTGTTCAAGTGTGCTCATTTAGCCCACACACCATCTACCTTGATGAGTAATCCTACACACTGTGGCAAACCTACACAGTAGTCATAGCCATCTATTGTTCACTTGTATTGTTAACCAGGTTTGTTGGTTTGGGTTTTATTTGTGGGTTGTTGTTTTTCTTTTTTTAAATGAGATGCAGCCTTTGACCACTGTCAGTTCCAGGTGCTGGGCTACAAAACATTTACAGGTTAAAGGGAGCAGAAGTGAAACCACAATATTTAGAGGCAGTTCAATGTTTCAGGAGACACACATACAAAAAAAGTATTCAAAGACAAAAATGCATCCAATCAACAAGAGCTGGGGGTTCCTTCCTGGCTCCATATGCAGAAGAATTATGTAAGAGTTACACATTCTTGATGCATCCCTGTTTATATACGAAGTATGGAAAAGCCCTGGTTTCTCAAACATAGCAGGGATCAGTCAGACAGGGAAAGCTGAAGCTCCTAGCCTCCATTTAGCCAGTAAATTGTACAAATACTTTTCTAATAGACAAATTCCTAGTGATTGCTCCATATATGTTTTTAATTTTCAACTGTTTCACTCTGTTTCTCAAAGCTTTATCATACTTTTTCCACATATACATACTCACACCCCATCAAATGGCATCCATCAAATCTTCACCCTGTATGGCTTAGTTTTGGTGGTGCTACATGAACTTCTGCTGCGGATAGTAACAGCTCAGTGAAACTCCTGACTGTTTTAACTTATTGAGTTCCACTTGCATTTAATAGCTTGCTGGCTGTCAACTAGGCAAGTGCTCATCAACTGTGAATAAAAACTGGGATTTCTGCATAGGACTGCCTCTCCAGAAATCTCACAGCAAATTATGGGTGGAAAAAAACCCATCAATTACTGGGTATACTTCTGGAAGCATTTGGAAAATTTGAAGATGAACTGAAAAGTCCTGGACATAAGTCTTAAGAAAAACCATGCAGTCGGGTTACATCAGTGCTCTGCTGGTGCATCACTAGAATAAAACTGAATGGTGACACTGCTTATAAGCAAAGAACACATCATGGCAGAGAGATTATGCATCACAACACACAGACTCATATCCTGCAATTTTAAAGTTAAATCTTCCTGAAGTAACTACTCAGGTTATTGCAAGGAATACTCCATAGTTGACAAGTTCTACTAATAAAAGTGTAAGATAATTCTTCTTTCTATGTTCACAGGCGTTCTGCTATGGTCTCTAAGGAAACTGATACTTGAGTAGAATTACTCCTTACAAGTCACACTGCATTTTGACAACTTCCACTACCAACTGTTTTGCTCTGAAAGACAAATGTCAAAATGCTGTAGGACTGCATTTACCTCTAAGTGCTTACAAACATTGCTCAAGCCAGTTGCACCTTGGGAAATGCTTTTATAGCTATGGCAAATACCCTTTTGTGATCATGTGTAATTTATACTAAAGTATCAGTAGTTAAAATATTGTACAAGATAGCCTATAGCCTTATTACTATCTTAAGTGTTCTGCATGGCTTGTCAAGCAAGAATACACATTTGTCATCTTGCCTTTTAGTTTGGAAAAACATGCAGCAATTGGTTATTGTGACAGCTGGGAAATGTAAGTGTTCAACCCATTTAACCAATAAGTCAGTATACGCACAATCAAAATTTATTTTCTCTTAATATGAAAAGCCTGAATATATAACGCTTTGCTGCCTCTTTTCCAGAAGCACATAAACAGAAGGATGGATGCATCAGTTGCATTAGCACAAATGAAAATTTAAATATTCGCTAAATGTGGGAAAAGACCAGTGTGTTCATTCAACTGCTCCCCAGCATAGAATCATAGAACCATAGAATGGTTTGGGTTGGAAGGGACCTTAAAGATCACCTCCCACAAGACCAGGTTGCCCAAAGCCCTATCCAGCCCGGCCTTGAACACCTCCAGGGATGGGGCATCCACGACCTCCCTGGGCAACCTGTTCAGTGTCTCACCACCCTCACTGTAAAGAATTTCTTTCTAGTATCTAATCTAAATCTCCCCTCTTCCAGTTTAACACCATTACCCCTTTGCAATATTATGCAAACAGAAATAAAGCAAACGTGTAATTTCTACTCCCGACAGCACATGTGCCCTATAAAAATATAAAATATTTTTTTTAATAATTTAGCTTAGTGAAGCTCAATTCTGCTAACTTTTGTCTTCTGTAGAAAGAATTTACTTTGTTCAGCTGACTCCAGATTGACACTATGGAAAGCATAATTCCATACTCCGTGAAACATGTGCCTCACTTCCAAATCACAATTATAATTCTGTCTCAGAAAACAGAGAAAACAAATCATATTATTTCCCCCACATGGTACATTATGGGATGCTTGCACTATTTTACGCTATTGGCATAGAGTAATTACTGAACAGAAGATAATTATGTAAATTCTGCTGTGTAAAGTGCAGGAACATCCGTTATATAGCACACAGCACTTCAAGGCCTGCATAGAGTAGGCTATTTTATGTCACAGAGCAGTGAAAATGTGCTTCAAACGGAGAAGTTATCATCAGAGAGCTTACACAGAGAACTCACCTTCCTAATTCTACAAATTTCTAATACCGTGTCAGAATAACAGTTTCAGTGTCTCTGGTTGCGGATTTATACTACACTAAAACCAGCCAGAATGCAAAGTAAATATTAATGTATCCTTAAGGAAGCGTGAACTCCTGCCTACTGTGTTACCTCGCCTATTACTCTATTGTTTGATGGCATTTAGGGGGAGCCTACACGGTCTTTTGCAGGTAGATGCAAATGTCTTCTATTTGTGCTGCCGGCTGACTGCAATTCCACTCTGAATCCCAAACAATACAGCCACAGTTCATGCCTCCATCCCATGATTTCATCAGAGAGGCCCATTCAGAGTGATACACAAAGCCCTTTAAAGGTCTACCCTCAGAGGTTTGTCATCGTTTCTTGTCAAAACTGGGTTTCATAGCTTGAGCCCTCTGGTAACTGCAGCAACGCAAGTTCAGCATCAGAGCTCCGCTGCGTTCCGCCAGAAAAAGACCCAGACTCAGTGAATTTACCTCAATTGTCAAAAGATTGTATAGATGTGACCTTGATACAACTCTTTTCCTCATTCATCTGTTAGGCCCGTGAAAAGTACTCATTGCAACTTATTCATAGAAGGGTAAGAGAGAAAAGGAATCTGCCCCTTTCTTTGCACAGATTTAGTTGGGTTTATAAATTGCTTTCATCAGCTAGTTCAAATTCCCCAGAATTCCTGTAGTTTACCTTGTAATTTTATTCTTTTTTTATACAATCACTTTTCCAAGGAGGACTATATGACAAGGATGTCGTTGCACCTTCTGCATCTGCTAATGCACTTCTTCACAAACAGCATTATAACACTGTGGAATTAAACTTCTTAAACAATGGGGTAAGGAAGAGAAGATGTATGAACTTTTTTTCCTTTTCAATCCATCTTAAGAAAATACAAACAAGAGCAGTTCATAGGGACTGAAAATTTCCAGTACAATTTCACCTGTGCTATATAAAGCTCACTTATAATTCCAATGGCCTGAATGATATATTTGCAGCTCACGGAGTGGAGGCGTGTTGAGTGAAAGTCACTCCAGGAGCTGGTATAGCAGGAGAGAGAAACTGAAGAAATAATGTCAGTCCAAGAATCAGATTTCTAGCAAATATTTTACCTAATTGCATTCCAAAACAAAAATAGTCTTCTACCTCTTTGTGTGGAAGCTGCAGTGAGTTGAGACTCTGTTCAGACCCGCAATAGTCACGAAGTCATTTGTAGGCACCTCCACAAGATCATTCAGTCTTACTCACAATTACTAAGAACTGTGACTTTAAAGGGGTGAACTGCCTGGAGGTACCCGTGTTTCTCCACTAACTGCAGAGGGAGAGGGCTTGACTAGACACCGAAATTGCACAGAGCTGAACCCAGGTGAGGTTGATGCTCTGATGACACTGCGGTGGAAATAATAAGCATTAAATTTGCAGTCTCAGTAGTTCCACAGACAAGGTCTACAATGGGTAAACAGACTGAGAACATTGAATAACGCTTAATATGCAAAGTATTCAAAAAATACCCATCAATGTCTTTTATCTCTGCTTTCATGCGTATTCCCAGTCTCTAAATGCTAAGTGGTAGCATGGGACTACTTACACTTTAAATTTAAAGTGCATGCTCAGTTCCAGTACGCACAGTCAGCACTCCAGCAGTTTTCATTTTCAGCACATTTCAAAAGATGTAAACTGGTTGACAAAAACCCGTACCATAAAGGAACGAGTAAAACCCTGGGATTTTTGCTCAGCTCAGAAAAGGGCGTCAGAGCTCTAAAGGTTCTACCCCACCTTATAGTAATTGGACTGAATGGATAGGGAGACATTTTCTTCCATCCTTCTAACAACTTTTGTGAAATCAGCTGCTAGTCTTAGTGTCCTAATTAAATGTCTGACACCAGAAAAGTTGCCATTTTGACTGACAAAGTTCTTATGAGATCAAGACTTCCCCCTTACCTGCCATGTGTGTTTGCAACACCTCCAAAACCACTTTGGTGCTGTTGGCTACAGAATTTAAGTCCAATGCTTTCACCATTTTTGTACCATGTATGTGTGTATGTATATCTGCATGCAGAAATATGTCTCCCTATGGCATCATTTACAGGCCCTAGAAATCCTTTCTGCTCTGCTGGTTTTGTTGTTTGTATACTATTAAACAACATCTTTGCAGCACCGAGAGGACGAGGGGCAACGGGCACAAGTTGGAACATAAGAGGTTCCACTCAAATATGAGGAGAAACTTCTTCACGGTGAGGGTGACGGAACCCTGGAACAGGCTGCCCAGGGAGGTTGTGGAGTCCCCTTCTTTGGAGATTTTCAAAACCCGCCTGGATGCAGTCCTGAGTAACATGCTCTAGCTCTAGGCAATCCTGCTTCAGCAGGGGAGTTGGACTAGATGATCTCTATGGTCCCTTCCAACTCTAGAAATTCAGTGAAATTCAGTGAAATTCAGTGAAATTCATCTGTTAGGCCCAAGATTGTATAGATGTGACCTTGATACAACTCTTTTCCTCATTCATCTGTTAGGCCCGTGAAAAGTACTCATTGCAACTTATTCATAGAAGGGTAAGAGAGAAAAGGAATCTGCCCCTTTCTTTGCACAGATTTAGTTGGGTTTATAAATTGCTTTCATCAGCTAGTTCAAATTCCCCAGAATTCCTGTAGTTTACCTTGTAATTTTATTCTTTTTTTATACAATCACTTTTCCAAGGAGGACTATATGACAAGGATGTCGTTGCACCTTCTGCATCTGCTAATGCACTTCTTCACAAACAGCATTATAACACTGTGGAATTAAACTTCTTAAACAATGGGGTAAGGAAGAGAAGATGTATGAACTTTTTTTCCTTTTCAATCCATCTTAAGAAAATACAAACAAGAGCAGTTCATAGGGACTGAAAATTTCCAGTACAATTTCACCTGTGCTATATAAAGCTCACTTATAATTCCAATGGCCTGAATGATATATTTGCAGCTCACGGAGTGGAGGCGTGTTGAGTGAAAGTCACTCCAGGAGCTGGTATAGCAGGAGAGAGAAACTGAAGAAATAATGTCAGTCCAAGAATCAGATTTCTAGCAAATATTTTACCTAATTGCATTCCAAAACAAAAATAGTCTTCTACCTCTTTGTGTGGAAGCTGCAGTGAGTTGAGACTCTGTTCAGACCCGCAATAGTCACGAAGTCATTTGTAGGCACCTCCACAAGATCATTCAGTCTTACTCACAATTACTAAGAACTGTGACTTTAAAGGGGTGAACTGCCTGGAGGTACCCGTGTTTCTCCACTAACTGCAGAGGGAGAGGGCTTGACTAGACACCGAAATTGCACAGAGCTGAACCCAGGTGAGGTTGATGCTCTGATGACACTGCGGTGGAAATAATAAGCATTAAATTTGCAGTCTCAGTAGTTCCACAGACAAGGTCTACAATGGGTAAACAGACTGAGAACATTGAATAACGCTTAATATGCAAAGTATTCAAAAAATACCCATCAATGTCTTTTATCTCTGCTTTCATGCGTATTCCCAGTCTCTAAATGCTAAGTGGTAGCATGGGACTACTTACACTTTAAATTTAAAGTGCATGCTCAGTTCCAGTACGCACAGTCAGCACTCCAGCAGTTTTCATTTTCAGCACATTTCAAAAGATGTAAACTGGTTGACAAAAACCCGTACCATAAAGGAACGAGTAAAACCCTGGGATTTTTGCTCAGCTCAGAAAAGGGCGTCAGAGCTCTAAAGGTTCTACCCCACCTTATAGTAATTGGACTGAATGGATAGGGAGACATTTTCTTCCATCCTTCTAACAACTTTTGTGAAATCAGCTGCTAGTCTTAGTGTCCTAATTAAATGTCTGACACCAGAAAAGTTGCCATTTTGACTGACAAAGTTCTTATGAGATCAAGACTTCCCCCTTACCTGCCATGTGTGTTTGCAACACCTCCAAAACCACTTTGGTGCTGTTGGCTACAGAATTTAAGTCCAATGCTTTCACCATTTTTGTACCATGTATGTGTGTATGTATATCTGCATGCAGAAATATGTCTCCCTATGGCATCATTTACAGGCCCTAGAAATCCTTTCTGCTCTGCTGGTTTTGTTGTTTGTATACTATTAAACAACATCTTTGCAGAAGAAAATCTCAGCATGAAGCCAGTGTATTTAATGACTATCCAAAGAGACTTGTATAACACATGGATTCCGATATGGCAATAGTTTACTAAGCAGGCTTTGTATCTCTCATAACTTCAATTGTCTTGAGCAGGATATAGATTTTTCTAAGATAGGGTTAACATGAGATTTTTTTTGTGAACAATGGTGTGTCCTTCAGGCTTGAAATTCAGCTGTGATCTTACCGCTGTTTATTTTGCCAGACAACTGGCACAGCCACATTGCCACTAACCCCCTGTGCTTACACAGGCTTTTACACTGCAGCTGGGTGAGCTGGGAAAAATCCTCCACAGAACTCTATCTGTCTCTTACTTTTAGTTTTTATTCCCAAAGGTGAAATGGGTGTAGATTTGTATTTATTCTTTCGGACTTGAAATCAGCAGTAGATCTTACCTCTGTGGCACAGAGTCTGTGGAAACTTTGTGCTTGGTGGTAGTTCCACTTCAAGAAACAGAAAAATAACGTATGACTTTGCGGCAGATTGAAAATACATTACCGAGCTCAGGCATAAGCATAGCTTGGGTGCAAAAACTCCAGTGGCAATTGCAAGAGAAATAAAATATGTACTTAATCATCCAGGCAGCCTCGCAGAGTTCCACTGATTTTTGATTAAGCAGAACAGACAGATAAACACAACTAGCATTGTCCTTCCAATCAGTGGCCTCTGCATGAAATCAATGCTTCTGGATTACGCTGGAGTTAAAAGACCCTTATCAAGAGAAAATTCTTATTTCATGAAAGACCTACTGTGCTTGTGTTATTCACAATGTATTTCACAATTCTTGCTGTTTAAATCACAAGCATTTTGCAGACATAGAAGGGTTGTTATTGGGTTTTTTCCTCATAATTGCTCTTCCTGTTGCTTCTAATATAACATCCATTGTAAATACGCTCAATGGGTCGATTTCGCTCTCACTTATAAAGTCCACTTAATCTTTCTAGTCTCCACGAAAAGCTTTTTGGTTTGGTAATGATGCAGGAACATTTTTTATGAAAGAGTTTTAAGGAGAGGGAATTTTATTTATTTTTTAATTAAGGTTTTACACAGGATAAACATCGTTCTCAATGACAGCCTACCCAATCCCTGTGCTTTATATTAAGGAATGTGCAAAGGACTTTGTGCATAAAGGATGAAGAGGTTGAACACTAGTCCCAGAATTTAGGTGGATGTGTGGAAACCTAGAAGAGCTGCTTTTCCACTTCTATGGAAAGTCCATAGAACCTCCATTTCCAGGAGCCAATGGCCTCAAAAGTTTTCATAGTCCATCAAGGGATGTTTTCCTTTCTATATTATTCAGCAAGCATAAATATCCCAATTCCATATGTCACAAATTCACCTAAGGTGACCCGCAACTTTGTGAAAAACACACACCTATATTTTGAAAACCTGTAAAATGCACTTCACATAGTTGTAGCGTTGCATAGTTGAGTCTCAGCTGCACTATAAAAAGTCTTTTCTTTTTTTGACACATACCTTTTTCTTGTTGGTGGGACAAATGTAGAAATTGTCAATAACAGTGGAAATCCCAGGCTGTAGATTCAACTTTGTGTATAATGTCCCAAAATCTGAGGACCTGAAAGAAACCAAACATCTGTAAGTTCTCTCTTCTAAAGGCTTCAGCATTGAAACTCTGCAAAAAGAAAACCACTATGTAGCAGTAACTATCCCTTTTCAATGCTTCTCTGCCATTCTTTTGTTCTTTTCAGTGCTTATTAGCTAAAAGAAACTAAAAGGAACCTGCCACTATTAAGAATAATTTTCTGGGTTTGAAAAAGCATGGCTAGTTCTGTCTGTGTTCTGTAGTTCTCTGCGGTGCTAATTTTCACCCTGACACTGCACCGTGCAGTCACAGAAGCACAACATGTACACCTTTCCATCACCACCCACAAGGTGGGGAAAAAAAAGCTAAGCTAAGGCTCATCAGCAAGTGCTAACAGCACCTCTGCAGCTACTCAGAAAGAAGAAGAGCTAACTTCAGAGCCTGGTGTTGCATAAGAGAACAATTTGACCTGAGATCTAGAGGACTCACAATGGACCTCTACCAGAATTCATACTTGGTAAAGGTATCCATCCACTCCTCTACCTCTTTTTCAGAGGATCACTAAATTTTGAGTGAATAAAAACAAAGTCAGAACTTGGCCATCAGTATGTCATGCACAATAATCTAAGAGTATTTTAAATGTGGGCACTCGGCAGGAATTGCTTTGAATTCCTGAAAAAATACAGTGAAAAATGGCACCCGTGCTATGCACCTGTATTGGCAATGTCTAGTACAAAAAGAATGCACAAGGAAAAAGCGTAGGAAAACCTTAGTTACAAAACTCAAAGCAAGTCACATCCAAAATTGAATCACTTTGGGTGAAGCCTCATTCATTCTATATAGGATCAACTTGCACCATACGGTCTCTCCATATTTACAGTTTTTCCTTTCACATTTGGAAGGGAACTCAGACACATCTAAGGCACCTCTCCCTTCTTGACCAAGAAGCCCTCCCTAAGACAGGTGGTTGGTGGGAGGATTTCCAATTTACACTCCCCTTTTTTCAATGGAATAAAATCTCATTTAACAAACAGGGCTGAAGGTGCCCTGCCTGGTACCTTTGCATTATTCAAACAATTGGGAATATGCAACAGCTCTCATGTCCAAGAGACCCAGGGTGAGATCTCTGTCCTTCCCAGCGTGACACTGAGGAGTGCCTCTGCAGTGATTTCTGCCCTATAGCCCCATTCCCCCATGCTCCTTGCTCCCCAGCAAGCTCTACTCTCTATTGTCTCACACTCCTCGCCCAGGGGAGTCACTGCTGAAATTCATAGGAACATGAGTGAGTACAACAAGAAAGAAAAGTGAGAAACTAAATCCTTGGCTGACTGTGTCCACCATGACAGGTGGCCCACAGCCTGAGGTCTTCTCCAAGTCACCTGAGGCAGAGTGGTCCCCAAGGGGCTGGTGCCCACAGGCGGCTGCCATGTGCACTGTGTGCCCACCTTGTGCCCGCCCAGTCCTGTCCAGGATGTCACGGAAGTCAGAGGGCATGTGGTACAAAGCCAGAGGCAGCTACTTTGCTTTCACACATCCAGCTTTCCCCATGATATGAGAACTTTCAGCTGTGGTTGTGGAGCAGCATTCTGTATCTTTGGCATCACCAAGCATATTGGGCACAGAATGATAACCCTGGATCAGGTCCTAAGGGACACCAAGTCAAGAAGGGTTATATTTACCTTGCTTTTCTTCCCCCTCCACCAGCCAAAAAGTGACTGGGCATAAGCCTCTGACACAGACCACACTCACAGCCTAAAGTTAAGGGTTTATCTATTGTATAGTGACATCTGAATGGATTTGATCTGGGTTTTCTCCCCCCCCTTAATGTTGCTTTGTCTGCAGATATACGGCAATACATTACAGAAGTTAATGGAATCATAGCAATTCAGTTTTGACAAATAATTACAGAGAAATCAAATACATATAATTGTACTGCACTGGGTATTCAGCACTGAGATAATTAAAATTCTAAGGGGAATAGGATGGACAGTGCTAAACCTAATTTGCTGGAGGTGTTTGACAGAAAAGAAATTAAAGCCAAGACTAAAATACTGACTTCAGCCAGATGTACTGAAATCATGCAGAACAAATATGCATGATGGAAACAGAACCTAGTCTATTCTCTTTGAGTACAGAATATCAGGTCAGTGGCTTGCCCAGTAATAACATCCTGGGATAATTCTCTGAACCTTAAAGATGATCCAATTTACTTTGAAGAGGCAGTTCCAGGATAATACAATAGGACCACCGGAGAGTTACACTGCAGGAGGCATGGTGGCAGCAACTGTCTCAAGGTATGAAAAGGGTACAAGCAGGAAGCCCGAAGAGGATAAGCATTTCAAAGATAAAAAGTTCCAGTCTAAAACTTCCTCTTCCAAATCTTATGACTTATAAAAAGTACTACAAGAAGAGAATAAAGTTGTAACAAAAAGAGTAGGCTAAGGTAATAAGGTATTTTCAGACAAAGTTAGAAAAAGTATACAGTCAAAAATTTTTGATTTCTGGTACAAATTAGCTATCTCAAGGAGAAAAAAACCCAAACAATTCCAATCTGAGACAACAGCGTAACGTATATCGCTAAAAGTTTACCATGCCTAAAGCAGGGATACTTGGATTCACAGAAGATCTACGGAGAAAGTTATTCAGACTCCTAAATCATTTATCTATAACCCAGCCTCGAGTGAGTCAGGGAATATCAGCTACTCTTGGAGACATTTACATACAAAAGGACATAGTTCAAGGACATCATTCAAGGGAAGCACTGTTCAAAATAATTGGTTTTCCAAATCTGCTATAATCCAGAGAAAACAGGTCACTACAACTTTTTTACTTGAGATACAAATTCCAAGTTCCTGACTCTGCATATACGAAGAATTAGCATTTTGAATTAACAGCTAGAACAGAGTTCCCTGTGATTACACCACTAGTCTATAGGCAGGGTTAAGAAGGATGAATTTGGGGATCTCAGAGCATGCTTATTTCAAGAATATAAGAAGAAGAAGCACAAAATGTGGCTTAAACCAAATTAAGAAGAGGAGAAATCCTTTATATTCTTCCAGTCACAAAGAGATTTTTTTGTGTGTTAAAAAACCAAATTTGTGCTGTGTCAAAGTGTTAAGGAAAGGAAAAAAAACCCAAACCTCACAAATGAACCATCTGTGTTTATCAGTATAAATACACTATCTTTCCTCCCTAAAATTAATGAAAATATATTTCAAGGTATAATGGAAAGAGGATACATGTGTATCTGATAAGAAGAGTAAAACATCCTTCTATAACATGGTTTATTTGCAGTGGTAGCACAACAGCAGAACTCCATAAACCACAGCAAGAAGTGTAAAGTCTGACTTCTTAAAATGGGCCTGATCTGCAGTTATGAACGATCTGGGAGCAGTTAGTGAGCATTTTGGCTTTCTGTGAGACATTCCAGGGAATACAGCAAGCTATCCAGAGGCTGCTGCTGCTTGTTCTCCTGTGCGCTACAGGCTACTGATTGTATGGATGCTTCTCAGTAGAGCAAAACTCAGTGGAGGACTCACAGGACACACATCTTCCAGTATTCACGTGATGGGCCATTCAAGAGCAGTAGGACCATTAGATGCTGGAACAACACAATTACTTGTGTACTGATGCAAGTATCACACGTGTGTCTGCCAGGGCTTGTGGTTGGGTACTAGTTTCTTTGACAGCGTGTATATCTACTGAAATATGTGCCATTCTTCTCTTTTTTTCTTTAAGAAAAAATCACTTGTCACTGTAACAATGGCATATTGAAATAATCACCAAAATTAAGCAATGATATTACAGCACAGACAGAATTATGTCTTTTTAGCTTGTTTTAATACTATGAGCTCAACTGACAGTTGGGAAAATGGGTTCCAAGTGGTACAGAAATGTACCTTGATGAAACAAAATTTCCAAAGTCCTTAAAGTCTGAGGAAATTTGGGTCTCATCCTTAAAATGTAACTTTTTCATATTTGAGCTAAAATAAATTTATGCCTAACATAATTTGGAACTGTACCTAAACACTGAGTTTGGACATCTTCCAACAGAAATATTGAGAAAGAAGAGGAAATTTAACAGGTACCAAAAGAGACATGAAACAAATGTTTGCGTGTCCAAACTTCACTGTCATTATACAGCTCTCCACTGATGACTCATACCTATGATTTAGCATTACTCATTATTAGTTGTTTTTCCAGATAATATTTACAAGTATATATTAAAAAATAGATAAGAAATATTAAAATGTATACAAGTAAGATGTTTTTAAAATTTTGAGACAGATGGAAATTACATTCCCAAGTAAAATTTACTACTCAAAGAAAACGTCAACTGCAAATGCTTCCTTTCCTGTTTTCTTTTCTTTTTAATGAATTGAAGAGATGCACTGGAAAGAGAATGTTTGGAACACTTAACACACGTGTGCATCAGATTTCCTCTACCTTTCCTTCTTGAAGATTAACTCATGCTCCATTCTAGCCAAATGAGCAATCCTATACGAGCCCTATTAACCAAAAATCCTAGAAGAGAACAATAATGAGATTTCAAATGACTCGAGGATTACTTAACTAGCGAAATAAAAAGAAAGCATTTGAAAAAAAAAAACCAAACATACAATGATCTGCTGGTTTAGATTATTGATTAAAGAAAAGATTCAACTGAGATGTATGTTAAAGAATAAAGGAAGAATGCATAACACTCACTGGACTTCTTCCCACTTAATTTTCTCCAGACAGTATTGCAAATGTTGTCTGCCCACCTTCTCCTCCTTTTGGTCAGAAGAACATTCCAATATTTACAACATGAACTTTAAAGTGCAAGAGAAATTAATTCAGGTTATTGCTCTATGCTCTTGACTTACACCTAACACCAGGATTTCCTTTGTTTTCTGGTCCCTTACCTGAAAAATAGACAAACCACTATCTTCTATACCTCAAATGTCTGCAAGGAAAATAAGCATCTATACAACAGTAGAGTAATGAAGAAGTGGCTGATGGCGTAGCTAAAACAGACACATCAGAAGTTCCAAGAACAAACGCCAGGACAAACCTACTGAAAAGGAAGTAACCAGAGTATCACTAAAGAAGTGGTATGCTAATATATTTTTTTTACTTAAACAGCACAGAAGACTTCAAGGGTTCTTACATGTACAATGTGGAAATTGCAGAGACTTTGGTTAGCCTCATAAAACCTTTTTAAACAGCAACAAAAAAACCTCCAAAACCTCAAAGCCTTTCTTCAGAGTAGAAACACATTGTAACGTCGGGTTCCAGTACCCAACCCATGTATTGAGGAATTCATGCAGATGAAAGTTTCTTTAAAGGCTGTAGAAGAGTATGACTCTTAATCCAATTAACACATTACTCATCAGCTATCAGCTCTACTGGAGTACTTTCTGAAAATACCTCTCTCTGCTTTTCAGAAAAGATGAGCTTTTTTGAAGGTATGTATTTTTCCTCTCAAAACTAGAAATACAGAAATGTTTCTTCCTTAATCCAGTTTTACACTAAAGAATCAATGGTGTAGGCAAGAGCTAACAGATAAACATTTTAGCAACTTCACGCTTAGGCAAGAGAGAGTTTAGCTTTTTTTCTTCCAAAAGCACTACAAAGATGAATGTATCCTGTTTTTACTTACCAATCCATTACTGATAAAATAGATTGATCACATATGCTGAAAACATAGATATTTTTAAGAAATGTGCATTATCACAACAGCCTTTTTAGCTGAAGTGACCTGCTCTGTAATGCGCTGATGAGTACAGAACATGGTGCAACTCTGCATTTATACAGTTACAGATATTTTTACAGGTATTATGTGCACAGGAAGAGCCCTACAGCCTTGTTCACTACATGGGACAACCATAAAGGACAGGTGGTCGTTCATAGTGGCTTTTTACTGACCTGTAAATATACTTGATTGTAAAATACTGACCTAAAACAATCCACAGAAAAAAATCCAAATGAAACCAAAACACTGAACAGCTGCATTCATATCAAGTCAGAACTTAAGGAGGACCAAAATATCAACAATTCTAGAACTGGGCTTTTATTTAATGCTTTAAATATACCCAATTCAACTGGCTGCACTCAGAAGGAAAACTAGTCCTGTGTAGCTGATAATAAAAGCAAGGATTACTCTGGTAGGTGACTTTAGGGAGTCAGATCCTTCCTTAGGAACTATGGTTATTAACCTCACAGTGAGAAACAGGACACAGCCTTATTTTGTAACATACTTAAAAATCACAGAAGACAAATGCTAAACAATGCTACATGTTGGCTTCTCCCCTGAGAGTTTGACAACCAGTCCCCTGGGCTGACTGTTCCCAATACTGGCACGCCAGGCTACAACTAATGTTCCAACTACCTCAGCAGAAAGTCTTTCGAAGCCAACATTTTCCAGGAATTACCCTGTCTTAGAGCTGCCTGGCCACAAAGCATCACACGGTACGGGAACCATTCGTGTTTTCTTATGAGGGAACATGGAAGGTGCTAAACAGCTGTGTGTGTGGATGGGGGTGTAACTGCACAGAAAGCCAAGCTATATAATAGATACTTATGTACAATATCATGTTTTCCCTTACTGGGGTCTTCTGTCGTGCTCATGCACTGGTTTTGGTTAATTGCTTTATCTCTACAATACACACACACAAACTCCAGCAGTTAGCAGCACGATGTCTTCAGTATCTTTCAGTACCGTATTTAAACCCTCCTGCTCTGTACACCACCACAGCTATCTTTCCCAACCCTTCATTAGTCCTTCAATATATAGCAAACACCCTCCTCATTAGCCTATAATCTCACTGCTTATCAGTTACATTTTCAAGCTCCTCGTTACTCTGCTGCACAGCTCCAATAATGAGACTTTATATTTTACAGGCCCGCAAAACATCACCTTAGCTTCTCTTAGCTGCAGTCGTCACCTTTTCTCCCAGAAACTTAGTTCTGGTAGGACACCTGCTCTGAAACAACTGCCTTGGTGCATTAATTCCATCACCAAAACACAGCACTCACTGATGGCACGGCTTGGGAGGTAGAGCCTGTAGCCACGCTTGCAGGACACAGATATTTGTGATGAACCCGCTCAGCCATGAAACAAGCAGTGTCACAGTGACAAAGCAGACAAGACACTGCCAGGAAGAGAGGGTTATGTCTTACTTTTGTAAGAAGTGAAAGCTCTGTGCTATTTCTTCCTTCTTAGCCTTGCAATCCAAGCAGGGCTGGGGCAAGCACCAGATACACTCCCCACCATCATTCTGCCATTTGCTCTTGTTAAAAAAAAAAAAAAAAAAAAAAAAAAAAAAAAAGACTGAAAAGAATTAATGGTTTGGAAGACTTGCTTTTAACCTGTATCATTTCAGTAATCCTGTTTACAACTCAGCCCCACAACCACTTGTAGTGACCTAAATAAGGGAGGAGAAAATGAGAATGAAATGGTGGGAAATAGGGAAAGATCAACTTCTGACCACACTTTCTTCATTGAATTCAACATGTCAACAAGCATTTATCCTAAGGAACAGCTCTGTGTAGATTCAGTTTCAGCAGCTGCAAATCCAGCATTGCATTAGTAGGTCTCAGCAAGGAATGGAGTATATCATGCAGCATTTGAGGGTTTTGCTACTGAGAGACAGTTCTGGCATATTAGAAACATAAATAAAATACCAGAACTGATAACTCACATGGTGCTACAAAAATTATTAATATTAATTTGGGGATTTTTGTACCATAAAAATGCTAGCTGGATTAGAGTACAGGAAGAATTTTATCGTGAGGTGTATATTTTTTAATAAAAAGGCTTTCCTTCATAAGTTGAATTCATTATTTCTGAAAGTACTGTTGGAAAAAAGAACCCAGTGGCTTAAATATTTAATTACTATCTACAAAAGACATGAATACTTCACTTCCTATATAGTGTTAACTTCCTTCCACCAATTTGAACAACCAACCTTTGAAAAAAAGGTGTGTTTGTTGAAAATTTAAGGCGGGGGAGAAAGAAGAAAGAAAGAGAAGCCTTTGGTGCTAAAATGCCATTTTCAAAAATTATGCTTACTATGTTGCCAAAAGTGGAGACATCCTTACATGATTTCTCTTTTGTCAATGCTCTGACTGGAAATGCGTAATTACAAAGGAAAATTTCTCATCTCACATACTTGCCTTCTTTGGGGAAAGGGCATTGTTTAAGAACATTTTCTTGAGGTTTGCAAGGAACATTCAAATTTTCCCCCATGGAAAAATGCTAGGTATTTCCCACAGCCCAGGCTTTTTATTTAAACCACTACATCCAGCTGAAATATTTCTGAAACAAATTTATTCTCAGTCAGGCAGCTCCTTGGAAGGCAAGAAGGATGTTGGGATGTATGAGAAAAGAGCATTTGGCCTTGTGCTTTCTGACCAGAACAGCAAATTTTCCTGTAATTGCTGGATAGATCTGAAAGCAACAAGAACATTTACAAAATTAAAACAGAACTGATAATAATTTAATAAATAGTATGTGCACATTCACATGCAATTACGTATTCCTCTAGTAATGGGCTCTGCCAACTATAATAGCCAGCTACTTACTCTTCAGTAAGTAGAACTCTTCTTTAACTCCATTTGTTGAAGTTTTTGCTTTTGCTGCTGAAGTGCTGACCTCAACTTTATGATTGTTCTGGGGGAGGCAGGAGGGGGAGTGAATTATATGGCCAGGTTGTAGCACTTTATAAAAAGGTAAATGAAATCACTGTTTTGTCAGTAATATGACTGTGGTACTCTGCACCTGAAGCCAAATGCTTGGCAGAACTGAGGGAGTAACTGGACATTTTTATAAAGAATGAAAATATCCTAAACAGTAAGTAAATACAGATAAACAGAGTCTGGAAGGTATCAAGCCTTATGCTGAGTGTATTAGAGACACGTCAGCTGCCCCACAGCTGCCTGTTGTGGGTTTTTTAGCATGCTTCTCTGAAACTGCTAGTACACACTGTGGATGGAGGCTGGACACTGCTCAAATGCAACTCAACTTCATCCAGGATATCAGTTCCTACATTCTCGGGTCAAAGGAGCAATCATTCTCAGTTATCACAATTGCATCAGGAACAAAGCCTTTATGAGGAATTTTAAGGCATCATTTTGAATTTCTCTCCTGCAACAGGAGTTCATTGTCTGTGTCAAAACCACCCCCTTCCTCACCCACGTCTGTCCATGAACGAGGTTTCCATGATGCATCTGAAGTCATGAAAACATTCAGAGAGTTAAACAAGATCAGCTTTTCCTGACAGCCTTTAAAGTCACCGTGAGCCTGTGCCACCTGATGTGGCAATTTGCAGAACACAGTGGGAAAACCTTCAGTTAAGGATGGGACCTGGGGTGTGACAGTAACCAGGGGCTCACCTGAGGGTGATGCTGTAACCAGGGCGATTGGAGAAACTCAGGTGCTCACAACCACTTCAGCACCATTTGTCTCTGTTACTGGCTAATGACCCCCGTCGTAATCTCCTAATAGCCTTCTACAATTGCTGAAGCTTTTTTTTTTTTTAAATTTATTTTGTTTAGCTCTCTCAGCAGCCAAATTTCCCTTGCAGTCATTCTCCTGTAACGACAGTGACACCTGGGGAGGGCTGAGCCCATCAGCTGTAGTTTGGCCTGCTGTTGAACTTGGCAAGCCAACAGCACATAAAGCCCCAGCAGATGTTTCTGCTTTTATAGCAGCTCTTCCAAACCCTTGGCCAGACATAAATCCAAAATAGATCCAGAAAAGAGACAAACAGTGCCACCATCATGGCTCTAAAAATTAGGAGGCAGAACCAGCCTTTTCTGCAGGACTCTGAGAGACCATTAGCAGCAGAAGGCGCCGTGAAGTGTTGCCATAAATTATGCAGACAGACCGTGAGGGCCAGCCACAGCAAATGCAGCACATTTCGCACTGCATCGCAGTTTGCTAGGAAACAGAATCTTAACACAAATACATGCATTTACATAGGAGTTTCCAAACTGAGAAGATCACACTTCATAGCAACAAGTGCAGGAAGCAGGCAGTTTTATGGCCATTAACACTTTCACATGGATCTACAGCGCTTCCACGCCGTGGTAATGAATGTTCTAAAAATAAAACAGTAAGGAGATGATCCTTGGCAGAAGGCGTCTTCTAAATATATGCCATTCTGGATCTATTCTGTAAAAAGAAAGCTGCACTAAGAGTGTGTTCACAGCAGATACTGCTTTATAGGAGAGAGGGTTGATATATACCAGGGTGACACGCTAATACATTCATTCACTTGATGATGAGTAACTGCTCTTAAGGGAAGCTTGGTCCACAATAAATTGTTGCCATGTAATTTCAAATGCAAGTGAAAGCAACTCCCACAGAATAAGAATAGTTCTCTACATTCAAAACAACACAAAGCACTCAAGGAGTCAAATACTTCAATCACATTCTTGTCCAGCATTAAGGGAGGCGGAGGAGAAAAAAGTGACTCAGCATCTGAAAACGAGTTCTTTTTGTAGGAGTGAAGGTTGTTTACATGTTCTGCTTGCCTTACCATCTACCATTCAAGCTCAGCTGGAGCTGCCAGCAAAAGGATGCAGATTTGCAGGTCTGGGGCTGCTGGGGTGTCTAGGGTCTCTCACTGAGGCTAGGACAGCAGGAGATGGGTTCTTCCTTGAAGGAGCTCTGTGGTGGAGGAAGGTCTGGGTCACCAAGTGAAGAAATACAGGTGGAGGTCACCAGACTTCACAGCTTCCGAGAAGACGTGAAAGAGATCCATGGGGTGATGACAGCAAGTTTGTAGATGATACAAAACAGAGGAGTGGCTGATACATCAGTGACAAATCTTGTGGAGATATGGGCAAACAGAAATTTCATGAAGCTCAACAAAAGGAAGTTCTGCACGTGGAGAGGAATAACCCCATGCACCAGTACATAGTGGAGGCCAACAGGCTGGAAAGCAGCTTTGCAGAAAAGGCCCTGGGGGGGGCATCAAATTGAATTTAAGCAAGCCAGCAATGTGCCCTTGCAGCAAAGAAGTGGTGGGCATCAAATTGAATGTATGCAAGCCAGCAATGTGCCCTTGCAGTAAGGAAGTCCAACAGTCCCTCAGGCTGCGTCAGGAAGGGCATTGACAGTGGGCCAAGGGAAGTGATCCTTCCCACTCAGCATTGCTGAGACAAACCCGAGTACTGTGGCCCCTCAGTACAAGAAGAGGCACGGACATACTGGAATAAGCCCAACAAAGAATGACAAAGATGATTAGAGACCGCAGCATCTACCACACAGGGCAAGGCTGTGAGACTTGTTCAGCCTGGAGAAGCGAAGGCTCAGGGGAAACTTTATCAATGTGTACAAATACCTGATGCGAGGGAGTAAAGATGGAGTCAGACCCTTCTTGCCAGTGCCTAGTGACAAGACATGAGGCAATGAGCACAAATACATTAAACTCCATTTAAACATAAGAAAATCTTTTTTAACATGAGGGTGGTTGAACACTGGAACAAGTTGCCCAGAGAGACTGTGGAATCTTCATCCTTGGAGATACTCAAAACTCAACTGGACAAGGTCTAGAGCACTGTGCTTTGAGCAAGAGAGATGGATTCAATGACGTCAAGAGTTCCCTTCCAACCTCAATCACTTCGTGATTCTGCAGTTACTGAAAATCATATAACATGGTTTTATTTTGTCAAAGATACTGTGTAACAAAAATTATTTTTTGTAGACAACCAATGCAATTAGAGCATCACCAAGTCACAGAAGGAACTTTTTAAAATATTTTCTAGGAAATCTACAACTTCACATAAAGTCTCGACCATAATAAAAACAAAATCTTTGTCATTTTGTTTTAAGTTCAGTGGAATCAGAACTCTGCCTGGAGTCTGCTTGTGCCAAAGAAGCACCCAGCTGTGCAGCAGTGTTGGTTAAGCCAACAAAAGATAACCTCACATTCACTGATAACAAAGTACCTACAACACAAGACCTGCACTATCTTTGGATATGAAGTCTGAAATTATAGGCATGTCCCACACTCTACATTTGCAGTTTGAAAGGTGGCACAGAAGCATTTTATCTACATTTCTTTTTGCAGTCACATAACTAAGTCTTATTCAACTGCCCAAAGCAGTCAAGCTTACATGAAAAAAAACATGTGGTTTTGCCCAATGAAAGGTTTTTTTTTTTTTTTTCTGCTGTTGTTGATTCCACTCAAAACCACCACTTTGGGGAATTTAACCTATGAAAGCTTTGGCAAACATTTTGGTGTATGCGGTCAAACCGCAGGTTATAGTGGAACTTCAGCACCACACCACTCCTCTACAAATAAATGTACAGATCCCAAACGCTTGCCACTAGTCCCAGCAGGCATATTTTATTAAGTACCTTTTATACATGACTTGGAAACAGGCTTGATCTTACACCAATAAAACCAAAACCAACACGCCAGTGTTTGGGGAGAAAAACTAAGCTATATTTGCGGTTCTTACGTCCAAGTCACGTCCACTCCAAGGCAGTCTTTCTTCAGAGAAATCAAGACTCCAGCTACCACTGGAGAAAGCAAAAGGAGGGTGTTCAGGAGGAGTCACTCCATGCAATGCCTATTGCTCCACATTTGTGGGCAGTCCCATGGAACACAGCAGACTGCAGTCTACTCTCCTCTCAGCTTCATATCATAAACTTACACGTAAATCTATCTTGTTTTCAGAGTGGATTAGACTGGATCTCCAGATGTGAACTGAGACTTGTTTTCTTTTTACTGAGACAAACTCCCATTATCATCATGAGATAATGACCAAGTGAAAAAGTCTCACAATATATCTTAAAGACACGTGTAATATCTTGACTGTTGAAGGCATCTGAGGTCCTTTCACATGTAGGCGTTTTATATTTTCCCTAATTTTTAATATCCTGTGCTATTAAAAATAAGAGATCTGAGTCATAATTTTGTTGCTCCTATACATTTAATTAGTAGGTAAAGAGAATTCCTTCCTCCAGACCCATCTGTCTAACTTTAGACCATGTCCCACTCTTAAACTGGTAGACTGGCTATATTCAACATTACCACTGATTAACCTGTCTGTAACATCTAACCCTGTAGAATAAATGCCACAGCAGATTTAAGGAAATGAAACACAGTGGCACCACAGGGCAGACTAAAGAGTTCCAAAGACTTTCAGCAGAAAGTTAGAGGAAAATGACCTAGCTTTTGAGCTGTGTATTTGCTGAACCCATCGACAGTGAAGCTTGCACACTCACGCAAAAAAGTACCTAATAACTGAAATAAAATTGTTTTTAATGCCAATGAATGAGTTACCAATACTAAAACCTGATAATTCTTAAATTAAATGTAACCATCTTGCTTATTTTAGTTTAATATATCCCATTCAGGAAGCTTTGGCATAATAGATTTTTTCAAGTTCTGAATTTCAGAAGTTTTAAACTGCAGAAGAGGTTCTCCTAGAGGAGGCTACCATCTTTCTAGATCATATGTAATAGTATTTCATCATTAACTACTAGTCCAAGGATACCAAAATGGACGTCACGCACATATATTTCCCAAGACTGTATCTGATCTCTTTTCTTTATTAAGAAGTTGTTGGTAAAACTGATTGATGGGTAGTCTGATTGCACCAGGAGGACTTGTCATTCAGCTCTTTGACCTTGTCTTCACACTAACAGTCAAGTGTCTTTGAAATCTGTTTACTTCAGAATTTACAAGAGTATTAATGACAGGATGTCAGCACTTCTCAGGTTTGAAAAGATCTAATAATAGTAAATTAGTTTGGACAGTAGGGTCATCTGTAATGTACTTTAAGAAAGAAAGACAAATTTCATTATTCCACCTTGTGATTAAAGACAAGTAAAACAATTCTTAAACTACCTTTTATTCTTTGGTGGGTTTTTTTATTGAAGAACGTCATTTTTTTGAGGCCAACATAGACCATATTGCTTGAGAACAAGAAAAAAGCTATACTATCAAATAAAGGACTTGACAGATGCAACATCCTTTCCAGAAACAGCTACAGAACCTAAAAAGCTTAGTCACCTCATATTGAGCAAGCTTTGGAAAAGTTTGAGAAGCAGCCTTCATGACTCAAAGTTCGTGTACTCTTTCATCATTATGTACAGTGCATAAAAATGGGCTATTTGTCCCTCTGTCACTAATATGGGCCCTACATTCCTGCGCTTCAGATTCATGCAAATGAGACATCTAGATTTACGGAGGGAGATGGAGGAAGGAAATCTTTTCTGGTGGTAATACTTTCCTTCCTTCATTAGCAATATTATAGAAAAAAAAAAAATATGGCAATAATTTTCTCTTGTGTTTGCTACAGACTCTGCTTTGCTGCACAACTGCCTCGGGAGGAAAAGCGATCTTTTGTTCCATCTCCTTCCAATATAGTTCCACTGTCCTTATTTACCTGCTTATAAATTCATCTGTTCTAAAGCATGAGATTAGTAAGAATAATACAAAATATGATAATCAGATGACCCATCAAATCCCAGAGAAATTGTCCTCCAACATTCGTGCTGTGTCTTCAGGAACTGACTAATCTAGCAGAACAACGAACAGTCACGTCACACCTGTATTTGCATTGGCCACATACGGCCTATTCAGCAGCTACATGTGGACAGCATTTTGATTAGCACTTAAAGTTTCTAATTTTTTTTTTTCGTTGTAGCTTTTGGATTTGTCTCAGATTCGCCTAACATTTCACATATTTTACACAGTAAATAAATGTGCATTAACTCAACTGAGCTTCAGATTCCTCAAATTTCCTCAAATATTTCAAGAGGTCAGAGAAACTTTTGGTTTTGCCTTAATAAAGCATAAAAATAGAACAAAGTTGGTACCTGTTGCCTCTAAGACACTGAAGGATGTAAAAGCAAAGGATATTACCATATGATCAAAGGAAGCTGTATATTATTATAAAAAGAAGTAAAATAAGAAGTAGCTTTGAGTCACTCTGTTAAGAATGCAAATTATAAGTAAGGGATATTAGCTGATGGATTGATAAGAAATTTCAAGTGATTCCAAACCATTAAGTTATTCACAGTTATATTCAAATTGTAATTACTTTCAAACCACACGATAGAGTGGGATTAATGGTGCAAATACTTTATGAGCAACCCATGAGTCATGCCTATTTATGATTATGAGGTTTTGGTTACTTATCATTTCAGCTCTGTGGCTTTACTAAATAACAACAACAACAATAATAATAAATAACACCACATTCAGACTTTCACATCGTTATGCACATACTGTCAAGTGTAAAAGGAAAGAAAAGAACATTCATGTCATCTGTTCAATTGAATATCTTAAAGAAAACACAGTTTGGGTTATGCATACTGTAAGTAGATTTTCAGGCTTCAACTTTATGCTTTGCAGTTGTCTCTTCAAATCTTCAGGTGTAGATTTTGGGGAAAAAAATAAGTTGTCTATGTTAGTAAATGTGTCAAATGGCATAGAAGAATGTGGGAGGAAATTAGTTCTGCTGTTCCCCCATCCTTCAAGCAGCAGATGTTCAGAGACAGAGGTATAATCAAACAGGAATGGAGCGGGGTCATCCATGGCTTGAAGCTGTACTGAATAGGCAATGCTGTCAGGTGTATGATAACTAGAGACATACGTGATTTCATCATAAGAAGATCTAAGATCCTGAAGAGGAAAAGACGATCTGCTGTCCTCTGCTGTCCACCCCATCCCTACTTGTTCTCCCTACAATCCTCTCCCCAAAAGCTTACAAGTTCACAAGCAGCAAAATAAAATTTGCCTTTAGAGACGGCTGACCTTTAGTAACTGTATTTCAAATTATTATCACAGCATATACAATCTTTCTTTTATAGCTATCTTTTCTTTGCCTTCCCCATCAGAAGAACATTTTTTTTGGGCTACTTTTTCTTCCCATTTCATTCTTATCTTTTGGCAGTGATTACACAAGACTCCGTGTGTAGCATAAACAAGGAGAGAGAAATGCATTATTCTGTATTTTGAAAGCTGAACATGCTGGGCACAGATTTCATCTAAATTTCAGGTACAGCATCACTAACAGTACTGATAGCAACGTCAGGCATCCTTGGCACACAGACAGAAGGACTATTTGTATTTGCTTTGGAATTTTCTATTATGTTCTCTTTTAGTATATCAGCGCTTGGTGTCAATTTACTGCCCCATCTCAGAGAAGAGAAAACAAATGCCTTAAATATCAGGTATGCTGTCTGCAGGCAACTGGTTCCAGAAATTTTGGATAAATGGAACGCTGTCAGAATATTTCAAATATACTTTACACTTCCAGTTGAAAGCAACATGCCCACAATGTAGTTCCACAGCTCAGCTCTGAAGCATTGGCCCATGAACTTGCAGACCACCAGTGGTCCATAGCCACCATTTGTGAACCACTATATTGGGGGCTTACAGATACTTCTAGCAGCTATCACTATCTAATCAACAGCTTTGATACTCTGCCATCAATTCTGGAGAGAAAAAACAGGGCAGATGGCTGGAAAATTGTTCATCTAAACCTGTGGTAGTCTGCTTATTTAACTGCATCATCTCCACGTACTTATCCTGGATTTAGCCTGTTCTTTTTATTCACTTGCCACCTGCACCACCCTAGTTTCATTAAAACAGAGAAAAGGTGAAGCTCTGAGAATGGGGATACAAATTGCATTTCCTGAAAATGGTACATGTTCTGCGAAGACAGATAGAGGGAAGGAAGAGATGCTGAGAGGCAGAGAACAGTCTATCCTGCAAGTCCCCAATAAAAAGGCACCCAAGTAAATCAGTTGGAATCAAGGCCTGTGCTTTCAATGCATATGAGAACTAAATTCATCTCAGTACACAAGAATATCACAGAACATTGCATTACTTTACTTATTCAGACAAATTTGCAAATCATCTGAAAAATCAACAACAGTTGTCTCAGATTATTTGTAAAGTAACTCTTGACCTGTAGCTTGTTAGCTGTAAAATACCTGAGCTCTGACAGGGCATAAAATAACAAGTTCAATCCATTTTTTTGCCTGATCAACTTGCGACTTGTGGAATCACACTTCCGTCCTACGCATTTATGACTATAAATTCCAATTGCCATCCTCAAGCATTCTGTAATGTATAGTTAAAATGTACTGATTTGGCAAATCCTGCCATTTGCTGGAGTCTATTTGTAGAAAATGAACACAGGACGAGTCTAGACAGGATTGAAATAAATTAATTCTCAACTATGAGCTAATAACAGAAAACTTGCAATATTCTGTTGCTAGTCTCAAGCAGAACAGGAGATTCAATGACTTGTGCAGCTTCTTTGGGTGTTCTGTGTCCCCAGACAAGTCTCTGTTCTCCAGACCACTGCCACAGGCTTCCTGTCTGAAACCAAACTCAGTTGCAACCTCCAACACACTCAGAGGGAAGACTTCCAAGGGAAAATCAATGGCCATAGTCACTCCTCTGAGTTTCACCCTAACTCATTCCACAAAGGTATTGTTTGGCTTGTCAATTAATCCTTGGTGTGAGAGGAATGCTAGTTTTGCTAACAGGGAATATTGTCCATCAAACCACACCACCCACAGAACAAAATGATGCCAGCTCCTAACCTCATAATAAGCACCTGCAGAGGAAGCAGAGTACCAATGCTTAGTCCAGTCTGCTCGCAGAAAACATACAGTTTCAAAAAACAGTGATATGAAAAATAGAATTTGCTCTACATGCCATAAAATATGTGGTGACAACTACTAGCAGGGCTGATTCTGTTTGAATGCCACAGTGTGAATCCTAAGTACACATAGTAGCTTGGCAGAACTTGAAGGAGACAAGATCTACTGACAGCAGTCCTTCTCAGTCACAGAGGTCTATCACAGCAGCCAGAGCTCCTGGTCACTTGTCCAGAGCCAAGTAAAGATTCCAGCGTTCTCCTTCCACTTCTCTACCAGCTACCACTACTCCTGTTGATGCAGAACAACACCACTTTTTAATTCAACAATTAATTCTGTAAAGAGTGCTTCAAAATATAAATGTTATTTTCCTATTGTCATTCAATATAGAGAGACATTTATAAATATATTATTTCATCCTGAAATCTGCTTATCCGAGTGATTAAGAATCATTTCAATTGAGAACATATTCCTATTCAAAGAAAAAGTTATTTCGGTAATCAAAAATCATTGTTTCTTCTCCCAACAACTTGAGTCCAACTCAACAAAAGTGTGCAGGGGGAGCAGTTCAAAAAGTATCTTAGTCCACCTAATGAACCACTTGCAACAGAGCTCTCTACCCTTTAACGAGGCCTCTCAATTAGTCCTCGTGCACTGCATATGCACTAAATAACACTTGCTCTTTTGCCCATGTACTCCCCAAACACACTGCTCCTCTCTCTGAAACTGATAGTGATGGAACAGAACTGTAAGACACATGAGTCATGTGAGCTGCAGTTATCGGAAGATGCAAAACTGTCACCATACCTGTCCCAACAAAACTAACCACAGAATGAGTGCTGCTTCGTCTGGTCTACACTTGTGCCTTTTTGGCAATGTTTTGCCACTTGGGAACATCCTGAATTCAATCTTAACCTTGGAATTACTTGTTCTAATGTATTTTGGAACATTCCAGCTTTCATAAAAATTTGATTTCACTACAGAACATTTCAAATGTCATCAGTCAGTAATACTTGGCTCCTCTTCTTCATATACATTTGGACAGTGTTCATATTTGTCTGAAAATATGTTCGAGTTGCAATGGTTGTACAACACAACAGCCACATAAACCAAGCTCCAACTCTGGTGCTGCAAGTATTGCCATGCACGATGCTCACAACCTCCAGTAACTGCAGTGGGCTACTCTTAATACTAAAACAAATTATAGCTTTTCTTTCTTTTTAAGATGATAGTGAATGTAAAACTCAGCAATACCAGGATCTGATTTCAGTGTTCTAACCTTATAATAGAGCTGACATCTGTGTACAATATCAAATTCATTTACAACTTTGCATGGGGATCCAGGAGAGCTAACAGAGTTAACTGGTTACTATATTTGATGGGATAAAACCATGAGGTAGTGCCGCAACTCAGAACAAATGAGTGTGCTGAAAATTGTCCATTTTTTCCAGAGTTAACTGGTTACTATATTTGATGGGACAAAACCATGAGGTAGTGCTGGAACTCAGAATGAGTGTGCTGAAAATTGTCCTTTTTTCAAATCTAAAAGATGTAGGACAGTTAAGGTAACAAAAGGAATTGAAAATGAAGTAGGGCAGAAATTTGAACGTAGGCAAGGCATGAAAACTCTAAAAGAAGCTTCTTGATTTGAGCATAAATCACAATTAGCAGTCAGGATTCTAATTTCCTGTCACAGTGCCTATAAATATGTAACTGTTGTATGCAACTACTGTAAAAATAACTTTCTACTCAGCAAAAGTCTTCGATCTTTCCATTACTGAACTGTGGATCTAAACACACATTTCCAGCAGAGCTGTAATCCACAATGAGGGAAGCACCTCACAGGGTCGAAAATGTGCTTTCTCTACGAAAAATGACAGGTCCTGGGGGCAGGCAGAACAGCTCCTGACTGTTGGATTACTGGTGAACTGCTCACCTCTACAGAGGATTAATTCAGGTGTCCCATCCACCTCAAACACCACCGGACGACCTGCCTGCTCTGCCATGCCCATCTCCACCACGGCTAAGGCAGTCACCGGGACAAAAGAACCTGAATCCTTTGCCTCTGTCAAATCCCCCTCAGATCCTGCTGTAGGTTATTTCTCTCTGTGATAAAGATGTCACGTTACATTCCAATCTGAGTTTATACTGCTTTACACAGAAGTATCATGCCACGAAGAACAGCACATCAATATGAACGAGACCAAGGGCACAGAGGAAAATTCTGCTTTATTGTACAAACTTCTACTGAACTTAGAAATAAACTCTAATGCCACGTAGGCTAATGTGCCTGTGGAGCCTATTAACATTCCTACTGTGTTTTCCAAATTACCACTTTCAGGAGGTCACAATAGTAATCAGAATAAATCTGACACTTAAAAAAGAGACATAACACTAACAATATATTTTATTTACCATCAAGATGTCAGAGCAGATAAAAGTGCTTATTTTAGGCACGGTCATAAAAGGAAGTTCTCCAGAAGGAAGACACAATTTACCACATACCGAAAGGATAATAACATCTGATTTTAATCTCTTGCAGATATATTGAATAATTATCAATCAGCATACCAGTAATCATCCGCCAAATTTAACAAACCCTCTTATCACTTAAATATAAGCAATATTACCTGTTGGTGTGAAATTTTTCCTGCTTTAAGTACATAAAGCAATAAGTAGGCCTAAACCCCAAAATTTATTTTCTGATAATATCTATTTGCCATTAGAATCAAAATAAACAAAACCACACAGAAATCCAGAGAACAGGGCTGCAAGTTTCTTCAAAAGATACCTAGTTCACCTACACCACTGCCAAGGCAGGTAAATCATACTTCTGTCAGCCCTACCAGATGTTTGTTTATATATTTATTAACCTGCAGTAATGAAGATTTTATAACCTCCTTCGGTAAATAATCCAAATGGCATATCATTTTATAAAGTTTTCCCTAATTTCTAGCTTATGTTTTCTTTGCTAACACATGAGCCTGGCACTCATCATCTAGCACTATGCATTTGGAGACTGTATCCTCTTTGCTGACATTTTTGAATGTACTTGAAGACTGTTAACACATCGCCCATTGACTGCTCTGCTCTAAAATAAATAACACACATTCTTCTGGTCTTTGTGTTAGACCCTCCTTCATCCCTGATGCTCTTCTCTAGGCTGGCTCCCATTTGATGCCCTACAAAGCTGAGTTCACCAGAAGGAGTAACCTGTACCTTTTGCATGTAAACTCAGATATACATATATTCCAGTGTGAGGTTTAGGTTTTCTGCATAACCAAGACAGGACTGAATTTCACTTTGTGATCCATTTTAATAATCAAATTTTATTTCTGTCAAATTTCCACTTAATCAGTCGCTGTGAGGCTGTCAGTTCCTGTTGAAGCACAATAGTTTGCACTTACACCTACCAAATAATCTCCTCTCTTTTTCCAATCATTTCCTCAGTTTGCCAAGATCATTATGAATTCAAATTTTATCTTCCAACATGCTTACAACCCCTTCAGACTCCATGATATCTACAAATTTAATATATACACTGCCTACATCATCAACCAGACCACTAATAAAAATTTATTGACCCCAAACACACAGATCTCTAGAGAATCTCATTCGATTCAATTTTCTATATTCCCCAGTGAACCAGTAATGGCTCTTTCTGAGAAAGTCTTCAGACCAGCTCTCCACCTCCTCTGCAGTTGCTTCATTTGATTATCATCCCCTACATGTTGGGGTGTTTTCAGGAGGCCATCAAAATCTTTGGACAAAAATAAGAGAACTGGATACTCCAAAATTACTTCATGGAAAATCACTTAGTAAAGCAATAAAACGTACATACCCTTTACTGAACTCATACTGATAAACCCATCATCCTACATGCCAAGTTTCCATTGACTTCAGTGCTCAGCATTGGAATATTAACAATTCACATTATAATTCTGGCATTGTACATACAAGAGAGATGTGGTACACAACAGCAAAGGAGATGATTTACTGTAGTCCTTTTCATGCTAACCACAGAAAGAGAAATTAAAAACTGCAACAACTCTGGAGAAAATATGTTTTCTAGACACTAACTCAAGTAGGCCTCGTGACTGGAACTATTTTTGGCGGAGAAATCTGGTAGCGGGTTATAGAGCTGTCACTTTTAACAAGTAGAATCCCTTGCAGTGTGAGCTCAGGAGATTCGAGATTTGGACTGCAGAGCAATCCAGCTCCATATGCATGAGAGCCTTGTGCCCCTGGCCAAAAAATTGCAGTCTTGGACATTCAGAATCCAATTTTGAATAACCATCAGGCTGCACTAGAGTATCTACGTGCGCTAAACTTCCACTGTTCACATTTCAAATACATCACTTCTCTTGCACTGGCTTTATTCAAAAGAATTATTCACATTAATTTGTCTATATCAATGCTTGTAGGATGTGTAAAAGAAGAAATAGCAAGACATTTGGGGAAAAAAAAATACCAAAAATAAGAGAGAGAGCAGAAGTAGTTCATCCCCAAACTAAACAGAACCATCTAATATGAAGGTGGGCTTGAAGAGCTGAATCCATATAACTTGGGAAACAATGAGTTGCAGAGGATTCCGACAGAGCAAATATAACATTGCCAGCCAGTCTAGCGTGCCAACTATTTAACAAAAGCAAACAGCCTCCAATGTTGACATATTTAGGCCTCATTAAATCCAAAATACCAAAGCTTCTCCATATTTAAAGCAGAGGTGGTTTATTCAGCATTGAAAAGGCATCTTCTCTCAATTTGTCTTTACAGGGAGAGAACTTCCCAGGTTTCCACAATCCCACCAGCATATGCTCAAACTAGAAAGCTTAAACCATTCTAAACACTTCTTCAACTAATGTCTTTCTGTATATTTGGGAAGAGGGTAGGGTAAAGGAAGGAGGTTTTCATATGATGTGACAGAAATTTAAAGGTGATATAGGTGATATCTAAGGAGGTGCTTCATGATGGAAATTCAGGAAAAGACAGCATTGTTCTTTTTCCTTCCTGGCTATTTCTTTAAGGGGGTGTCTGTGAGGATGCAAACCCAAAACTTGTCTGAACAACAAAACTGCATTATACTTGATAATGTTGCACCATACCCAGAAATCCAAACTAATAGAAAGCATTAATAGAAAACAAATTTAATAAGTGAGAGAACATTGCAAGGAAAAAAACTCTGTAGCACATCTTGTGCTTACCTTCTCATGTGACAGAACACTGCAGAGTGCAACACTTTTTAGCAAATAAAATATTTCATATATATATACATGCAAGTAATTATGTCCTTTTTGGCTATGACCTGAGAGGAAACAGTTGGAAACCGATAACTACCTGGAACATATGAAAATATGACTGAACAAATGACAACTGCACTTCTGAAATAATATAAACCCCTTGATCACCCCTGTAATTAAGTATATCTACACACCTATACACCAGGGGATGCATTCAGCTTGATCTATAAGGTGTGAGACAAGTCTTAAATATACATCCTGAGTCTGGCTCCCTAAGGAAACGAGATTTACATGATCATTTGTTTTCTCTTCCAGTTCCTTTCCCCATCCAAAATGGCTTTTGGACTCAAATTTCAGAGGACGAGGGACCTGAAAAATCCTGAACTCCTACAAGTTTTATGAATAGCAATAGCTGGATAAAGGATACAGACCCAATTAGCATCTCTACTGAGGGAAAGGCAAATGGGAGAGGCCATCAGAGGGTCTGGCAGGCAGCAGCCAGCTGGCTCACCAGCAGTCACGTGGCTCATCGTCGGCCACAGCAAGTACTGCCTCCTGTCCTTCCAAGAAGCACGCGGAGAAGACTACGGGGTACTACAAGACTCAAAGAGAAAGGTCAGGGGAACACAGCGAGGAAGTTTGTTATTACAGCGCATAAGCAAAGCGTCCTGTGAGTCTACTACCAGAGCTACCTCCATGTGAATAAGGTGTAAATGACTACACAGAGCAGAAGTTTACTATAATAAAAAGTAAAATGCCGTAAGATATGGGGAGAAACTTCTATGGCCTTTCTGTGCAATGAGTGAGGTTACCTGGTTTCCCACTCATACATAGCAGACTATGACCAGAAATAGTAGAAGCTGAGTATTCTCTAGTTACAAAAATAGCTATAGAAAAGTCTGGAAATAAGCAGTTCACCTGTGTTTACTCACCTATTTAAAAAAGTAGTTATTTCACCTAATATTAAAAGTAACCTCTTAAAACAAAACATTCATACTCTATTTTGCTGATTAAGTACCACTTGCAATCCCATGAGGAAAAAAAAAAGTAAATTAAAAGAACCCAAAGAAACAAAAATGTACTTATGAACAATTTAGAAAAAAATTATTTTCTTTTTCTTCTTTTTTTGTAATCCAGTCCAGAGTTACCACAGTATGATGGGCCTTCTTATACATTACTACTAAGCTCCTTTAGGCTAATTCAATGTTACATCATGTATCTGTCTAAGTGGTTCCTCTTGATCGGATCTCATGGCAAGGTGGTCTGCATATTTATTATTAATTTTGAAATTGGGTCACCCTACTCATACACACCTAAATTATTGAGATTTTATTATTTCCTTTACTAAAATTTCATAATCTTTCTCACCTTACAATGACGTCTCTCACAGCTAGGCAGGAAACCATTTTCTTGTCTTATGAAAGTTTTGAGACTCCATAAATTGCCACAACTTGAATTAGGATGAAAATAAGGATGAAATAAGACTTGCCAAGGCTTTTCTCAAAAAAAAAAACCCAACACCCCAAACAACAAAACCTGGAGAAGGAGAAACATCCCAGAAGAAAAAAAAAACTTATGGTGAAGATATCCACTAGTCCTGTGGGTTCAACTTCTTGATCCTATACTGCCTATACAGGACCACCTCGCTTTTTCTGGGATAGGTGTTTGCTTGTCTATACGTGGATACATGGCACCCTCTCCTTTCAGGGTGGAATTTCCAGTCATAAACTAGAAACACTTATAAAAGCATTCTTGGTGAAACCAGAACATTCCTGTAAAAAGCATTCATTTCAGTATATGTAAATGTACATTCTAAAGAAAGACCATCAGCCACTTTCAGACTGACCCTCACGTTATGTTCTTACTGAAAGCTGGCAAAAGAACAGAACCAAGAAGAGAGTACACACACAATTTCCCAGAGTAACTGTTGGCATACTACTAGTAAATTCTAATGGGAAAAACATCTCTGTTTAAGCCTGTAACTCATTATTTTGTTTAAAATCTATTCACAGTAACTGACTGATAATATGGAAACAAATACGGTTTTAGTTCAATTACTAAAATATTTGAGTTTTAATATATTGCTTTTTAACACATTTATTTATTGTTAGCTTCCAAACCTGTAAAATCTTTATTTTTAAGCTTTTTTATCTTAATCACCCTAGCCATCTGCAGCACATCTGTTACTTGCTAGTATACAGTAATTAACTTAAATGTGGACTGGGTACTATTCTGCATCAATAGATATCAAAGCACCTGCTTTGATAAGAGCCCAGCATCTCTTTATCAGCTATGATAGTTGTTCAGATTAGAATTAGATTTACCATCCCTGCCCTAAATGTATGTGGTATATCTCTATGTAGTAATTGAAAGCAAAGTCTGGGTTTTTTAATGTTCTCCATTCCGGTGGAAAAACACTGCTTCTTGGGAAAGAGATCTCACATTAAAAGACAGATACCCAGATACCAGTATTTATTTGTTTTTAAACACAAAAAGTGAATGTTTCATATTCACTCAATTAGAAATCTTGTGTCGCTGCAGTTTTTCTGCTGAGTGTGGAGAAAGCGATACATCTTTCTTTGTGATCTCTGCTGGAGAGAGAACATTTAATGAATCCATTACGAAAGTTCTCAGAATCATAACAAATTCATTAGGTTTTGAAAAACTTCTCAGGATCATGTTGAATCCACATAACCACCACCACTTGGGAACTTCATAGTCTGCCTTGAACTGGCCACATGACTGCAACCATTAGACTTACAGGGCAACTGGACCCATCTTTAATTACATACTTAGTACAAGTCAGTTTTGACAATCCTGTTACATTTTAAACAAGCCATAACTGAATACATCATGAATCCCTGGATAATTGCATTTTGTTACCTTAGAGGTCTGCAGCTCCTATAATTAATTGCATTCTTTTTAAAGTCAGCGAGAAAAGAATGGCTTTCTGCCAAGAAAGTTTTTATAATGTTCAAAGACTCATTCTGAGGAACAGCAGGTGCTCTTTGTTTTTATTTCTCGGTGTGCTAATGCCAGAGAAGCCGGGCATTCAGTTGCCATGTGTCCACAACCTAATGCTCTCTCCGTCTCCATAAAAGAGAGAGATTATTGTACCATTCAGAGCAATACCCCAATAAACACAGTAAGGATCAGACTATTAGGCAGGCTGTTTCGGGAAGTTGTTCTCTCGGGGAAACATGGTTCATAGGTGCACGTGAAGAAAGTCTGCTACAGTATTTGTGCATCAAACCTTTCATTGCATGTGTTACATCCTTAGTGAGGGTGCTCAGCCTGTTAGTTCTCTGAACACAAAGCATTTCAGTCTGCCTTCCCTGGGCAGCAGGGAGCTCATTAGTATCACCAGCTCACCATCTGTCTCTGAAGGAGGAAGAGACGGAATTAATATATGATAGAGGGGGGGAAAAAAAAGGCAAACAAAAAAAAAAAATGGTTGGGAAGCAGCAGGATGTCATCCAGAAAGGACGAGAATGTTTCCTTTGAAATCATCTCGCCTTGTCTGCACAAAACGTGGAAATGGCTTGGGCATGGCTATGAAATGTTCACAAAAGCATTTGTAAAGACTGAATTATGATCATTTTTACTAGAGGATCTTCCAAAATCCACAGAAGAGCATCATTAAACGCAGCTGTCCACAGACAAGTCCTGTGAAACCTTCCTGGTTCTGTACTGTCTGAACCACAGGAGCAGGCAGCGGCTGCAACGACGCCTTTCTGGCTTCAAGGCATAATGAGAGAAAAGGTAATGAGTGAGAGCAGCTCCTGGTACGGACCAAGTAGCCATCCTGCAGCACAGACCACGTGTGGGGCGAGTGACAGAGGGGGAAAATGATCTACAACTGGGGAGCGTCATGTCTGGTCTGCATACCTGAAATCACCCAAATGTGGAATAGTCTCCTTCCCAATTCAAGCCTTTACAAACAGTTGCAAAAGCAAGAAGAGACCACAGGAGAAAGCCAGGGTGCACCAGAGGCACTGAGGACAACGGCAGGAAGGAAAGTATTGCAGAGGAAGAGGACTCCACACAGCAAATTCAAGGGAGAGCACAAACCTTTGAGACAAAGGACCATCCCTCAGCATATTGAATTAATCTCAAAATTCCTAAAACAGCTCTTTCATTACATGTTAGCCATTTTAATAATACAGTTATCTTTCTAAGAATATGACATATACACATAATACAATATAAACCAATGCAACCTCTAGAATACCCAGCTAATAGGACATTCCTCTGAGTACCTGACAATTAAAAAAATTGTATTTAAAAAAATTATTGGGAAAAGTTTTTCAAGCACTAGCAATTGTGTTTGCAATTACACTCAATACATATCAAATTAAAACTCTAAAGAACAATATAGACTTCAAATCTGAAACAAACTAACCTACTTTGTTAATATGGTCAAATCTAAAACAGAATTGAAATCACAAATTATAAAGTCCGCGGTAGCCTGAAAGTCAATCACTGAGTGAATCCTCTACCATCTGGTCCTTCAGGAACCTCAATATAAATATTCAGAAAGAAAATACGTCTGACTGAAAATCAGGAGTGGTGCACAAAGCATTCAGAGTTCTAAAACTGTGACATAAATATCAGCCTTTCAGCTGATCACAGACCTTTGGGTCAATCACAGGCAGACAAAGATGAACAGCTCAGATATTAAATGTCCAAAATCTGAGACTCCTTCACTTTTTTGGTGGTTTATACTCAGACACTGAGATGTAAATCTGTTTTATTTGGTTGTTAACTTCTGCGTCAGGGAAAAGACCCTTGAAGCTGTAAAAAAATTATGGAAAAAAAAATACAAGTAACATATAATCCTGAAGTCAGATGGTGACATTTGCACTAAACATGTACCTAAGAAGATGTCCTGATTTTCAGAATGGTCGAGCAATTGTCAATAGGTACTGTCAGGCACCACCATTTTTTTGGAAAACCAAGTCATTGACCTACAAGGTCCTACAATTTGCTTTGGGGTTTCAAAGTTTATTTATTTCAAAGCCTTGTTCCGTTAAAAGGGAAAAAACTGTATCTAGCTGTGAATGCCAAAAAATGTTAATGGTATGACCTCAGTTTTCTGCTGATCATGAACTATGTGGAACTTGTCCAATAAACATAATAGAGTGGGAAAATGAGTAACCGAGTTCTTGAAGAAACAAAGTGAGCATGTCATCAGCACACAGAGTAAAAGCACTTCTGTGCTACTTTCTGGGTCACAGGCACTCTCACAGCCCTCAGTGTCCTCCTTCTGACTACCTCACACACCTCTGTGGGACTGACCTACCTTGAGAGGACGTCATTCTCGTATTTAACTTCAAAGAAACAAATGCAGTCACAAAAGCAGCACACTACAGTAGCACATGGGTGAAATCAAATCTTACCTCTGAAGAAAAACATGTTTATGAGTCAGACGCAGCTCTGCTTTACAAAGCTGTATAGCTGGAGGAGCTCTCTGAATTTCATTGGAACTGCCCCAGAAATGCAACCAGAGAACCCCTTTTAACACTGGTGTAACAAAGAGGTGCGTCCAGTTCACTGCACAAGTGTTTTCCCACTTCCTTGAGAAAAGGGTATCCAGGTTAGTTATGGAAAAAAGTATTTTCATTTCTGAAGTTCTGCTGTCAGAGATGAGTAGATTATTTGCTTACGGACGATTATTTTCTGCTTTTCATTGCAGAATGTACAGAAGGGGGTAGAGGTATGGCTACTATCGGATGCAAACTCCCTGCCGTAGAAGAAAACACAGATATACTAATCCTGTGACAGTAAGACAAGACACAACTGTTCATACTGGTTTTGTATCAAAGGAATGGAGTGGCTACAGCACTAGAAGGCGTATGTTCACATGATGAGGTATATACACACACTCATGGAAATCATAAATATTTGTAAATATGGAGACGTAGGGCAGAGCAGGACAGAAAATATCACTATGTTTGTTACAAACAGGTATTTGCTTCTTCTGAAGAAATTAACATGAGGTTTATTCATATTGCCACTGTACACTCCACTTTCATTGTTTCAATGTTGATGCCTGCTCATAAATAAATAAATAAATACTGGCCTTCCTTACATATTTAACAAGTCTCTCAAAATCCAAAATCAATAATCTTAGTGCTATCCAAGTAAATCACTACGTTGCCTGCCTCTAACACATAACAGCCAAGATTCTCTAAATACAGTAGTTGATCATGACAGCTGATTAGCACCCAAATCTCTTGGATCTGTTGGCACACAAAAAGCAGCACTGTAATAATTTATGACAACTGGTGTCCCCAGCATTAGTATTTTGGTTCTGTTCAATAAGTAGTTTGTTAGGTAACAAATGCAACAAGGAAAGTGATATCTGAAAACGAACCTTCCCCTTTTGGTTAATTACGATGGATGGTAATTTTGAAGGAGTGGTTGCATTTTTTGAGAGGGGAGTTTGATTAGACAGATAACCTCCAGAGATCCCTGTAGGGGCCTGGAAAGCATCCATCCTGAAGCGCATCTGCCAACCCAGAACCAACTTCTCAGAGTAATCACTGAAGTTGCAGAATTTTATCTGCTGAGTCACACAGGGATGCTCCAAGGCTGGAAACGCAATCAGACACACAAGAAAGAGGACAGAAGTACTGCCAGTCCTTAAGGTAGAAGATGTTCGCAAGGAGACTAATTTACAAGTGCATAACATGTTCTGTTTTAATGAACCTCTAGCAAGCACAAAACTATATATACACTTGTAGACCATTAATGTATTACTAACATAGCGGGCATAATTTTTCAGAATGGGGAGGTACCCTCCAGTTTACTGGCATAGTCTCAAAGTTGAGTCCCTTCTTTATATTTGCTGAGATCTTGCCTTGAAGCATTTTCCAAGGTTTTTATTTATTTATTTATTTATATCACACCAGACCTCCTGAAGGTTTGGAATCTTGTTTGTTCTAACAAATTGCCCTCATAATTAACAAATGGGCTAAACCTGCTGTCAACCTAACTGACAAGGAAAATTTGACGGGGTACTAGCAGGGAGGGATTTTTCCCTCTTGCACCTTTTTTAAAAGAAAAAATCTACTTCTGGCTGAGGACAGAAATACTGAAGCGAAAGAAAACACACAGAAACATTTTAAAACCCCAAAGAAGTTGAAAAAGAATAGGATTTTACTTTTAAAGCCAAACCTAAAGCAAAATTTAAGCCATGACTGGAATTGAGTTATGCCCTTGAATAGCATTAAAACGAGATGATTTTCCTGTTTTATGCATGCTTCTCCAAGAAACAAACTTCTGCATGTTCCAGTCTGCTGATTGCCCACCATGCTCTTGTTACTATTTCCTTCTCATGGACATTTACTACTGCTTTTCAGAGAACTACCTATTGCCCACCTATAAGTTTCATGGGGAAGGGAGGGTATTATCTCCATTTGGTGACCCCACGCCCAGAACTTTGTTCACGGGGCCAAGTAAAAGCTGACAGACCTGACTGATATTGCAAAGGCACTAAGATAACTGAATCCAGAGCAATGGTGTGTTTTGTAACCTTGTGCTTGACTTGCCTGTTTGACAAGGGAAGCTTCTCTTCAGTACAGCTCCCTGTATGTACTCCCATTTTATGTTCTGCACTAATTGCTGCACAAAGGAAGCTGACTTAAAGCTAATGTATAATCACAGTGAAGAGTCTCAGACTTCATCAAAAGGAACCCACCAAGACCTACACCTGGTAATATATTTGGGCTCCATGAATTCATCAGTAAATTAGGAACATCCATAGGTGCTAGCAGACTAAGACATGGTTGTGCTGAAGTGCCTCGCAAAGGAAAACTTCCTACTGGTAAATCAATGTAAATCAGTTTTTCAGTGTTAAGGGAGTGAACTGTGAAGACCTCAAAATAAAAATGACAGGTCAATACGAGTGGTTTCACACTGATGATTTTAGTAGAACCGTGCCAGCCCAATCATCTGTCAGTTCAAAACACAATGCAAAGCTTAAGAGGAAAGTAACACCAATCACTTTGGGAGCAAGGAGACATATCACAGAAATTTTCTACCCTCAGAATAACTATTACCTTCATTTCTAGTGTGAAGAATAAGGGAAATAAAAGGGAAAGGGAAATATAACATGAAAAGCCCCCATTATTAAGTATCAAAAATCCCATGGCCTAAAGGCCAGCAACACCTTCTTGCCTGTTAAATTTCTTAGGATTTTCACCAAACACTAGTCATCAGTAAGTAACCACACTGAACACTCAGCATTCTAAAATATGAGGAAAGCATACACGTGTTAAATACCAACTGATCTACTATTGATATGTTATTTAATTGGTAAATAACGTATTACATGAATTAGGTGGACTTTGGACCAGGGTTCTAATGATAATTGTATTTGTCAGGAGGAAGAAGAGAGCCATACTCCACAATTTCAGTACAATATTCTTCACAAGAATGGGTATTGATTCAATCTAGCTGTGGTTATCTAATTGTGGCTATAGGAATTATGGTACCATTTTCAGTATCGAGATTGACTGTAAGTAAATGAAGCACTCGTCTGTGATAAAAAAATAGAAACAATAATGCTATTAGGTTACACACTATGCTTTAGAAGCTTGCCTGGGTAATTCCCTCAAGTGAAGTTGGGGATATTATTAAAACCAGTGAATCATAATAGCTGCCATAGGGGAATTATCTGGTACAGTATCCTGTTCGGGTAACCTTGCACCCCATAGACAACTAGGTACATGAAACCACCCTCTAGGGAAAAATACTCTTTATTTCTCTTATGTGCTATTTTGTAAAAGCCTGAGGTGACAATTTACTATTTGCTGTTAGACCTTTTTTCCCCCCTTCTTAACCATTAAGCCTCTCTGATTTCACTTTCCATCAACAACGCTTAGCTCTGGGCCATAGAATAAAATTGTTCAAGGACTCCCTTCACCTGGAATTTCCATAATTAACTTTATGCCTTTGCTAGGGAAGTCGGTGTGAGTCTCTGACTCCCCAGACATGCAGCTATGCACATATTCCTTGGGTCTCCTCAAGCTCCACAGCAATACCTTGAGTCAAAATAAACTATGGTGTCTAAAAGCAAGCTGGAGGGGAACAGATTTAGATTGGAGATTAGGAGAGGGTCCTTTACTGTGAGGGTGGTGGAGCACTGGAACAGGTTGCCCAGGGAGGTGGTTGAGGCCCCCATCCCTGGAGATATTCAAGGAGAGGCTCGATGAGGCCCTGGGCAACCTGGTCTAGTTGGGGGTGTCCCTGCTGACTGCGGGGGGGTTGGACTAGATGACCTCTGGAGGTCCCTTCCAGCCTGGGCAATTCTATGATTCTATGATTCTATGGTTTAGATATCACTATAAGTATTGCCCAACGCCACATGGAAGGTACAGGGTCCCCAGCTCCCAAGTACCTACGGTTCTAAACAGAAAAGTGGTTGAGTCATGCAGTATCTTAATACCCTCCAGAATACATATATTAAACCAGTGTTAAGCAGAAAGGTTGCACTGTATTTCTACCAGTGTTATTCAGTATAGTCTATCCCTGCTAATAATAACTCTCTGCTCCAGTAACACAGAAAGTCGAGCAGTTAATACCCTCCAGAATACATATATTAAACCAGTGTTAAGCAGAAAGGTTGCACTGTATTTCTACCAGTGTTATTCAGTATAGTCTATCCCTGCTAAGAATAACTCTTTGCTCCAGTAACACAGAAAGTGGAGCAAGACACTCTGCTTTAGCCTTACAGCTAGTTATCCCATGCGGCATTTACACAGGATTGTCTTTAATCTCTTTGCTCATGTACTATATTCAGAAATGAAACAGGAGAGTGAAAACAGCACAGATGTGGCAGGAGACAGAAAAAAAGAAAAGAAAAAAAAAAAACAGAAGAAAAAATATTATTTTTCAAAAAAAGCAAGGAGCACATATAGCAACAATATGAACTATATGTAAGAAAGGAACAAAATTTAAAGAATTATTGCAATGTACAGAAGTTGTAAAGGTTGCTGCAAGCTGGTGAAAATCCACTTTGAAATTCCTTCTTTTATTAACTTTCTCAGCAGTTTTAAACATTTTTCCAGTACAATTTTATGGCTAATATATTATCATTATTTTGAATTGCCTGAAAATCATGAATCAATTTAGTCACAAAGCAGATCTGTTCGATTTAATGTTCTTGTTACTTACTGCCTCAGTGTTGCAATTTTCTCCCTTTGCTTCCTTTATTTCTCTGCCTCTCCTCGCATCACCCTGTTGTAATGCCTTTAATATAAAAGATGGCCTTCATTCTCATGTACTATTTAAATTCATCATGTCTGACCTCTTCAAATGCAATGAATGCATAATTAATTTTCATTATAAATTTAGAATACTTCCTCTCTTCTTGCCACTTCAAGCTTCCTTTAGCTTTCAACAGCTATCATGTTTTATTTTATATTCCTTAAAAAAATTCTTTCTTGCTCTCTTCCTTTCAAATTTCACTTCACACACAATTTGACTCTTTGGGAGACACACACAGAGCAAAAACCAGCTGAGAACCCAATGCAAGAATCACTGATGCTTAGTCCATCCCTAAAACCAGACTCACACGGCTGGAAAAAGGCCTGGCATAGCACCCTCTGTGTGCATCATCTTCCCAGGAAAGAGAGGTTTTAGGATTAATATGCAGAGTCCTTACCATTAGTACCAAGTATTTAAGAAACAGATAGAGCATAGAGCTAAAAGTATACATTTATTTCTCTCTTTAAATTGTGTCATTACTTGAGCATTTTTTCTTTTTCACAGTCATTAGGAATGCTCTTACTTCATACTCGCATTTCCAAAATCCTGCTACACAGGCTTTGTTCAGATATCGGTTCTCTTGTTAGAATAACTTAATAATTCTGTTTCTCTAGAACACTGCCATTTGCATCTTCAGCATGACCATGGGCGAGTAACATGAATTCATGGAGACAGGGTTATCAGCCAGAGACTATAGGAAAGGAAAGCAGCTTGCTCCATTTTGATTTCAGCACCTCCCATGTCACAGGGACTACTGCTTAAGGGACTTCCTTGTGGCATTCCAAATTAAGAACTTTGGTGAGCAACAACAGGCTTATCTAATTGACCAGAACAGTTTTGAAATGTACTTCAAGCTGAACAAATAGACTTGTGGAATTGCAACACTCAACATGCTTTCCCATGAAGGACACAGAGGTGGAAAACTCAGTTGGTATACATTTATTTCTGCTCAGTAATCCCAGTTTTTAGGATAAGCATAACAGTACACTCCAAGAAGTTTTATGATTTGACTAAACTAACATATTTCTTTTATGACAACTACATTAACTTTAGTTCCTGGATTTCTTTTTTTCCCCTGTGAAATAGTCTTCCAAAAAGTCTTTTAGAAGATCTAATACTATTGCCAAAGGAAAAACAAAAAACCCCTTAAAAACCTGCGACTAGTTATCACCATCAGGAGATCTCCTGAAACACTGCCCAATTTAGCTGCCTTCCACTCCGCAAAACACAGCACCTTAAGACTGATGCTTTAGTGCACGCCTCACATCTACTGTAACTTCACAGGAAAGCTTTCCATATGCAAACTAAACTAGGGGAAAACTTCCCAGTTTAGTTGTACTGCTTTTTCAGGACACCCCTCCACCACACCCCTCCATGTCTATTAGCTCCCTGACATGAAGAGAGCCCTGTTTCAGACCAGTAAAGCGTGAATTGTCCTTGAAGCCTTCCCGGGCTTGTTTGTTAAACCACCTTTTGTGGAAAATATGTAATTTTGCTGGCATTTCAATCCTGCTGTCCAAACATACTCAATTCTAACCAACAGGCAAATTCTTGCCAAATGAGGTCTCAAGGACATGACATCAATGCAGAAAGGTCACACACTGAGAATGCAATAGTGGCTGCATTGGAATTGTTTTGATGGATTGTCTTAGGAGTGGTTTTGTTAAGGCATGAAGTGTTGAATTTTCCCGTTTATCCATTAAAAAAATAAAGCAAAGAAACTGCACAAATACTGTGCACTTTACCTCTTGAGTGTCATTCAGATAAACTGATCATCTCCTAATGGAAAGCCATCTGCTACGTGCACTATATTGCAGTTCCTATCTACTTTGCTTGGATTTAAAAGAGTTGTAATATGGAATTGAGCAACGTTAAAAGCAAGTGAAATGGCCAAAATCCAGAGATTTAACTTATGCAGCGGAGATTATCAGAAAGAAGGTTATTTTACAGGCAGTATCCAATATAATTAACAGATATAATCCCTCTCAAAAAAGAAAAAGAAAAAAAAAAAACAACCTAAAGAGCCCTTAAAATAAGTTAACCCAGTCACTTAAAACATGGTCTTGACAAAGCGCTAGCACACGATGTAGACTAGTCCTGAAGGCTGTGACTCCATGCAGGAGTACACTTGTATCATTTTATTGGTCCTACAGAAAGATCGTGAGGTCCTTCATAAGGGAAATGGCATTCCTGTATGGGTACATATTGAGACAACTACCTTGGAAAATATCCTGGGGAGAAGGAGGAGAAAGAACGGAAATCCTTGAGTGGCAAGAAGATTTATTGGATAATTTAATAGGATTTTCTCATCACTAAATTCTATTTTTCTTCTGTCCCTAATCACCTTTCTTCTACCTCATTAAATCCAATTTCACTTCATCATATATTTCTTTCCTCTCTAATTTCGTAGATCATCATGTAATTTCTCTCTCGCCAAACAGCATACCTTCTTTTTGCATCATTCTTTCCGTATCTACTCGTTTCCACCTTATTATTATGCTGCCTCATTTCCTGCTTATTAATGCTCATGTCATAAACTGGTCACTCCTCTAATGCCCTCCACCCCGTCTTTCTGCAGCATTGTGAAAACAACACGCATCTCTACTTTGCCCAATTTCTTCCTTTCTTTTAGCTAATTTGTTTACTAAGCCATTTTGAGTTTCTTCATTTTTCTTATTTCTAGAAACATATACACATAGAAATGATAAAACCAAGCTACGCAATCATTAAATCATATTATAGAGAGCTACATCCATGCTCCTGCACACATTGTTAACTATATTGTGCGTTCGCTATATAGGAATAAAAATAAATTTAGCACATGTACGTAGTTTGGACTGATCTGCATTTTATTCATTACCCTTAACTCTGCTTTATGTTTCAGCAATAAAAATTTCAGTAATTCTGCACATCTTTTGATTTTACATAAAGAATGAGAAAGTTGAACATTATGTCATCTTGGGAAGATTCAATGATGTACCTGAAGCACCGTTCAATCTTGTCTGCATTGGAAAGAATGAATTCTGTCAAATATGTCTCAATACCATGTTTTGTAACATATCCCTTATAAATTCTTAAAGAAAGTCAAAAAGTCTCTGTACACCCCCACAAAAAAATCCTTCTTAGGCCCTGTTCCACATCTCTCAAGGTTGTAAAGGAAATTATGACAAAAGAGAGTAACTACCCGTACCAATAATTGTTTTTATCACCTTTGAAAGACTCCCTAGTCCATCATTTCACTAGATCCTTTAAATGAGCCAATTACCACCTAAGGCAAGGAAGAGGGCTGGCACACTCCCAAGAAGGGCAAAGCCCCAAATAATCAGACACTGTAGGAAGTTTGACTTGTTCCTGTAATAAATACACCTGTCTGTAGGAAGCCAGCTTGGCTTGGGGGGTTTGCATTACGTTACCACAGGCACAGTATCATGAAAGTGAGCAGAAGAAAATCCTCCTAGAAATGGGAGCATGGGAACATACACAGAGACACCCCAGCAGGACCTGGATAAGTGTCAGCTTGGTGACATTTGGCTCATTTACCACTCATAAACTGCAAGATGAAGCCCTACCAAAGTCCCCCACTGTCTGGAAATCAGGGGTGTGTGGCAAAGGCAAGAGCTTCAACTGGTCACTGTGGTCAGGATGGAGGTGGAGTTTGGAACCCATCTTTGACTCAAGCTGGTGACAGATGACGCAGAGTCAGATTGAAGCCAGGTGCAGGTGTGTTCCCTTTCCCCCAGCAAAAGTATAGATGCATTTATGCAATGTGCTCCTGAAGTCCTAAACTTTAATCGCTCTGAGCTGTTCCTACATAAAGCCAGTTCCCAGGAGATAACATCAACTACCTGCCAGTCTGCCAGCTCTTCAGAAACCTCTGTGTTCAGTCAATCATCCTCAGTGGTATGGGCAACCTGGAAAAGAGAGGATGTGCCACCCTCTTCCCTAACTATATTTAATAAAAGAGGGAAAAGATGTTCGTGGGACAACATTACCAGCAATTATTAATTAGCGATGACAAATGAAAAGAAGATAGTGATTCTCCTCTGGTTTAAATCCAAAAAAGGCCTAGGGATGTCCAAACATCAGATGATCCTCAGAATATTTTCATTAGGACAAGCAGTATTCTCTGGAACTAGACCTATTCTCAGTTTGTCTTTGGCAGAAGGCTTAAATGTAAAATATTAATAGCCTGATATGTTCCATGTGTTTGCATTTTCACAAAGGACAATTTAAACTGTAGCATTCCATATTTACTAACAGAAATTGGCATGAAATGTTTAAACATACCAATTTCAAAGTAAACATTGCACACCTTTTGCAAGAACCCCCCAAACCCTAATTCCTCTTAGATCCTTCTGATGAATCTGATTTGTATACAGAGGGCTGACTGGACACAGCTACAGAAATATGCAAGTCCAAAAGCATCTGCAGAGCTTTAAAGTGGTTTCAAGAATGTACCAATAGTTGAAGGTAACATAAATTATAGTCCAATTCATATAGGTCCAAAAATGCAGCACATGAATAAATGGCGTTCTGGAGCAAGCATGCCATTCCCACTATTCCTTTGTCCTGCTGAAATTACTCCGTCTGCTTGTGTTACTATTTCTTGAATGTCAGCTAAAATTTTACTATTATTACCATCCCTGTATCATACCATGTCCTTAAAACCAGTGCTCAACAATCCTTGTTTCTCAGAGACAGTATCACAGCCTTGATGGAGGCTACTAATGACTATTAGAAGGGCTGCTGCACAGCACATACAGTTAATTCATTTTACCGTTCTTTTTCCCTTGAGTTTTCTGCAAGGATATTTTAAAGAATGACACTCCAGTATCACTGGTTCCTTTTATGTCCCTAGTTGTTTCTGCATAGGATACATCCAACCAGTAACAAACCTGATAAAATGACACTGTAGAAATGTCAGCTCGCCAGCTGTCCAGCAAAGGCTGTACCTTCATGAAACTGATCCAGAGATAAACGTTTTATTTAAGTGAGAAATAACAGTCAATGCTCAACATACTGATAATTTGATTAAAATCAATGAGGACACGTAAAATGGTACAGTGTGATACTGCACCATGAATCCCAAATATGTAAAAATCTCAACTCAGGTTTCTAAAAAGTAGGATCTTATACAACTGGTTTTAATAATGAATTTGGGGTCTACTTTTATAAATAATTTAGTTTATTTTTGTTGCATTTAAAGTGTTTCATCTTTTCAAAGTTTCACCACCACCACAATGCCTGTCAATTGATGAAGGCTCTATGAGAGCAGTAACACAGTGTAAAAGCACAAAAGTACTAGGATGTGTTTGACAGTATTGGATACGTTTGACAGAAGACAAACTCCAAACACAAGACCACAAACTAAGGACTGATGATGAACCAAAAGGCAGCAGGATCATGGAAGCAGGACAGGGCGCAAGATATGAATGTAGTAAAAAGAAAATCTTAAAAAATTTATTCTTTACTACTGGTGCCTGTCTGCTGGCAAGGTGATGTGGTTGTAGCAGACTTAGCATGACCACCAGCTGATGAGAGTGACTTATCCGATAGCTTTATTTACACTTAAAAGCAAAAGTGGGAAAAAACCCCCGACAAACCAGCTTCAGTTTGTTCTGTACTGCATTTCTCAGTCACAGGTGCAATGTTATGTTTTATAACATTTAACAATGTACAACTCTATTTGAATCAACTTAACTAATGAGATGTCAAAAATATACTTTGTTGCATTTATCTAAATTAGTAAGAAATTCAAAATTCCTTTAATGATAAACTAATATATTTTCATTTTGCTGTCAAAGAGCCTTTGAGGTTCTACCATAAGTGAATGCATCTGTTGCATTAAAATTCTTGTGTAAAGCTACATTCATCATTTGCTTTAGAAAAAAACCTCTCAACCATAAAACTGCTTCATCTAGACATAAAAATGCAGAACATTAAGGACAGAAAAAGGAAGAAGAAATAATTTAGATATAAAAATACAACAGTAAAACCTGATGCACTGCTACATTAGAACATATTGGTGCGCAACTTTGAGTTTGCCATACCAGTAGCTAGTGATTAAAAAGAAAAAAATAAAGATTTATTACACTCAAATACTACACACCAAGAAAAGCAATATAATGCCACATACCTCTGATCCTGATTTTATCTATATAATAAAGAAAATTTTCATATTTGAGGGCATAAGCACATAGAGGATGTGAAAATCAACATACAAATGGCATCAGTCAATTCAGAGCCAGCACATCGACAGCTTCTCTGAAGAATGGATTTTGTCTGGAGACAGATACTAGATTCAATAGTCTTAACAGAAATTCTTATACAGGACCAAGATGGTAGAAACCCACCCCATGGGACTTTGAATTGATGAGAAAATGAAAAATTCAGTGAAACAAATGCTACACTCATGCTACAACCTTGGAATATATTTCAGATTTAGGGACTGATAGTATGAGTACATATGGGAACTTATAGCAACTATTGAATGAAATGAGTGAAAATGCAGAAGCAAATGGGGTCTAATTTTTCTCAAGCATAAGATGACAATTTAAACAATATCATTTTAATATTTTACCACGCAATTTATATTTCATCAAGAATGCAGAAACTTTGAAGTCTAAAATAGAGGAAATGTTAATTCGTGTAAAGCATTAACGAGTCACTGCTGTTTTCTAAAAGCACATGAACAAAATATCAGTGGGGAGGAGGAGAGGGATACAATTTTCATTCTGCAAGGTGTACATTAAATCTGCTCTGCTTTCAGGTCATCAACTTTGTTCTTTTAAAGCTGCATTCATAGCTGTCTATACTCTGCTTTCCTTTCGAAGCCTATTTTTTTTCAGCCACAACTTTATATGCCTCTGGTGCACCAACATTTTAGTAACAGCACAGGGCTGGCATTTGCCATTTTCATTCATTTTGTGCAATATCTTATTATTATTCAAAGATGGTCATAAATGCCATTGGGCCTGCTCCCAGTCTTAACTGAGAGTAGGACTGTAAGTATTTAAATCTCTGAAACTGTAATTTATTTGGAGAAAACTGGTGATAAAACATGCAATTTATGCCATTTGAGGTGCCTTGTTTTCCGTAAAGAATTCACATGAGCACTGAAACAACAAGCCAATCTTCTCTAATGCAAGGGTAATTAAAACCACAAAATCCTTAAGGAGTACCAGTCTTACATTAAAGACAGGTTTAGATTAATCAAGTTATTGAAGAGATGGGAGACAAGATGACAGCAGCTAGGACAATGTTGTTTCCAAAAAGTTGAAGACTTTTGTGATCTGAATCTTAATAGCCCAGTAGCGTTTCTCATGGACAAGATTAGTCCAAGGCTTGTAATTCTGCAAGTGGAGAGCTGGAGGAGTGGCAGCTATGGAGGAGCTCCTGCTATGGAGGAAATTTCTGGGCTCAGAGGGTCCTACTTCTGGCACCTGAGATTAGTTCTGTGGCCTCAAATCATTTAATTTCTCTGTTCTTCAGCTTTGCAACTATAAATGGGGGTAAAATTTTTGTTTTTCCCAACCACAACTCCTCTTGCCTGACGAGAACATGGAGTCAGAGTTGCACATAGACACAGACATTTACATAGATATATATTTACTTGCACACACCTACACTCTCTGGCATACAAGAACCCCTCTCCCACCAAGAAGCACTTCACATCAACATATACTAAGAAACATTAAGTAATGTACATCAACAATTTAATACAGCATGTGGGAATCAGTTGTTTTCACAGCTAACAAAACCATGTTTCTCAGAGTATAGCTCTACTCTCCTATGAAAACAAAAGAATACTAAATGAACTAATTGCATGTGACTATATTTCTTCCTCTTGAGATAGGTGTTTAGTTTGGTGATCTTCTTTCCCTCCCACCAACACTGCTTTTCTCCATCTGTGAAAATATGCTATTTTGGATGACTACAGGGTAATGATGGCCAGACCAATCAGCCTCAGAGAGAAGAGAGGCTGTATTTTAAAACACTGCTAGAAGACTTAAGAGGATATTACAGAAAAGAAGGACCATGTAGAGACTTGCATCACTGAGGAGGTCCCTCTTTTGGTACTACTACCACTGTCTCTAGAAAAACAATTTATAAACTTGACAGATATTGAGTGCTTCAGTTTTACCATTCCTCCTATTCTATACCCTACTTTCCCTTACCCTTACACACTAATCTCCTGATAAATGTTCCTCCTTTTTCTCTGTTTCACCTCTACAGTTGAAAGCACATCACGTCTTGGAATGGAGTGTGTTAAACTATATTTTGTATGGACTACTTCTGCCGGAGTGTGTTAAACTATATTTTGTATGGACTGTATCCCTCTGTAATTACTTTTTTTTACTCTATCCATACAGAAAATAGTGTGTTTGCTTATAAATGGACAATATTTTGTTCTACCACAATAGTTAAATATAATAAAAATATTACATACTGTATGCAAAAAGAAAATGAAATGCTAAAATTAAAAAGGCCAATATGCTTTTTGCATATTCGTATTGCAGATGTAATTTTTTCAGAACTGTTCTAATCAGTGGATTTCAAAGAGAGTGGCATTTCTGCTTATTCTTCTGTCAATTTTATGCCCTTTTCCTTTCTTCACAACCAATTAGTTTATGTAACAAAGTTCTTTGCCCCTGCCGAGATTAAGATTTCAGTGTAAAGTATTACAGAATGGCGAACTCCTCAAATATTTAAATGACAAGCATTATTTAAAGTTGTAACATTAAGAATTGTGCTAACATTTTCAAGAGAACTGACTTCATAGCTCTTCAGCAATAATTGGAATATATTTTCAGCTTCCCAGGCAAATGCTATCTTTATCAACATTTAACTTTTTTTTTTAATGTCACAAGTTGTATTACCCCATTAATCAAATTGATAGTGGTGGTTTGAATTTCACATTAAAATCAAAAGCAGTAACTACACAACTGTAAAGAAATTCTAGATTGCATGTCAGTCATTTTCTGAAGCAAACACAGCATATCATTCAGTGCATTTCATTTAGAAATCATTCAAAATGTCTCTTCTAAAATCTTCTAAATCGAGATTCAGGAGTCATGCCAAAAGCACATTTTATCTCAAATGCTTCTGCCAATAAAATACCTTGTTGTTTCCATTGGGCTGAGAATAAAAGTAGCTGTAAGATAATTTTTAAATACTTAAAAAAAGGGAATCACCTTTCATACAGGTTCAAGTTAAGAAACCAGACAAGTAAAATACCCCATCTATTAGTCAATAATAACATGACTGGATTAGTGATGGTAACATGCTCCGAGCTGCATGCAAAAGAAACGAAGACAGGAACCCTGCCCCGAGGCAGCTCTAATCACATACAAGACAGACACATAAGACATTACAGAGCTGAAGATTACTTTATCTCAAACTGTAAATCATTTTAAGAATACATAAAATCATTTGCATGGCTTATTAGTATCAATCACACACAGGAGACGAGTTCTCAGAAAGGGTCTGAATGAAGAGAGCTTATTTCCCCACTGAATGGGGAGAATCTTCCTGGTGTAAATAAGAGATCAGAGTGGAGAAATAAAACAAAGCGAAATGATTTAATATGAGGACCATGTTGTGGAAACAGAAAGGGAGAAAATCGGAAATGTAAACAGCAGCAGAGAGCAGAATATAAATGGATGGCATTAGTTTTGCTAGCAAAGAGATCCAGGGAAAATGAAAGTGAGCAGTAGTGAGGGCAGGAGGAAGGATGAAGAAAGGAGAGAGGCCAAGGGCACACCAACAGAAATGAAGATAAGGAAAAGAAGTTCTACTCTGGGGGACAGAAACACATATCCACGCAAGAAATTACAGAGGGAAAAATGCAAAAAATAATTTGCATGGCTGAAAGAAGAGAATTTAAAAAGAAACTCCTCTTGTATATAGCACCTTTCCCCTAGTATTTATTGCCACAACAGGAGACTCATCTGTAGATATTGATCCATAGGTATGTTGGGTAATTGAAACTTTAATTTACAATTATTGTTCCTTTTATTAGAAAGGTCACTTAATCTATGTCAGCTTCTGCTTTCTCCAACATTATTTACACTTGTTTTCAACAGCTGGGGAATATTTTCTGTATGTAGCAAATAGAGCAGATTAAGATTTATTGTGAATGGGCCTAATAAGTTAAAAACTTTCTTCTATGAACAGAGGAGTGTGTAGGTACTATATTTAGATTTTTATCAAAATTTTATATTTCATACAGCCATTTATATGAGTCTAAAGAGAAAATTAGTAAGTACCTATTACACTTTAGCATAAAAATAGAGCTAATGACTCTGTAAGACTGCTAAAACAAACAAAAAGACTACTCCCTATGAGAGTGCTATTTGAAAGGGAGAATTATATTGTTCGGATCAATGGCTAGAATGAATTCAACAAATTTATGTAGTTTGAAACTTCTTTTCAATGTCTCATTTCTTCTATTCTTCCATAAGGTACTGATCTTTCCGGAAGAAAGGAAACTGGGCTGGCAGGACCCCTGCCCTGACGAGAACAGCAGTTCCTATGTTCTTTCCTGAGCAAAATTAGGACATCCTGAGCATAAAAGGATGACACATTCTGGAGAGAAAGTCTTCTTAAAGACTGTAAAACTTCAGTTTTACTAGAAGAGGAAGGAGGAACTGGCCAATGCCCTTGCTTATGATCTTGCAGCTTTACTGAAATGGGTCGGGATATTTTTAAATTTTTAAAAAGTCGAGGTATTCCAAAGGAAAGCAAACCTGAGGCCAAGAGAAACAGAGACCAAGTCCTATCCCAGTTTACTGCTAAAGAGTGCACTCAAATCCTCAATCTATAAAAGGGAGCCTGAGAAAACAAACAGTATATGCCACGGAATCATCTGAGCTAGAAATTGGAGAAAAACCCACAAATTAAGTCATTCATATTGCCAATATAGTTTTCTAAAACACATTTTTTGATATTTCAGTGCTATATCAAATTCAGATTGGTAAGATTTCCTATCCAGGTCTATCCCTTCCCTTTTGGGATTGTTGGGAACAGTTAAGCCTAGAGAAAATGCTGAAGTGATCAACAGAAGAGTTGAGCAGGGGTGCTTTAAACATTTTCCCCTTCCCAAAGGAAAGGGATTACAAAAGTTATGGATTGGTTTTGACAGTCACCCGGGGGCCACATGTAAATCCCAGCCCAAGGCCCCATTTTCCTAATTACAGCAAAGAGATATCCTGTGTCTTTTGGAATGAATGGTATCCTAAAGCCTAAAACAAAAATACAGCCTTCTGATTAAAATCCTAAGGGTAGAAAAAGATATTTAACAGCCAGCTTAGATTAGAAAAAGTCAATCTTCCCAAAACAAAAATCTGGCTGAAGTTTATTAATAAGGATGGAAATAATTTCATGTATCTGACAGGATAGTAGTTTCATTTGAATTTTAAAAGAGGATGAAAAGTTCCTGTTTGCTGACTTCAGATGCCTCAGGTTAGGACTTGATCAGTTTTAAGAAAAAGTAAGATGGAGTCTAGGTATAGAACATAGCAACTGATAGCACATGATTAACTGGCTGTAGTAAAGCAAGGAAAATCTATCAGTAATTTATTCTGTAAAGGTCAGCCAGAACCTCATCTGCATCTGGGTTTTACCCACAACATCATTCTTCACTCTTGAAACTCCAGCTGCAGTTGAATTCATGCAGTCAACCGCCACTTCTGTTATGAATGGGTATGACCAGCATTTCCAAAAGGAGACTCTAATTGTTTGAGTCTTCCTGTTACTTAGAGTTTTGACACCTTTCCTTGATTTGCTGCAGGTAATGGTCCTTGTGGATACGGGCCTAAGAAGTTCTTACTCACATGGCACTGTGGTCAGTGGCTCTCCTATCGTAGCTGCTTTGATGACTCCTTGTGCAGATGTGATTCCCCAATGGTTTAGAGCCTTAATAACTGAACTCAAAGTTACTCTTCTGTAAAACATGTTATGAGATGCAGCCCGTTTGACACAAGCACAATGTGTCACCACAATAAATTACTTCACAATTTATTTTCTATGTGGCCTTTATATAGCCCTCTCAGCTGAGAAGGGAGCTTGCATACTAAAATGGAGAATCAAGTAAGGTTTGGGGATTTCTGACTTTGCCCTGCCAATGGTGGAACTCATCTTGCCAAACATTATGCCTCTACGATGTAACCGCCAACATCTGAGACAGTCATCTGGGCTCGCTTTATCACCGATGAGGAGAAACAGGCATACAGGGGCTCTGGTTTGGAATGTGGTTTTAGGATTATGTCAATAGCACATAGACAATCTTGATACAAACACATATAAAACAGAAATCGAGACAACAAAGTACATTGTTGACATTTAAATTAGGTCATCAAGCATCTGCTGGCAATACTCTTACACCAAAAAGGTGGTTTTGGGAAATATTGCCAACTTATTACTGCTTGTTAAAATTACTTAGTTGGGGTAAAAATACCAAAACCTGGCTGTGAAGAATTGAGACCACTTTATATTTAGAAACTTCCTGTGCCTGCAATGCTTTCCTTCACCACTACAACCCATGAGATATTGTTCCATGCTGAAAATCTGGTGGGAGCTGTTGCCTGGGTGTTGTCAGTGAGCCCCAGAAACGCAGCACGCATTCACAAGCTCCCCAGAGTCAATCACCACATACTTTTTTCTCAGAAGCCCTTGCATAGAAGATCCACTCTGAAGGACGGTATAATTTTACAATTACAATTCCAGCCATTTGCGAGCTGCCTGCTTCGGTTACATTGAGAGCATTTTGCTAATTAAAGCAACTGTATGAACTACAGTGTAAGAAGCTTAACTCTCATTTTGTTTCCATCACACTGTATTGCATGAACTCTACGGACCTTGCAGTGAATCAAGCCCAGATCCTCAAAGGGATCCTGCTAAAAAAATCTGAAACTTAGATGTTTCAGTAAAAGGCAGAGGACTTAAAATGCTGTTAATGAACCCAGAATATGGAATAGACTTAAATAAATATGCTTCACAACTAAAATTATGTAACAAAAAGATAGTAGAAATATTCCAGTCTTTGTAAGGACTTCTCAAGTAAGTGAAAATACTAAGAAAAGGCTGCCAAATAACCAAGGTACTGAATATTTGTTTGATCTCTAAAATGAGTAAAAAAGTAAATCTATGCCTTAAAAGACCTTACAAGGAAGGCACTGAAAATGAAATAAAAGCAGTCTTTAAAATTTGTACTACACTGAGATGTCTAATTAGAATTCTTAATGCTAGGAAGACTTACATCACCAGATGGCTTAAAACCTTAATCCTTTTATCATTTCATGACATCTATTACAGACATCTGGAAGAACCAATGGAGGTGGGAAAACAGAGAGACAGAGAGTTCACTGAAGAATTAAAGCCTTTTTTCAGCATACTAAGGCACAACAGAAGGAAGGTGTTAAATTATTACTAGTGTACACACACATGCTTAATTGAATTATAACTGAAGGTATGCCCAGAAGAAGGTAATTCTTCTCTGAGTGACAATCCCATGACTGTAAAATTATTTTCTCAGACCTTTTCCCATCTGGGATTATAAACATTTATTCCCTAAAATCATGACCCCTTTATAAATTAGGGCTCTCGTCTGTTGCACAGACTTTGGACCACACACATTTCATGGATTTTCCCTTCTCTTCAAGACAGAACGAATGTAATTTATACTTTCATTGTTTAAAAGATAGATATGATTTTAGTTCAATTTATGGATTCCTTTGAAACTTCAGTATTGTGACTCATGTGCAGATTAGATTAGGGCAAGCAGACTCCTGTAGAGCAAAATTGTTTTGCCATTCAGAAACTATAAAGGCAGAAGTTAGTTTATAGATTTTAAAAAGGACTCAACTCTGTACATCCCCACCCTGACCCTCTCCTAACACTCTCCATGTCTCCTCCCAGTTCTTTGCTTTCTTTCTCATAATTTTATGACACCCATGGTTATCTTTCCTTTCTTTTAGAGAAATAAAAATTAAAAAGAATGAACAATATTAACTACAACTGTTGATCATGACGAAGTTGAAATGTCCTCATAGGTGACAAATGAGTCTCCTCAGATAGAAAGAAATTATTTTCACTAAGAGCTGAAAAACAAAATTCTTGTATCCCAAGCACACAATGCTTAGAGATTTTCTCTCCAAATAATGTGTTTTTTTAATGAGAAAGTATGGGAAAAAATGCACAACCCACAACACGTGTTGGTAAAAAGGAAGTAGAAATAAGTCTTAAAGCCAAATAATTTTTGCATCAACTCAATTCCTATTTAAATTAATGAGGAATCTCTCCACTGGCTTCTAAAGTCGACAGACATGTTATAGACTTCAAGGCATTTTACTAACAAATTGCATCTCACCACAGTTTTGGCAGTCAAACAAATGGAAACATCCATAAATGAGGAGAGTAATTGGAAGCAAATTAATCAATTATCAATGTCTTAGCAATACACCAACTGATGGGAACTTACTGTCTTTTGAAGTTCCAGCCAAATTAATCGGAAATTACAATAGCCATGTCCTTATAACTTTCATTTATAATTTGGGGGATTGTGCTCATGGATTATAGACCCTGAAATTTCTACTTCTCCTATCTTAAGAAAAGAAAAAATGTATTATGACAACTGCCTCATTTTGGCCTCATTGGAAGCAATGGCACTTTTGCAATCACCATGATCTTCTAAATCAAACTCCAAGTAGAAGAGGAAAGGACATGTATACCTTAGTTATATTTTTTTAGATTTTTTTTTTAGTAACCTGCTCCAGTGGAAAGTGTCCCTGTCCATGGCAGGGGAATTGGAACTAGATGATCTTTAAGGTCCCTTCCAATCCAAACTATTCTAGGATTCTATTTTATGTCAGACTAACAACACAGAGTAAACTTAAAACTGGTCAAAGGGTAGACTTTATAAGACATGACATAAAAATAAGTGACGTTGTCCTTAAAAAACACAAATGAAAGAAAGTGGTCTTTTTCCATAATCACTGTGTTTGGAATTCAGAGTGCACAGCTGGGCATTGTCATTTCTTCTTCAATTTGATGCCTAATGCTGTATTTCATAAAACTAAAGAAACCTTCACAAGCATTATTAGTTATTGATATAATTATAATGTGACTTCTTATCAGCAGAGAGGTAGAGATGAAGCTACTTCATCTCTACATCAGGTTACACTACTGAGATTTACTTTAGCAGTACCAGCGTTACTGAAAATGACTGTATTTTTAACACACTACACTTTAGCGCTGTGTTTTCACAAACTACACATTAGTATAAATGTGAAGCATAAACAAATCAGCATGAAGAGAAACTCAGAAAAAAATCCTCTCTCCAGATTAGTAGGACTGGAAAGTTCCTGCCTAACAGTACAATGAAAACGCAACAAGTTCATATTTATATCCCCTGCAAGTTCAATTTCAAGACTGTTTTTCAAAAAACCTCTATAAACACCTCTCATTTATGAAGCTTGTTAGGATAAGTATGCTTTCAAAAGCAAGTTTCTGGTGCATGTTTCTGATCCTTTGATAGTGTTTCTTCATACTACCCTAATAGATTGGCAATTCTTTTGAGTGTTTCTCTCACATTCTTCAAGTAAAGTTATTCTTAATACCACTTTTCCAATGTGGTATTCCTCTGCATCAGAGGAATTTCATTTTCATAATGAGGGATCTGAGAATTCAGACCTCTGAATTATGCCTGCAAATTTATCTTCACCTTAACTTCTTTTTTACATTTGATTCGAGGCAAATATCTTATTAATCATAGGACTATACTGGGGGGGAAAAAAACAGTTGAAGGACAGGAGTGGTTCTTAAGACTTTTACATAAGATAGACTGAGGAGAAACTCGTGCAATTACCTGACTAGAGGCAGGTGCCTTCCTAATGACAGGCCTTGAGAAGCTTCATAGGGACCCTCTGTTGAAAAGCTTTATCAGGATTCTGTACACAAGCTTCTACAAAGGGCATCTCTTGTTATTGTTCTAAATACTTCTAATAAAATCCCTAAAACTGCCCAATAATAATGAGCCATGAGATCCTATTGTACGCTTGACAATATTAAACAGGGAGCCTCCTAGAGCTGCGAAAAAAGCATTATGCTTCACTTTATCCCACCAGACTAGGGTCTGAAATTAAAGGTCAGACCCATTATTTCACATCAGTGCTAAAGGCAGGAGAATTTATTCACTACAGAATTAAAGATTAACCAGATGCTTCACCAGGCATATGACTGTTCATAACTTAGCAGACAGTAAGAGAAAGTAGAAATCTGAGAGCACCCTATAAAAGCTGATGCCGTCTCCAACCTTTTGCCAGCCTACTCAAAGAATCAAGGGGAGCTAAAACAGCAAAAGAATTACATGTATTTTCAATATCAACCTTTTAAGCATCACCTAACTCTGGCTGCAATTTGTGCAGTACATAACTGTCAGCAGAAAGACATATTTTGACAAGTGGCAAAATAGCACAAAACCTAAAATTACTCGAGTTACCTTCATATGTAATATGATTAAACAAAATGAACTCCCCATGTTTTCCCTCCTCCTCTCACCTGGAAGATGAGCAAATAGAGCTGTAAAATATTCCATGTTGTCTAAAAATACTATATTTCAGATGTTGCTTTGGTCTTTCTTTTGTTTTCCTTTGCCTACTAAATCCATATGGTCCAGATAGTTTCCAATATAACTTGTCCGCCACCCAGCTTTTGCTCAAACTTTCCATAATATATCCATATCTAGCCCCTACAGCTTAGGTGCTGAACCCCTGAAATCAGTACAATCATATTTAGGCCAAATCCCAGTAAGTAATATCATTCTCTATCCAGTCAGCCTGTTTGCAGCTGGGCTGCTTTCTTCATCTTCCCACTTACACAGTCAATAAAATTTTGTCCCATGTTAGCCTTTGCTTGGGGGGTTAAAGGCCAGAATTTTAGAAAACTTGATTTAATGCAATTTTATAAATTTAGAAGGATGACCTCCTTCCTGTTAACATTCTTGTTCTCATGCTCTGACAAGAGCATCATTTCACACAACTGCCCTCTGCTGCATTCAAATTTCTAACATTCATAAAGGCTAGACTTCGCTTCAGTCACCTTAGTAGAAATGTTAAGTAACTCGACTGAACTAAACAGATTGATTTTAAATTTGCACTTAGTGAAGTGAAAGCATAATCAAAGCATATAAGATTTTACCAACAACTACAACTTATGTTTTGGGAAATGTGTATAAAAGAACTTAATGCCAAGGCCTTAGCACAGGAGAACTTTACACAGTACGTAACTCTTAATTCCCTTCAGTTCCTGTTGCACTTGCCTTCTCTCGCTCTTGAGATGTGATGTATCTGCTTTCTGCTCCAACGGATGAGCAGAGCTGCTCCATCCATAACCGTGTCATTACATTTCCAGCTCTTAGATGCTTCTTGGATACTCCCTCAGGCATTACATATTTTTGCTGAGCATGACCCATTTCCATAATCTGCGTTTTCCACTGTTGTCTCTTCAAATGGGACATGTTCTCCTTTTGTTTGAGAATCTGCAGTAGATCTCCCATGTGTATCCAAAATGTTCTTCTTGCTTACAGGTTTCATCACTGGCTCACTCATAATGACGTACAAGCCCCATTACTCTGACAAACAAAAGGACTTTTGTGACAGCCAAAGTTTTCCCTAGTGATCTAAGGCTGACTTAACCTTAGTCCCCAATGTGTAGATTGTAAAATGATGACAAATTGATTCTGTACCAATGCATGTACGTCATGCATAGCATCTTAATAGTCTGTTTTCGAAAGCAATCACTTAGGTATTCCATTCATTTTTACAAATAAACTTTGAAATCAATTAAGAAAGCATTTTCCCCCTTAAAAACATGGGAAACTGTAATGCTTTCTGACATCTGCTCAAGAGAAGTAAGGTACATGCATCCAAACGTGATTTAACAGAGCACACTACTGGTAACTCTTCTCATTTTAGCACCCAATTCTGTCTTCCCTGCATGTGAAGCTATCAGTGTCATTACCCACGCACTATGGCAGGTCTTGAAACCAGCATGAGGAGGGCAGGAGTCCACACGTGCAGCACAACATATCCCAACCTGCCTCACCACCAGATGTGATCACACAACATGCTTTGGTCTGGAAACTAAGCATGAGGATTTAAGACAGAAGTTTTATTCACAGCTTCTTCACTTGCAGGGAACTGGACATTAGTCTTTGTGACACTAAAGGCAGGGTCTATCTGCTGTTTAATTTTTCCTCTCAATTTATCTTCCAGCTCATTAATCCGTTTCCCAGCAACCTGTCCCCACTTTCTATTCTTACATACAATTCTTCTCTTAGCTCCTGCTGGGAGGCATCTATCTTTCAAAGCAGTCAAGCTTTAATTCCTTCTTGTCTAGCTTGAGCTACATCAATCCTCCTCCTTTTTTTCTGTCCTGCAAATTCAAGACTTGTTCTCGGAGTAAGAAAACGGTGTTGGAATTGGGACAACTAGCCTGAGTAATGGACACCCTTCCTTAGAGAATAAGCTTCCAAGTAGCTAGAACAGGAACGCCCCATTTTCTAGTAGAAAAATGATAACACCTCAATAAATAGAGCCTCATTTACCATGGCAATTCTTCAGAGAACAGAGCAAATCTCTTCAGCTGCAAAGCACCTTCTAGAACACAATATATAAAAATATTTTTTAATGATCCCATCTAAAAAACTAATATATATGTAATATCCGCTTCCTACATTTGACAGTTTTTATTTTTCCAGAAAACAACTAAACGATTCAGACGTTATTATTTTCAACCCCTACGACACCGAGAGCAGTTTATATAAATAAATAAAAACTTCTTTTTAGAGCATTTGCATATACTGCCAATGCACATTAGCGTCTTGACTGCTGTGCTATGTTGTTTCTTATGCTTATGCTAACAGTGGAAAATATTTCTAACATAAAGTGCTCGGGGTCACTTCTTGTACCTGATGCAGAGAGAGAGATAATAAAAGGTACTCTCATAAAGGCTCCTTCACTTTCAGTCCCAGCTCAATTAAGAAATGTGTTTTCTTCACACACAGGTTTCCTCTCAATCTCATTTTGCACTTAGGGATGGCTGCCAGACCAACCAAGCCAGTCCTACTGCTGGCATAATGATCCTAGGGATGCTAATGTGACTCCCGGTTCCTCCAGTGAAAGATACTGCTGCTGCAACATTCTGCTATCTCACTCTTGTGCCACTATTTATATTGCACTGTTTAGGCAGACACATGCCATATATTTGGAGATAATTTTATCAGAAAAAAAAAAAATAATTTTAATTTAGAGGGGTTTTTTTCCTTGCTGACAGTAACTCCAATGGAGGGCTATGCCTACAAACAAAAGATGGTTTGAAGAAGAGTTAACAGATATGATTAAAGGAAAAGATTGCTTTCCCTCTCCAGTACTCCTTTTTTATTACTATTTTAGGGTTTGAGGCATGAAGTAATTCCCTTACCTGGACTGATATATTTGGCCAGAAGTAGCTCAAATAATAGAAGCAGCAAGGAAAGCTACGCAAAAGAATACAGTGCAAAACTATTGGAGACAATACACCTGAGGTGGCTCTACAAAGGCAGAGAGATGGTGGATGTGGAAATCCACAGGAGACATCATATTGAAAATGAAAAAATGAGAAAAAAGGAATAAGAAGCAATAGCCTGGCTTGAACCATTTTGTATTTCCTCTATACTCCAAGGCCCGGATGGTACACAGCCTCTCAACACCAATTCTTTCTTTATTATTGTTGTTTCTACTTCATCAAAGATTCTGGTCCCACTAGAGGTGCTCTGGCCATGCCTGTACCTATGCTTGCATTATTGTTTCCCGTTTCCTTTGTGGACAGCCCAAAAAACTCCTGCTGCCCACAGAAATCCATCTACATTTTTGGCATATAAACTTGGTGGCCATTTCAGAATTACTGCATGAATGCCTGCTGCATGTGTGCCAGAGCCACAGAGACTGCCAGGCTGCACACAAATAAATACACGCTCGAGTGTGCGCTGAACCAGGAGTTTCCAGAAACACCACTGGGTCACCTCCATGCTGGGTGACAGTGTTAACCATGACTAATACAAAGACAGGACCTATGACTTAGATGGAAGACATTTTTTTCCATGTATCTAAGCTAAATGATAATTTCCAGAGGATAGTGGGCATACAATGCCATGTTTACTGATATAAACTATTAGGATGCTAACAGCACCTGCATTAGAGAATACTTTTTTCCACAACTAACTAGTAATAGATGATTAACTGACCTTGTGTTATGAACAGTTGGCTGCCAGTTTCATTTGGAGCGTTGTTACTATGAATGAGCATTTTCTGGGCAATTTTAGAGCAAGAAATCCCTCCAATACCCCTTTAAAGTTGCAAGGTCATAATTATAACTAAGATGGATGTCCTGGTTTCTAGTCATTTATCACTACAGTCCTATGGAGAAGATTTCTTTGCTGTGAACAAGAACAAAAAAATGAAGAGACAAGCCACAGACCTGGGAAGTATGACAGAGTATAGGACTCAGCAGCCTGAAACAGTATAACCTGAGCAGGCACGCTGGAGAAGAACAAGTCTATTTCAGTGCTTGATGGAGTGACTCTCACAAGCTCTGTATCTTAATTTTTCCTTTTTCCTGCTTGTCTTCCTTTTACTGTTTGTTATAAACCTTTTTGTGCTCAATATTCAATATCTCTCTTTTCCCCTCCAAAGGTACTTTTTTTGTACAATGTGGAATCAACTTTCTCCCTCATATAATCCATACAGGAAACCAACAAAAGCCCATGATTCAAGCTGTGAGCCTTCAAAAAAACACAGAATCAAATATTTATAACTCAACTCTGTGCCTACATCTATGTATTTCATCCTATGACAGCATCGTAAGTTTAGTTTAGAGTAACTATCACTCCACAGTAGCAGTTGAGGCTGGCTTTTAGCTGTAAACCCCATAAAATATTTCTAAAAAAAAATTTAAGTCAAAGAACTCATCTACCTCTCCACTACAACGTAACCAGCCGTTTGCTTTGCAAAGACATCATGCCCCCTCAAATGGCAAAACATATGTGCCAGCTTCAGTAGAGCTAACTAATAGAACACAAATACTTCCAGATGAAAGGTAAAATATACTGGAGGCATAAACTATTTCATTATCAATAACTTATGTAAGCCTGGAAGGAACCTATGTGGCCACTAAAGCATTTGCTTACATGAAATCGATGTAATTTTTAGCACCAGTGGCTGAACTACTGCCATTCCATTAATCAAAACCTATTTCTGGCCCATGTGAAAATCTGTGGCTCAAAATTGCAAAGTCCATCTTGGGACTATGTCCCTTTCAAACTTTTTAACATTTATTTAGGATTGGGTCCAGCCCTTACTGAAGTCTCGGAAATATTCTTATCTAGTCTTACAGTGCTTCTTTAACCCACTGGGCAGTATGAACTGGCCCAGCCCATGGCTGCTGTGACTGAAGACTCCGGCTCAAGCTCAAGACAGAAGTGTGAAGATTTCCATTACCATCTCCTGCAAGAGCCAACAGGGAGCCATCACACTTCAGACTCATAAGAAACTGTCCGTGCAATGCTCAGAAGTGTAACTGTGTATTTAAAATAAAAGAGAATGAAAGGTAAGCCTTGACAGATGAGGTATTTCATTGGCATAAAAAATAATGTAAGAGCATGTAATAATAAAAAACTGGCTGTATCCCTCAAAGCCCAGACATCTCTAGAGTAAGTTTGCTCCATCTGATTTTTACAATTAAAAAAATAAATCAGGGAAAGAAGAACCAGAGCATTATCCACCTTGGAATACAAATACACTGCACTACCAGAAGCCAAGAGCTAATTGTTAGCAGCTGATAATGAGCTAACCATCAACCTGGGCAGAGAGCAAACAACAGAGAAACTTGCTATATATTAATAAACATAAACTCTTAACTAGTTAAAAGACAATAAATACATTTTTTCTTTGGCTCAGAGAATTTAGATATTGCTTCTTAACCTTCACAGATCATATAGCAAAACAAAGAAGAAGAATACTGTTATCTTTAAGTTTATATGCAAGCTATTGCAGGAGTTTGACCCCTGCAATCAGTGGGCCCTGACAATATCCACCTGAGGATGCTAAGAGAGCTGGCTGACATTGTTGTGAGGCCACTTTCCACAATCTTTGAGAAGCCATGGAGATCAGGGGATGTCCCAGAAGACAGAAGAAGGCTAATGCCACTCCTATCTACAAGAAGGGCTTAAAGGAGGATCCTGGAAATTATAGGCGTCTCAGTCTTATTTCAGTCCCTGGGAAAGTTATGGAACAAATCCTCCTGGGGCCTGTCACTAGTCAAATGAAGGACGTGACTGGGAAAAGTCACCACGGTTTCACCAAGGGCAAATTGTGCTTGACAAACCTGATGTCGTACGACAAAGTAACCTGTTTGGTTGATGTGAGGCAAGCGGTGGACGTTGTCTGCCTAGATTTCTCCAAGGCTTTCCATACAGTTCTCCACAACCTCCTCCTAGAGAAACTGATATATTATGGTCTGGACAAGTAGTCTATGTGGTGGGTGGGGAACTGGCTGACAGGGCACACCCAGAAGGTCGTGGTAAATAGTTCCTTTTCAAACTGGCAACCTGTAACAAGTTGGGTCCTCTGGAGATTGATATTGCGCCAAAAGCTGTTTAATATCTTCATAAGTGACCTGGACAATGGGATCAAATATATGTTTATATCAAAGACAGGAAAAGCGGTGGTGATTTATTGAAAAGTATAAAACCTGGGCATTACATTGATGATATAGAATAAGGGGTGGATACTGTCCTGGTTTGGGTTGGGACAGAGTTCATTTTCTTTCTAATAGCTGCTGTGTTTTGGATTTAGTATGAGAATAATGTTAATAAGATATTGGTTTAGCTGTTGCTAAATAATGTTTCTATTAAGTCAAGGACTTTTTCAGCTTCACAAAGCAGCTGAGAGGGAGCATAGACAGAATAAGGTGGCCAAAGGAATATTCCATACCATAGACGTCATGCTCAGTATAGAAATGGGGACTGGCCAGGGGTCAGGGGTCCATGATCGCTGCTCAGGACAGGACTTGGGTGGTGAGAACAATTTGTATTGCATCACTTTATTTTGTACATTCTGTTACCATTATTATAATTACTATTTTTCTCTTCCTTTACTGTTCTATTAAAGTGTCTTTATTTCAACACACGAGTTTTTCTTTCCTTTTTCCCCCTTCCTTTTTCTCCCTCTACTTTCTCCCTACCCTAAGGGGTGGGGTGGGGCGAGGGGGGCAGTGAACAGCTGCATGGTCACAGCTGTCAGCTGGGGTTAAACCACAACACTGCATTAAATAGTGATTTCTAATTTCGAAAAAATGTCTTTGTAAGGCAGGCCAAGTCAGATTATAAAGAAAACACCTTGAAAATATAATTTCAAGCATTACATAAAGCAAGATTCGAACAACGTTATACTGATTTGTGTCTTACTCTCTTAAATTGCCCCAGTGAAAGCAACAGGATGACTTAATATAAGGTGCAAGCAATATGGTCTTCAGGTTAATAAAAGACATATATTCTTCTAGCTATTTTCTTATAATGATGAAGCTCAAAAAGAGATTAAATGATTCTGAAAGGCTTTTTTTCCCCTCTTCCAAAATTCATATTCCTCTTTTCAATTTCACTTCAAGTTACACACTTCATACATTCAATTTCTGAATAGGAATGTTGTCTTACACTCTTACACTATAGATCTGGGCCCCTCCGGAGTGGGGGCAAAGGAGCTGAAAGAAGACTGAGAATTGTTAAGCAGCAGGAATCTGCAAAAACTCACTTCTTCCAAGGTGGAGAAGCGAGAGCAGGCTGTGATAAGTGCCTGCGCGTGGTTTCACCAGCAGCAGAAGTGCTCACCAAATGCAATTGTTTGCAACAGCTCAGATCCTCCAAAATGTTTAAGCAAGCCAGTAATTACAGCTGCATCTCAGTCTTCACATTGTCTACTCAGGGGGTCACATAAAGACAGATAAGCCAAAAAGAGGTCAGGTATTTCAGTCTGAAAACACCAAGTAGTCAGATCAAATATGCTGGAAGTCTACAACAGGAATTAATGCTGAGCGATACACAATAATTCAGATTTCCATAAGCACAAGTGACAGGGGCTGAAAGTCAATGGGAGCCAGGCTGCAATTACACATTCACCAGCAGCACCACCTTTAGCAGCTTAAGTAATCACCTCCTCCGTCCCAGCCACCTATTCCTGCCCTTGCACGGCACGCAGCGCTGCGCTCCACCACGTGTTTCTGTGCCTGTACGATGACTAGAATGGGAAAACTGGTCAAGCTGTAGAACAATTCCATTAGAAAAATAACAGTGATTACTATTACCAGGGCAGTGGCAGCACACAGAGGAGACAAGGAGACAGTCCAGAGAAGGAACTGATTAAGTTATGCTGCTACCAGAACGTTGTTCAGCAGCTACCTCCACTGAAGATGAGTTGCTGTGCCTCCCTGAAAAGCTCTACCAGACCATGTGCCAGCATCCTGGATTTGCCATTCTTGTTTTAACAGGAATATAAGAATAAAGAGGAAAAACAAGTAGCATACTAAAGATGCCTGCAACTCAGTATACATATATGTGTGTGTGTGTATATATTCACCTATCGAAATATCCATGGATTAGGCTAAGAATTTATCAGTATTTACCTGGATTAGAAGCATTCTGTATCTTCTACTATAAATCAACCTAAATTGGCATCATCAATGTACAGTCTGTCTCTGCAAAACTGCTTAATCATTTGTTTTTCTTTTATAACAGAAACCTCTTTGAGTTTGGATTTTTGCGTTTGACTGTTTGAGTTTGGTTTTTTTCAGAAACAAAATCAAGGCCAGCATCCAAATGGGTTTACAGAGCTGCACAACAAAATAGCAGAAAAATGACAGAGGCAAAATACTCTGTAAAGAAAAAAAAGTTCAACCATCACTAGCACTGTATTTATGAAACGGATGCAATTTTGTACTTACTGCAGTTTTGATATTGGAAAATAAGTCTTTGACTATGATCTTTTGAAACTCTTCAGCCCAGTGTATTCTCTGTCCCTGGATGAGTTGATCTTTCTTCATTGTCAAATTTGTGTTCCAGAAACCAACAGGACACACAGCACTTTTCCCAGCAGGAAGTTAATTACCAGTATAAGGAAAAGTAGTTTTTCAGACTTCCATTTTCAGATAGGACATTCCCTTTAAATTGTTTTACAGAAGCAAGCAACAGAGCGTGTAGTGTGTGTATTTTGTCTCCTTTCCTCCCTCAACAGGATTTATAATAGAATAAACCTAAAGTAACTATTGAAACACTGGATGACAGTGTTTGAATTCATGCAGAGGTAATTCTTACTCGTAAAGTACATGGAATTAACCTTAATTTGTCAAGGAGCACCAAGGGGTGACTGCTCCCTGAAGGACAAGGTCAGCAGGACAAGAACCTTACCAACCAGGGCCCCATCCTACCACATCAAGTGAAGCAAGCTGGACAGACTGGAGATGGTGGCCTTGTCCAACCATCAGTCCAGACCATATGGCAATGTCACAGTGATGAGGCAGGTCTGAGGTCTTGCCCACAAGTCAGCCTGCATATTGGGGTCCAGATAGTCAAGGGCCATGGCCAGGCAGGGATAACTGGTGGCAGAGCTGGAGACAGGCACACCCATGGTGTGGCTCAGGCAAGAGCTGATGATGCCAGGGTAAGCTGAAATGGGGCTCTTGGGCCCATGGGAGAGGCCCATGGAGACGTTAGTGAGGGCCACCAAGGCCAGTTCACACACACAAATCTAGGATGGTTGGATGGTTTTTGTTGTTGTATTTTGGTTTTTAAAACACTGAAAGCTTAGGAGATCATGCTTAAGCTCTTCTGAGTACTTTCCCGAACTCTGTTCTTAACGTCCATCTAATCTGGAGGATTCAATTTGTGTCGCTTTAAAAATATATTATACTTTAGAAATAACAAAAGGATATGCATGTTTTCCTACAGAAGATGCTACTATTTGTTACTCTGAATTCATGATTACATAACATAATCAGCACAAAATTTCAAAGACTTTGTTGTGAAAGTAACCTACATTCCACCAGGTCTTAAAAAGATCATCACAGAATCCCAGAATAATCATGGGGTATTAGCTAAATATTATCTTTAAACAGGGAAAAATTCTTGCATCATTGACATTCTACATTTTAAAGTCCATGTTTAGGTGCTATTAAAAGATTCTCCAAATGACAGTGAATCAGTAATGCTCCACGGAGACTACAGAATTGGGCCTAATGAGCAAAAAGTGGAAAATAACTTTCTACTTATACTAGCTTGCCAAATAACCTTGCTCATAAATCTATGCATTAACAGTAAGTATTTTTATCATCATCAAACACACAGAATTCCAAAAAAGCTAAGTTCTAGTGTGTTGGGAGCTGCATGTCACCACAGGTACACCAAAGCAGATCTTTGAACTGTTTGTTGAGTTTTTTTAAATCTCAAATAACAATGAAAGGATTCAGATGTTGCTCTCTGTTTTACTTCTGCCATTTCCAAATACTTTAAAGTTTCATCTTTTTTCTCCTGCAATTTTCTTTGCTTTTCTCTATTTGTCAGATCATAATAAAGCCAAGTTACCCTTTTGTACTACAATTCAGTGTGACATGCTTGGTTTTCATTACACTGACCTAAAGTTTCTCAGAAAACTACCTGTAGAACAGTTCTCAGTTATTTAATTCCTCTTGGTCTGAACATGAATACTTCTTTATACTCCACCCCACATCTCCCTCTTGATATGGTTTCTCATCTTTATGCCACAGAACAGACTTCTGTGTACTTGCCAACACTTTTTTAAGTTATGCACACCTCTTTCAACCACAATGATTGAAACACAAGGTACTTCTTGGGACATTTAACCTTTGTTGACAATCAATTCCACAGAAATGACTTGCATTCACTTTATTGCTGTCATAAAAAAATTAAATGTGATAGACGTACCACTATTTTGAAGCAATGTGTTTTAAATGAACTCTAAAGAAGTAATAGGCCGTACACTAGCCAATCAAATACCCTGATGTAACTCCACATATACTATTAATTCTGAATTATAGTTCTCTTTACTAAATTTTCTTTCAGATCTCAGGTCCTTAATATACAGTAGAAGAGCACTTATGGGAATTGGAAATAGAAAGTTCATAGTTACAGCTGCAATTCGTTTTTTTACTACAAGTCAAAATCAGCCCATCAGTCAAAGAAATACCATCTCCTATAACTGTTCATGAGGAACAGGATAGAATTTTTCTACTACTTCTTAAATGTATTATAAAATGGCCTTCTCAATCGACAAATCCTAAAATCAGAGTAGTAACTAAGACCAGAATGCTGTTCCACTTTGCAGATAGAGGAATTACAACTGATTTGCGTAGTTGAGATCTAATGTTCAGGACCAAAAAGTCTGTTGAATTTTCCCTTCCAAATATAGTATCAGGGATACTTTATTTCTAAATTCAGATATATTACATGCTGTAAGACTGCTTTAAATCTATAGTTTGAAATTTTGAATTTTTTTTTTTTAATTTAGAGCAGCTGATTAAAAAAATGCAAATCATCTATAGAGCTAAACTAATACAGAATTTCAGTATTGCTATGTATCTGTGGCACTACATTATCTGTATCACCCAACCTGAGGCAGACAGCAAAGCAGGGAAGAGGAAGACGGTCTTGACACTTCTTACAGTCTAGTCAATTAAACCATTGAATTTCAAGTCAAAATAACAAATTGCTTGATAAATAATTTTAAGCGATACTTTCCTTCGAATATTCTTGTAATAGCTTGTTACAAGATTCAATGTCCCTGTCAAAATTCAATGTCTCCAGTCTCACAGACTGTGGCAAGCAGATTAATAACAGAAAACGTAATGCACTGTTATCCTTCATTGACTCACTGACAAATGATGAGGTCTCAGCTACATGCTTTTTTTAAATCTTGTATTTTAAAAATAATATCATCATCAATACAACCACTCCAAATGTTGCTCTTGACACATAATCTGTGAAAGACTGAGCTTAAGTTGTTAAATGTTGTTTCTGCTTTAATTCTTGGAATAGGATTCAGCTTATGATTATGGGGCCAGATAAAGGATTGTGGTGATAACTCCCACATTTGCCTGTTTCAGCAGGCCTGCCTTGGTTTCTTTGCACTGAATGGCACTCCATAATCCTGTTTTCTTGCACTGACAAATTTCACTCTTGCAATGCTGGCACATGGGCAGGACTGGATTGCAAAATTAAATTGCACTTCTGCAAGGTGTTTGTATCTGCTCTCATTTCAGCTTCAGCAATGTATTTATTTCAATTTAGCTGAAGTTGCTTAGGAACACATTTAGGGTAAATTAAGTTTAGACATGCAACCAAGAATACAGATGTATGTGCTGAAAGCTCATGAGCAGTAACAGCTTTACTCAGGATCTTAGATTAAAGCTGTTTATCTGAAAAGTAGGCAAAAATCTCATCTCACATTTGTGATGGACTAAAAGCATAGATTCTATTGATGAAAATGAGCTGATGAGCCATACTTTTAACACCACTAATACTCAAGAGCACATTAAAGTCCTCTTAAGACATAAGCCCTTTGCACCAATTTAACTAAGGAAGACTGTGGTAAAATGAAACCTTATGTTAACAGTTATATACCACCAAAAGCAAAAGCTGAACTATTCAAGATCCCACCACTTGAAATTTGTTTGCATAAACAATTTGGCACACAGTTACAAACAAAGGATGCTGCTATGGAGGCAGGATCAGTTCATTAACAGAGTATGGACTGAATTATTCATAAAAAATAAATTATTTAGCACCTGTACTTTAAAGTATTGCATGCCATTTTGGGCACTTATTACAAAAAGGACATTAATAAATTAGAAAGAATCTAAAATAGGCAAGCAAAACAATGGATGGGTTGTAAAGACAAAGCCCAGAGGAGAGGGAATGAGAATGTTTCACTTATACCTGGAAGGAAAGGTGAGAGTACACTTTTCAAGCTTTCAAGAATAATCCCTTCTGGTAAGGGATTATTTACAATGGCAGGAGAGAAAACTAAAAGGAATAGTAGCTTGGATCTAAAGGAGCAACGGCTTGAATCTAAAAGCGGTCTATATTAAAGCTAATCAAAGTCTTAGAAGGAAGCTAAATAGGTTTAATAAATTACTGATAAACCTATAGTTAATAGAAACAGTAATAAAATTGTTAATGACTTAGAAATACAGACACATGGGGAGATAGGCATTTCATATATTCTACAATATTTTACAGAGAAATGTAAGCTACAAAGCCTAGGTTGCAATTAATATAAAAAAAAAAAAAAAACAACCATGGAAGAAGAATAACCTTAGTAATCATCTGCCACAAGACACTGGGGAGAAGGATCTAAGTGACAAAAGTCTAAAAGGAACAGGTAAGACAGTGAATGAGTGTCATACTCAATAAAAGGAGACATGTTGTGAAAGGAGGGGGAAAGCTGGCCACAAAAAGCATTAGAGGGATCGTTCTACACAAAGACTTGTCTCTACAACATATAGAACAGGCTGTCAGGCAGATACAGGATCTCATATAGGGGTTTAAAACATAGTATCAGAAAATATACTGGGACATAAAACTAGTAATACAGCTCAGTCAGAGAGGAGAGCAAACCATCAGGCTATACAGATTCACTTCATTCGTAAGAAATCTTTTGTTCTAAGTGCTTTCCCAATGGGTCTAGGATCTAGTGAGAAGTGATAATATCCTCCTTTCTGTTACAAACTGTACCCCGGATTACTTAACTATAATAATTACTTTCATCAAAAGGTTTGGTACGTAAATAAAATTGTATTTATAAAACAGATTTGAATTCTTCAGATGACATTTTACTACAAGTTCAATGCTCTAAGATTAACAGTAAAATACCTTTTTCAACAGTATTACCTTAACCCCATCCCTACCATTTGAAAATAAATTTTTGTTTGGGTTGTTCAGCATGGTTTTCCTTTCCTCTTTCAGATAGAAATTGGGTTACCCTGAGGTTGTATCATTCTAATATTAACATAGTCCAATTAAAAAGCAACAACAACATTCTGTTGTCTATTCAAAGAACAGGACTTGAATCTTGTTCTTCCCACTGAACTCTATTTACTTAAGGGCAAACTCTGCCCCACCACCATGAAGCAGTTTGCATTCTCAGTAATATAAACAATGAATGAGTCATTTAATCATTTAATGCACCCAAATTCGATAGAGCAGATCAAGAAATGTAATATTATACAGTAAATCTGTTCAGTTGGGTGTTTTGTTACAAACTAGCCAATGCTGAAAAATCATTAGAAACACTTAGCTAATTCTCAGTTTGGCTCAAATTTTCCAGCTAGGGAAAGGTCTTGCCCTATTAAAAAGGCCCTGGCTATGCATTAGAGCCCTGGGGTTGTGAAACGAAAATCTCTGTTGCTCCCAGAGCTTCACACCAGCAATGTACACTGGCACTTAAGAACGGTCCCAACACATGAGTTTCCGAGCCCTTTGCCTGGCAGGATGAACTGCTATTGCCAGAGAGAATTACAGAAGAAATTTCTGAAATGTTCCAAGCCACTCCCTATCAGCCGATTAAGCAACAGGGGAACTTTCTAAAGAAGACCTTAGAGTTTGTATGACGATGATTTCATTGACACCCAAAATTTCACAATTCTGTTGTTGCATTCTCAAATCTTTAAGCCAAATGTCTGCTACTGTATACATCAAGAACCATTAACCCCATTCTCAGGAAACATGAGATTACTTCAGCAGGTTGCAGAGTAAGCACTCTGACACGGGCAGGGGAAGAAAAAGATATTCCAGTTTTTCTGGGTCTGGACAAATCATCCCACAGGCTGCAGTCAAGCCATGGACTGTAATTTAGACATTTTGCAAAGGCATAATGACAATTCGGACGGTTCCAAGTTATTTCAATACAAGAGCTACAAAAAGATTTCTTTGGTGTAAGGTGGGAACCTCATCAACTGCTAATTCTGCAGCCTGAACTTTTGTCCGAGAAAAAGTATGTGGAGCCATATCAAAGGGAAGTGCAAAGTGATAGTGACTGTGAGAAGCCCAGTACCAAGATTTATATATTTTCTCCGCTGGCAATAACTGTGCTTTTCCACCTTTTCATGCTTCGTCATCCAAAGGTGAAAAGTACTTAACGGGCTAAGTCCATGGTGGATGTGCAGAGGTGTCGCCTCAATGACCTGAAGTTTTACCTATCATGACTCGTTTATTGTTTTAACACATTTTTCTGTTGTAAAAACATTTCTGAAAATTTACTCTCCCTATCAGAATGGTGAATTCAGCTTCCTGCCCTACAGGAATGTATGTTTCTGCTTTTCACCACATTTGAAAAAAGTTAAATGCAAAGAAGTAGCATTAACAGCTGCAGCCTTTAACCACCTCTTACAGATTTTAAAGGCTTATTAACTTGATTATTGCAGCCTGATACAGGAAAAAAAAAAATGTATTCCAAGTCTTTGTTCATTAATAGGAAGAAAGGAACTCTACAGATCTTTAAACAGAATCTACAAAACCACAGTCCTATTGTTATTAAAAATCTCACATTAAACCTGCTCTACTGACAAATATTATTTGACAAGCAACAAGTTCAGCTCATTTAAAGACTGTCATTGCCTAGAGCTTGCCATCAACCCTGACTCAAGCACCAGAGTAATCCTTCCATTTGTTACAAACTGATCATAGCTTAATTTAGCGAAAGTTAAATAATCAGAAAATTACATTTCAATTTCATACGTTTTCAAAGCAACAGGTAAAACCGGAATGATACATTTTCCCATTTTTAATGCTTTCAGTCAATGAGGCTGCAGATCCAAGAAGTGCTGATTGCGTAACACCTTTCTACACACATCCTAATTCCCTGCAGCGATGCCTCTTCCTCCCAGTATAGCAATAGTGTAACCAATTTCATGCCAGTGTTGGAAGAATCAGTATGCATGAAGTGTTAGTTTCCTACTGAAAAATTAATTAGTGCTATTTGTATGCATCACTCAACTTTTTGTAACAGTGAACAAGAACTGCATAGAGATTTCCTAAATTCTGCTCTAACTTTTTGCGCTGCTTTAAAATTCAATAAGCACAAATCACAGCTGTTTTATACAGCTAAACAACAAATTGCTTTGCTATGACTCCTACATCTATTTACTTAATGGAGACACTTATAATGGAAAGCCCTTTGAATACCAATGCTTGTTTCCATAGAGGCTCCATCCTAATTACAAAGGTTGTGAAAGAAGTATTACAAAAGAAAAATATAAATTACACTGCATCCTAAATTTCTCTACATTTTTCATATATCGTGGCTGTAATTTCAGAATCCAAGCTATGGATATGGCTTAGCGCCTCAGACAAAACACCTGACACCACTTCAAAATGTTGAGACAATTGATGTCCACATCTCTGAAAGGGATTTGGATCCAGAATCCTCTGGCACAAAGAGAAGAATGCTGCCGACACCGAATGATGAAACTTTGCGCAAAGCAGCAGGTTTTTTTTATTTTTCAGGTATTAAAAAATAATTCCTGCCTCACTTGGCATCATTAATATTCACAGCATTTCAATTAGTGCAATAAAATACTGGATAGCCAAAATAAACAGCCTTCCCAAGTTTCTCAGAAAAAACACAAAACAGTGCCTCTCCCAGCAGTGAGAGGCATTTCAACACTGTATTGAAATACAGTACCTAGAATTACTATGTATGACTGATTGTTATGTTAACACAACTATAAGACATAAGTTATTTATTTAAGCCTTCAGTAATCCTGTATCATATCACTGATGGCCTTATCCCATTCAAGATCAATCCCAAATGCTTAAACCTTTCGGATGGGCTAATGTTGCCTCTCAGTCTTCATTACAGCGGGAATGAAGGTCAAACTAAATGATTAATGGAGCATTTCATTAGTTTTTTCATCACAAACTGTGAATAGGAATTTCCATTTGACTGCCCAATTTCAGCCCATTTGGAAAAAGGAGACGATACTGGGTAGATCGGTTGGGACACATGGGGAGTAGCGATTCACACGCAACGTGTTTGGGGTGAGGGAAACTCAGTGAAACAAGACAAAGCCACTGACCAGAAGAGGAACAACCACCATCCTTCTACCACCCACTACCCGAAGGCCAAAGTGGCAGAATTTCTGTGAGGAAAATTAAAGTACGGCTAGTCAAGGATTTCCAGTATTCCGTTTTTTCAAATATGCCATCATAAGAAAACACCGCAAACATGTTGACACAAAGCAGGTTTAACTCTCTAGACAGGCTACGAAGATTTCTAAAGCGATCTCTAGTCTGGAATATGTCCATGCAAGCAACACAAAAATTTAAACCCTGGCTGTTAGCAAGACTTTAAATTTCGAAATTCTGAATATACCAGCTGAAAATTTTGTCCATGAAAGCAACTGGCGATGCAAGTATGGCTGAAGCTAAATATTTGCTTAAATCTGCATTGGTAACATATAAATGACTGAGCTAAGAGTATTTTGTAACAAAACAATTCATTGCCTAATAAGATCATGTCTCTTTTCTGAATCTCAAGTTCAGCAAAGCTTCTGGAAACTAAAAATTAAGAGTTAAGGCAAACCTTTAAAAAGTTAAACGCTGCTCCTTTTAGAGCAGAATACTAGGAATAATCTGGCAGTGGTCCAGATATAGTCAGTATTTCAGCAGTCACCAGCTACTTCATCTTATCAAATCAAACTCCAAAATTAAAAAGAAGTTAGGATTAATCTGTGGTCCCGTATGATTGTGGTGGTATCTGCAATTCCAAATAAATGAATGTTGAGATAGATACTGGGCTAGTTCAAGAGGGTTTGAGACCCCCTTGCACTCCATGCTACAGACTTTAATATTAATGTTGTGAAGAGAAAACGATGTGGTACATCCTACATGTAAAGCTCCAAGTGTTATTTATCAGCAAAAATTAACGAACAGCTCTTCTGGGAAGAGGTCTCAAATCTTAGCTCAGATTTAAATGGCACTTATCCCTGACAGGCAAAACGAGTATTTCAAATTCTTATTAGGTAGTGTTTGTATCTCATGAGAGGAGACCTTATAAGGTCATCAAAGCCTCAGATGATATAGATAAACACCTGACCACATGAATGCCCCCTTCCTTTTTTGTATTCATTTTAAATCATGCTGTCCTTCCATAAAACACATCGCTATGAGCTGTTTACTTTCAGTACAGCCATTTGGTACAGGCTGGCACCTGTCTACTGGATATTAAATGGTTCTCTCCAGGATCCCTTAAGTTTTAACCAAAAGGCTACTGGCATGAATTTGCTTCACCTTCGCCACTTTGTCTCTACAAACCACTTTTAAAATTCCCAGAATAGAGGAACAAGCAAGCTGACCACCATCTTCTGTCTTACACGTAAAACTTTCATACCACCCTTATCACCTTGATTCCTCGCTTGTCCCCTACCAAGATCCAGCTGACTACCAGCTCTCAGACAGTTCCAACTTCCCTCTTTCATCTACAGAACATCCCCTTACCTCCGTGGGACATTTCTTCACCCCAGAGTGGTGAGGCTTTCACCAGTGCTTTCAGATTGTAGGACCTGAAGCCAGAAGTCAGTCTTTGTGCAATTCTGAAATGCCTTACTAAGATGTGTCGTGGGGTAAAACAGGGTGCTCTGCAGTAAGGGTCATTACCACAGGACCCTGAAAAAGCATTATGTTTTCTCTTCTTCCTTCAGGCCAAATAACGAGCTGAAAACAAGAAGATCCTTGACTGAGCTGGTGGCAGAGTGCCTAAACAGCGTGACCAGCAGTGTGCCGTATCTCCCTTCATGCTGCTTATACACTTCCATTCTATTTTCACTTGCTTCAGCTCCACATCGGCCAACTGCAAAACTGCAGATACGCTGTTTTGAGGACTTACACCCCAAACTCCTCCCCTTCCACTGCCAATCATTCCAAGTATCAGCACTAAAACCTGGGGGAACATCTGGAACAGTCTTGTGGGCAGAAATACCTAATGAGTATCTCCAGCACTATAGCAACCTTGGTTGGATTCGTTTTCAAAGTGACTTTTATCAGCAAAGACTACAGACTGCTAATTAAGAAATATTAATTCAGGCTTATTATTTTGTTCACAAAAAAAGGGCTAGCAAATTCAACTATATTCAGCTGAGTCATAAAGCATGTTTAAAAACTATACAACTATACAGAGGACAAAAACAAAGTTAATAGCAACTGAAACAAGGTGATACTTACTCCTCCTGGAATATGAACTATCAGATCACCATTATAATTTTTAAAAAGGCTCAGATGAAACACTGGTACCTGATCAAGAATGTATCTGCTGATGAATACAAAAATGCTTCTGAAGAGATCAAAAGAAGGCGCATAGCAAATAGCTACAAAACAGAGTCCCAAATCAGAGGGGATCCTCTGCCACTTTCCAATCAAATACACCAGAGAAGATGTAGGAATGAGAATATCGAAATTGCCAGAGCAGTACTTCACTTTTTTCTGTCAACCAATATATTAAAATACCACTCTAGCAACCCGTGCATCAATCTTGATTAGTACCTAAATTTGCTGGCACTAATACTGTCCTCAACATCCCATGTTTATTCATCCTTCCAGCTGCCTTTGACAAAGCGCAATGCTACCCGACTCCTCTAGATAAAGTACTGGGTTTTTTTTAAATGTACAGCTCTGTGAAGGCAGTGCTGCTGTGTGGAACGTGTCCACGCAGATGCTCCATTGTCTTGTAGAAGGGAGGCTGCCTAATATATTACATTTGGAGATAACTGATTGCACATTCATCTAATCCACACGACTACCCTTTCATACGCCGCTCCCCCAGATATAGATGCGCGTAACAAAGCACAATGTTCATCGCACATTCATCGCACAAGCGAGATTATATTCAGACTTTCTTTTCAGAAAGATTAATTTTAACGAACTTACAAATAAAATCAATGAAGGCCAGACAAATTGAAGAGATTAAAGTGTAAGACCAAGACGGGCTAGAGAAATTGTGCTGTGAATAACTAATCACAAATCAAAAGTCTTGTGAAGCCAATTATTTTCCTAAGATTCTCTCAATTGTGGATACCCACTACTGAATGACCTATGCCTTTCCCATTTACGCATCTCTGAAGCACATTACAGGTACCACTAGCTATTCAAAGATCTCCTAATTCAGGACAAGAATGCTGTGGTAGCAAAGTTAGCAGCGGGGTGGGGAAGGGCGGCGGGGGTGGGGAAGGGAGGTGGTGGTGGCTGGAGTTTGTTGATGATTGATAAATCTAACAATTAAATACTTTGGAGAGATTTTCAGCCATGAAAAATCTCTGAGTTTTCAGAAATCTACAGAGCACAATAAATCTTGTGATATCCCATCCGTTCTCAATGACAGGATGGGCAGAGGCTGAATAAAATAATTTTATCCAAGTAGAACGATGCTGGAAGTCTCCTAATTTCAGCAGTGCAGGGGGGTATTACACACAGCCGTGCAAGGGCACAGATTTCTAAGGCAAACATGCACAACTGTACTCACGTTCTCAACGACAAATTGGGAACACTGACCTTTTTTTTGCATTGCTCCCTTTTTTTTTTTAACAACACACATTTGCTTAAGCAATTACTATCTGCTGTCTTCTGTGTACTAAGCATTTGGTCCAGCCTGCTTTTTTATCTCTCCAGTACATCTTCAAAAACAAGGTCTCAGCAGAATCTTCTCTCTTTTAATTGCCTAGTTCAATGCTTTAGTCTTTTCAAAGTGCTCCCTGTGTTCTTTAAATATTTAAGGAGAATACAAAACCCTTCATCTTTTGAAAAGGCCAGACTGTCATCCAAAATTCTTCGTTCCAGTTTGAAGCTCCATTGAACTTGGAATAGAACATCCAGGAAACTGTCCTGATCTCTCATGAGGTTGCTCCCCTGCCTCCCTCCTCCACTGACAACACGACTTTCCTCCCCTCTTCCTTCCCATGACCCTTACACACAAGGAGCTCTCTTAAGCAAATGATTCCTCTACAGATTCTTCATTGCTCACATCCCTCCTAAAGACCCACTACTTTCTTTTACACTACAAAAATCTTTCTTTTCTAATAGGGGCCTTTTTTTGTCCAACATACTGTGCTTGTACACGGTAACCTCTTTAACCAATTGCTTTCTCCAGTGATGCTTTCCAGCTGGTAAGTTCTCCAAGGAAGCATCTCTACCATATGAACAAAGCAAAAGCCCAGCAAAACAACACAGACTAAATACTGAAACTCAGAAAGACACATTTATCATTAAGTTGGAGGAGGGTTGCTCCCGAAAGGCTTTACAGAGTCAGGTTAAGGATGTGACTGAGCTTATTTGATGCTGAACGGAGGAATTCAAATTAGAAAGGACAGGGAAAAAAGACATAGAAAAAGACACAGGGACATACAAAAAAGATATATTTGGGAAGGAAATGTGAAGGCTGAGCAGGCAGGGAGATGAGAACAGGAAATGCAAGTAGTAATCTCAGCCAACCACTGAATATCAGAAGAAAATGTTCATAATGTAAGAGCCTGTCCACTTTGAAACACTTCGAAAGGTCAGTACAAATTAGCTCATCATGTTTTAGTTATAGGACGAAGCTCACATCCTGAGTACAGGTTATCTGACCACTTTTTCCTCAGATGGAAACATGCAGGTGAAATCAAATATTGTTGCACAACACGTGAACAAAGCCAACTCACTGCACCTACATAGAAAAAAATCTGCTGTTAAAAGCATCATTAGGAAAGGAAGTATATGAAATACATTTGGTTAATGTTTAAAATATTGATGTAGGATCTACTGTTGTTTTATTTTTCTGTTATTAAAGTACCTCACTTCTCAGTGATCAGTAACTCAGATCCACTCTCAGTTTGTGAAGCTTACAGCAGTGGTGAGTAAACTTCAGATAAATGCATAAAGTGGAGCTGGTTTTGTCGTACAGATATAGGGCAAGCATAGGGGAATCTGATGATTTCCCAGCATGGCAACACTAGTCTCTCAGCAATTCACAAAGCTACTATTATCGAGTCAAAAAACCATGGACTTCATGGGTTTCTTTGTTTGCTTTCCTCTAACTGTAATTAAAACACACATTGCCTGATACGTTTTCCACACAGTGGAAAATTTTCACTTTTACTTCCAGTATCACTTCTGAAGGCTTATTTCATTGTCAACGCTGCTTTTTTCAAGTGTTTACTGAGGAAAAAGAAAACAATTCTCACCTTTCAGCCTCCTACAAGGTTCCTCTGTGAATACCTTTCACAACCGGCAAGCCCGGCTTGCACCCGCTCCCCTTACCAGCAGCTCTCAGGAGGCAGCTGGGGAGCCAAGGCAGGGGGCAGAGGTAGGAAACAAGGTAGAAAGAAAGAGGGAGAGCAGGAAGAAAAGAGCAGGTTCAAAAAAAAAAAAAGAAGACCTGGCTCCGACTGTCAGCCCAGGGGGAAGCAGGTTCAGGAGGGCACCGCACCACTTCTGGGAGAGGTCCTAGGCACTGGCTGAGTGAGGGAACACCAGAAGCAAAAGGTGTCCCCGCCGTCCCCCAGCACATCCCCTGCCCAGCACCCCTACCCACGGTAGCCTCAACAAACAGCTCCTCGGTAAGTATAAATAGAATGAAGTGGAGGGGCAAAATGAAGGGTAAAGGAGGACAAAAGGATAACAGGGAACATGCTGGATTTACTAAATGGTATTTTTAAGCGAATGTATTATGTGTACAACCTGACAGTCCTTGACCAGAGGAATTGCACACAAAGAAAAACACATTACAGACAGAGAAATAAAAAAATCATCCTGAGCTGTACAAGTCTTCACAGGTGTGGGAAAGTATTTTTTTTGCAATGACCAGACCCAGACTTACCTTTCCCCCAGCCCTTTTTCACCCCTCTCCCTTAGCATTTTTTGTAAAACTCCTATTAGTATTGCTCATCCCTGTGCACAGAGTGACATGAACTATACAGGAATTGAGACACCCTGCACATCTTCGGATATTAGGAAAACTTTTTACACTGAAAGGGTTATCAAGCATTGGAACGGGCTGCCCAGGGAAGTGGTTGAAGCATCATCCCTGGAGGCACTTAAAAGATGGGTTGACATAGTGCTTAGTGACATGGTTTAGTGATGGGTTTTTTTTAAGAGAGTTAGGCTGATGATTGGACTAGATGATCTTGAAGGTCCCTTCCAACCTAGACGATTCTATGATCTTCTAGTGCACTGCTGACTACAAATAGAACAGATTGCCAAGAGTTTCTCCTACAGCTGCATCATGTAGTATTGACAGCGGCTGAAAAGCTGCAAACACTTTCAGAAGGCTTCAGACCCTATTCCCAATCCCCATGGTGACAGGTCTGGGGGATGGAAGCTGTCCTCTAAGGACTGACTGCTACACACTGGTTTTCAGCAACACCACCTCCTCTGGAGATGTTGTTCAAGACAAAAATAATTAGAATTAATAACAGAGACAGGTGGAGAAATCCTGAGGGAGAAATCTCTTAGAGTGAAGGTTTTGCTTGAGTTAAACCTAGATGAAACAAATCAGTGAGGGATATGCTTATAGTTAGTTACTGTTGTGATTAATATTGAAGTTAAGTATGATATCATATTGCTTTTTGCCTCCTTAGTGCGCTCAGAAACCATAAACTGCCATAGAAACACATACAATGTCCTGCCTATCCCAGATACACAGAATTTTAAAATATGTAACAATGGTATTTGTTATTTATATGGCAGTATTGGCAAAAAGAATGAGGTATTTACCAAAAAATCCCTTTAATGAAGTGCTTTGATTAAAAAAAGACCTTCTCTCATGGGAAAGAAGCTACAAAGACATGAGGTAATTTTTTAAAAATGGATTAAAATGAAAAATATGAAAAGTTATCAGAGATAATAAGGGAATCCATTAATCCAATTACAGAGATCCTGTCCTTCAGAGGCATTGCCAAAATAGGAGTACCCCAACTGGGGATGCACAAGACATCAGAAGCACAGTGTGACTCAGAAGGCTGACCAAACCCATCAAGGGGTCTTGGCAACAATATTTTTAAGATCTCCAAATACTCTTGTCAGCATTATTCTTTTTGTCACTCATTAATGGGTGACTCAACTGGAGAAAAAAAAATAAAAAAGAGTACAGATGGGCAATGCTCCGTATTTGAATAATGGATCATTTCCATTAAGTTGTAAAAAGAATGTAAAATTGTATGGTGATCTGTTAATCTGATTTAGTGATGGATAACTAAAATGATGAATATGAATTATATATTTTTAATGAGTGTTACATTTAACGAGCATGAACGTTGGTGAGTGTGAACATTAGTGAATGGATAGCAAGGCTTATAAAGTTTTGGATCTGACAAATCTAACCACAGCTGGTTTTAGCATGTACAGTATTAGTATCTCGAGATTAAACAGTACCTATTGGAGCACGTAACTGCTGACAGAACTTAAGTGATGTAAGCAGTGCGTTTCCTCTTGTTTGGAGTGCCCATGTTGCACTGCATGGAAATATTTTTTCCCCTCAGCTAAACCGTACTGATCTCTCTTTCCTGTCATTCACCAGCAATGAAAAGAAGAATGAAAAATATGGGGATTGCTCAAATGTTAGTATAAACCGATTAACTGGTATGAAAGGAAAGCTCAGGAGAGGCAATGAAGTTGAGACTCTGAGTTTCATTAGAAGACAACCAGATGTCAGGCTGTCCGTGGTCCAAGTAAACAAGTCCTGGAACAGAGACACCCCCCGCACCAATCCAGCCACCCTTCCAACTGCCAAGCTCGCCTGCAGCTGTTGATTACTGCATCCCACCTCCTCCCCAATCTCCCCAGCTGCTCATATCCAAATTCAAGCGTGTTATTTTTCATCTGTTCATACACAGTGCAATAGAGATCCTTCCTAGTAGAGCTCTACCTGTTCTCTACACACTTTAGTAGCAAACACAAAATTCACTCTTTTATCCCCTTTTAACTGCTTCACTTTAAGGAATCACTCTTTCTAGAAAAGCCTAGAGTTGACCTGCTCAACGCTGTCCTCTTTTCTTTTTGCTCCCTTTTGCAGCAGGTGAAACACAATGTCGTCATCCTCCTCCTCAAATCATCAATGATCCCCTTCAAAGTTGTATCAAATAAATAGCATGCTTTCTAGACAACCTGATGGCAATAGATTGCAAAGAATTTACAACACTTACAGTTACTATTTCACTTCATCCTTAACCAGTCCTTCACTCTCTGTTATTCTCACTACTTTTTTGGTGTCATTATGGTTGCATGCTACAAGATGGAGACGTGACAGCAATGATCAATGATATGAAGTTATACAATAGCAAATACTTATTGAAAAGAGAGAGAGAGAGGGAGAGATCTCTAGGCAAATGGTGAAAAAACATTCCCTCTTTCCACACAGAACACACCAACAAGGCACGACAGGAGCCACAAGATCGAAAGCCAGATTTCTTGGCTGTCAGTAACAGGATCTCATCACTCAATCTCCTCGTACCTTGACCTTTACATTGCAGCTGATGTGGTCTGGGGTACTTCTCCAGTTTGCTACTACAGAGCTTTTTAGCCCATCCTTCCTCTCAACTTTGTCCATGCATTTTGATCTCAAGTCCCTTTTTTCCCCCCCATCAGCTACCTCACTCTGCCTAAAAGAAGTTCGTTACAAAAAGCCGTAAAACTTGGCTAAATACCATGATAGCTCCAACTTTGCATCATTCCCCAATTTTGCCAATTCAGCCACAGAACCCGTTACACAATGATACTACGATGAAGTTCTTTATTTCACATATCAGCAAACACTCTTTTCAAAAAGGTGATTTTCTTTTTCTTTAGCACAACTGAGGTTTGTTTCTTTTTCGTTTTCCCACCCTCGGAAGAACAGTCTGCCCTGAACCTCACTGGTAAGCAATTAAAATCTGGAAGCTTGCCAGCCTCTGTGGTACTGTGAATTCATTTCCCAAGTAGACAAGTAATTCTTGGAGCTGAAGTCGAGACAATAAAATGTGTAAAACTTGACTATAATATGACTCCTCACTAAACGACAAAGCCCCTTTCATATAAAGAAATTGGAGCAAACCAGTCGATAATGAGAAAGTGCAGGCACTAATTATTTTATTACAAATCTGGAAATGATGCATAATTTAATTTTCAGAAATTGAATGTTCTACTGATAGAATAATCATTTTTTCAGGCCTGACGTCATTAGGACTCCAGTTGTCTTTAATATCTCTCAATAACGTACTTATTCTCACCATTAAAGCCAAGCAATATTCCAAATGTCTGGACTTCAAAAGCTCATACTCAGTTTGAAACTACCAGTTTGATACACTCCAGATACAGCAGAAAAGGGGGGAAAAAAAGCAGATGAGGGGAAAGGACGTTGTAAAAGTAATGTTTTAAAGGTAGCATAGCCCAGCTAATGCAATTAGTGAATCTTTTCCACGTATATTGAATGAAAAGCAGAAAAATGGCAATAGACTTGTTAGAGGGTTCACAGGAAGGTCACGGCCACAGATGTCGGTGCCCCAGATCGGCCGCGTTTGACTGGAAGGCTAACCAACTCCCAGCAAATTATCCCTGTGGATTGGATGTGGATTTGGGAAAGCTTCAGGTTTCGGACTGGGAACTGAAGAAAAAAGGGGAGGGAGCAGGGGAGAGAACAAGACCCACCAGCCAAACCGTATTACATTTTCCACTGCACTTCCGCTGCACAGGCAGCTCAGGCCTTGAAAGAGGGTAATCCTAACAAATCCACATTATAAAACCTTTTTCACCTAATTCATACAATCATTTTATTGTTTGTGTATGTGTACCTATCCATCGCAAAGATTTAAACTCTGGTGTGCCTTACATATATTGGAAGATTAACAAAGCTGCTACAGCATGTGGCTTGTTGGAACCAAAGGGAACAGATTTGTTCCGATGTCCTAAACTGTTTTAACGTAAATTAAGTTATTTAATCTGAAACCCTATATAGTGTTCTGTACAACATAGTAATGATTATGACATTATAGTTAAAGGTCAGTCAAGGTTTCTTTTATAGCCTTTGATAAGTGGAGGATTTATTTTCTTGAACTCTTTACACGCCAAGATTTAGCACTGTGTGATTTGAGTCCTACACTAAACACGAGTTTGTTTCTGGAATGTGGTGTTGATCCATTAAGGAGCAGAAGAAAACTTAAGATTGGAAACAACCTGACAGCAGTGCACAAGAGTAAATTATTAAAAATAGTCCTTTATGAAATGCTCTGTAATTTTATTAATGTAATCCAAAAATAGCTAATAAATTAATCACATTCATTCACCAGTGTCTGCATACTAATTAAGAAACACTTCTGATTTAACCAATGTATTCATTTAGGCCGAGGTTCAGCAAAACATTAAAGTACAAGTTTAAATTCCATTTCTAGCTACTGAATTAGTCTGCTTTATGCTTAATCCAAATTGCTAAATCCATTTATTAAAGAGCTGATGGGGGTTTAGGGAGGGGGTATTAGATTAATTATAGACTGATAGCAGCATTCCCTCAAAAAGAGTGACTTAAAAGACTGAAAGATTATTTTATGATGATAAAATTAGAGGAAACATGATAAGCGTGCTATATAACAAAAGCACAGGCTATGGAGGGCTGATCTTTTTTTAATGCAGTGCCATGACAAAGGTATCCTCAGCAAAACAAAGAAAGAATCAAATCAAACTCGATCAAGCAAAACAATGTTTCTCAAGCAAGGCATGGATTTCTCTGTCACATAATAAAGAAGTCAAGCAGAGAAAGACTAAGAATGATATTTACATCATGGCATGATATTTAGAGAAATAACAATTTCTAGAGTAGCTGGCAAGTTTTCCAGCACTTTTTTGGAAACCTTATGGAGCCCAATTCTTCAGTGTCTCAACCAGTTTAGATACCAAAGAAATTTCTTAACACGTTCTGCACTTTCTTAAGCATTTGGTACTCAGACGTTACAGACTGGACTAGCTCGATCATTGGTCACTTAATAATCAAGAGCTGCTTGAAGATCAACATGCAAATTTTCTTACATCAGCAAGAAAAAGTAATTTGGTACTTGAAAGTGTAACTGCCCTGTTGCCTAATTCTCCCTTTCTCTTTCTCTTCTTATGCCTATCCCCAGTCTTGGATCTGTTGCTCTTAAATACTTGGCTTTTCTTCCAAGGTAAACCACTAAAAGGGAAAAAAAATATTGGTGGTATTTTGTTCTTTTGAGTATGGAAGAACAGCCGCTGCTCAGACATGGGCCACAAACATACAACAGTCTCCAAATGAGATGCTTACAAAGATCAGTGGTCACTAGATCAGGTATATTCAACGTAACGTTTGGATTTTGTCATGATGACAGCATGCCTTGCAACTAGCAGTAATTATTTCTCCTGAAGCAGATCTGACAGCTTCACTCATAATATGTTCAATTTATAGCGTGTTCCATGCAGCGCTGCAGACTGAATACTGCATTTCCAAATCTGAATACCAGCAATGCACTTCTCATAACCTCAAGTCAGCACAGAACCAGTTATAGTGTTTTTCACAGAAAGAGTTTCTTTTCAGTCAGATGCCCAACCCTGCAGGAGGAGACCAAAGCTATCACTGAGTATATTTTTATTCTTATATTTATTTTATATTTATTTTTAAAACTCAGTATTTTTCCTTTCATAAAGCATCACAGTGGTGTAAAGTAATGGCATTTTTCCAAAATCACTAGCAGCAGAAAGAAGATTAGTGTTAGCAGAGGTCCAAGGACCCGAGAAGCAGAGCACCCTCCTAGGCTATTTTCTCCACAGGGGCTATAAAATGGTCCTCATTACCCGCTGTATCACTACAGCAATGTCATGCAATGAATTTGTGCAAGACTTAACGTTAGAAACCAATACAGCACCAGATACCTTTCCTTCAACAATAAAGACAGAAGATGGTAAGAGCAGTTGGTTGCATCTTTCTTGTCTATCAAAATGAAAAAGCCACCAATATTATTTCAGAACATGGACAGGATTGGAATCACCTCGCTTTGCTGAGTAAAAATTGAGAATAAAGTGCCCTGCACCAGAAGAAGAAAGACAACTTCATTCAGACACTTAATCTCCTAATGGTACTTATTTCATTATTAATATAGCATTGCTTTTTTTGTGATATGAAGCTTTATTTTTAAGTTCTTATGCTTCTTAAGAAAATGATATAAAAAGCTCAAACTAAGCTATACACTTGATTTACAGCAGAATGTTAATTATTAAAACCATAACGCTAATTTGACCTTTCACATGTTTATAGCTCTAAATACAGAAAACTCTTCACATACAGAAAAAAAATAATGCTACAGTAGCATAACGCTGGCTATGGAAACAAAGAATTTTTATATTCAAGGAGTAAGCTTGACTCAATTAAAAGTGTCTCTTCTCGTATGGCTGATATCTGTTCAAATATACTTTATTCTACACAGGCTAATGATTTGAATCTCCTTAGAGATGCAAAAATTGCATTGTTCTATATTTCCATATGACTTGTGTCAGCCCTGATTGGTAGGGCTTGATACCATTGCAGCTGAACAGTTAAATGCTAATCTACAATTCAAATGCTCACAAAAGCACTGCACGTACTTTTTTTTACCATAGTGAAAAAACAATACAGAAGATAACCATTCTTATATAGCCCTATTAGCAAATTTTACTTCTACTCTTTCAAAAAGACCTAAAAAAAAACTAAAATGAGAAAATTAGTACATAATTCCATAAGCACTCACTCATAAAACCTACTCATCTAGCGTATTCCCCCTGTTCATATAAAGGAATTCCCATGCAATGAAAAACATTTGCCTGTCTTTCTTTTTGAAGATTTATTTAACTTCTCAGAAATCAGGACCCATAGGTTATATTTTTACTCTGCCACGGGCTTGTTCTGTAACCCAGGGACAAATGACTCAATGACTCTGTCTTCTTTTATATGGAAACTGGGGCTATGAATACTTCCTTTAGGAGGGCAATTGCAAGGAATGTTAACGTTTTGTGAAATGCTTTAAGCTCTTCCAATTAAAAACATTGAATAAATACTATCCAGAGCATAGTGTTATAGTGTAACAATTGCACACTAGTACTATAAATGGAAATTAATATTATTTTGAGAACTAACAAGCATATCACAAAGATTTAAATTACATCTTCAAAAGAGCTTTGTGAATAGCTTTATTTAAGAAACTAGGCAACTATCATTTATGATCACTTGGCTTCCTAGGTTTCTTTAAGTCTAAATTGTCTCAAACAATTAGTCAAGAATTGCCTGTTCTCAAACCAAGTTCAAATCAAAGCAGAATCAAAGCAAACAACATCCCAGCCCCCCGCCACTGCCAACCAAAATCAAAGCTTTCTATTAGGAAAACACAAACGCGAAGCATGCTTTTGTTTTTGTCTTCTTTTAGGCATTTTTTTGCTATCAATTTTGTCCATTAGGCAAATTACTAGGGGGATGAGATGGGGGTTCTCCTTAGTGAACTGTAAAAACCCACCACATTTTGGAATTTTTGTAAAGCTCAAAAAAAATTCGTAGTAAACCTGTCATCCCAGAGTCAGAGTCTTCAGACTTGATGTCTTCCTGTTCTACAGAGGTTGTTCAAACCTCCCTGGCCAGTCCCTTCTTTAGGGTCCATAGGAACAGAGATGTTTCAGAACCCACCTTTTCCCCAGTTCTTCAAGGACCACCCTCACAGGGACAGGGTCCTGCTGCCATATGACCACACAGAAGAACATTTCTGAGAAATGTGCCTGGGTCTTCAGAAGAAGATATGGTCAGAGAACTGGTCGCATGGTGGGTAGGCATGCCAAGCAGAGGTCTTAATTTTATTATTTTTTTTCCTGGTCTGAGGAAAACACCCTTTAGATGCATATCAAAAAATATGACTAGTAGTAAGTACATCACAAAAGTGGTGAGGCTCATGACTCACAGAGAACAATAAGCACGTGTACTTGAGCCATTGTATTTCACTAGGAACATTGACACACAAGGGTAAAAAGAAATGTGTTAGTCAACACTACAATGAACATTTTTCCCGCTGCTGAACCTAATCAAACACCCCACTATCCTTCCAAGGGAGAAACTGTTCAATTTTAGCTTTCTCCCATTTTTTATTTAGGCTTTTCAAATTTTTCTAATTCTGTATAACAGCAGCAGGGACAATTGTTTTATTTAGTTTTTCACGTCTTTGTATAATGACTAAACCATTTTGGCTAAAACCAAAACCAGACAGACTCACACACTCACACACCCACCCCAACAAAACCCTCACTCTTGGGCAGAGACCAAGCACAGACTATTACACCCTTTGTAAAGCAAATCTTAGAAAGACCGAATCAGAATATAAACGCTTTGCAACCATTACTAGAACTTTCTTCTCTGCTCTCTGCAAAACCGTTTCACATCTTCCATCAAGGGACTTAGTAGGTAGCACAGTTGCACTGAAATATTATTTTCTCTTGCAGTAATGTATGGAAAATGAAGATCTTACATTGCACAACTCGAAAGCCAATAAAATAACTGCAAAATAACTGATCTGGAATCCATATCGGATGATCTCTGTATCTGCAATGATCTAATGAAACCTAAAAAGTGACAAAGGCCCGTGATAAACCAATTCATAAGCACTAGAAACATAAACCATATAATGCTAGTGATGTATCACTAGAGCCCTTGCAGGTGATGGAACATATTTCACCTCTGGAGACCTTTTTTACCCATCTCTATTGTCACACAATGGTCATTATGGGTTCCAGAGCCTGATCTCAACTGCATGCACCAGAAGTAATGAATGATCGTACTTAAATAAGACACGCTGGTTTCATTCTCTTTATTGCAGAGCTTCAGAGAAATCGTTGTGCAATGCCGAAATAAAAACAGTCAGTAATTCAATAATTCATAGTCTAATGTGCTCTTTAGTACCTGGATTAAATTATGCCTTGACCCATCACTCCACTCTGATGTCCAGTTAGAAAAATCACATGTCAAATTTTGCCTAAAAGCAACACATACAGAAAGACATGTAATTCATGAAACTACACATAATTCACCAACCTTTTAAACTACTTTACAAATCTCCTCCAGTCTATCATGTCTATAGAAGCTTTCTGGCTTATGTTTTCTCATCGAGCATGAGAAATGAAGAGAGTAATTTGAGGTTTTTTTGTATTAATGATAAGGAGGACATTCTACCACCTTGGCTTCAAATCCAGACAAGAAAACACTTCTTCAGACTGGAAAAAACACACCCTTAAAACTTAGCTTGATCATCAAGTTGGAAAGACTCATGAATTAACACAATGATGAAAAAACCAATTATAGCAGTTCCCTACTGGGGCTTAGTCACCGACAGCAGCTGCAGTCACCCCTCCGTCACAGTGTGGGTGTTTCTGAGGTTTTAGCTCTTAGCAGCCACGAGCATCCGTGAGCCCTGATGGTGAGAGTTCTGGCCACTCACACTCAAATGATTCTCCTCTTTAACCATTATATCTACAAAATAAAACCTGCCAGATTCATTTAATACCACATGCAGGATGAGAGTGACTAAATGCACCAAAACTAAGTATTCACCGATCAATAGCTTCTTTTTTTCCCCAGATGTCTGGAGCACTTTTATGTCAGATTTTGAGCTATTTACTCTACAGCTCCCTAAGGTGCATGTCCTGTTGGATAACAGTTTACCCATCTGCATCAACAGAGATTATAGTAGCCAGCATAAAAAACATCATCTAATTTGACAATCACCATTAATGTCTGCAGCAAGCCATGCTTTTTCTAGCTGATAAGATCAAATGTTACTTTGATGTAACTTACAGCCTAATTTACTAAGGATTTGTAAAGCGTTTATGAAGTTATGAAGTTTTCCCTGCAGAGCTCTCAACCTGCCATGACCAAAATCAGGAGCAAAGATTTAAAAAAAAATAAATAGTTTAGCACACATACAAGTCAATCTACACCAGCTCTTCATCTGTTAGCAAAACAGGATTTGCACTATTTTGAAGATACAAACAACTTTTAAATGAGGTATCCAGTAAATATTGTCTTTTCATATTGAACTTGACCCAGAGAAGAACTGGAAATATGTTATTATGAGAATCTGGGTTTTTTCCTGGTGCATAAAAAATTCTTTGGTTATCTAATGAGGGATTAAAACTGTGCATTGTCTGTTTAGTGTACTTGGCACTAAACAGACGCTAATAAAGAGGTCATTGGAACCAATGGGCTTTGGGAGATGAAGCAAAAATATAGAAGATGAGACAGTATTGAAGGAGGGAAGGAAAAAGATAAGAGATTCCATCAAACAATCATGACTAGTTATTATAATAAATTGCTGTTAAAGCACATCAATTCATTATTATCTCCACTTTTGGCCCAAGGAATCAATAAGCACAGCATAGTGGGAGCCATTATAAGTTAATGCACCAGCTTTTTCACTCTGAAAGGTAACAGTTAAAACATTTCTCCTTTTTTTCATGGAGAACTTGAAAACAGAGGGAGCTGACACAGAGTTACTGGCACAGCAGCAGCTTTGCACTATGCCTGACTATATTGTTTGGTGCATTTAAACTTAGTGTTATCGTTTAAGGATTGTAGTATCATTTTAAAAAACATGATAGAATAAGACTGAATAGGATTGGATAAAATTCATCACTTAGAATAACACATGGAGAAACAATACAATATTGACTCATTTACCACAACAGTGCATTTATTTTTAGTATCGTTGTTTTTCAGTTAGTTTACACTACAACAGAGGATAAATACCCATTTAAAAATAGCCAGACAAGGGAGTCATCTCTCTTTCTGATGTCGTGTTCTATATTTTCCCAATCGTCTAAAAAATGTTGCCCTCATAAGAAAGAATCACCCTGTGAGGCAGGAGGTGGAAGCAGCAGCAGCTATAAGGAGATAGCATCCGTTCCACATTTCAGAACTGGGAGAATGGATTCCTACAGGAATCTTATGGCACAATAGAGGTTTTTCTTCTTATTACATCCCAGTAGTTAATTTTAGAAGCATTTGCTCGGCATCGCCCACATGCAAGTAGCCACTTATGCCAGTTAATGGGAATAATTTTCTCTGTGCGTGGCAAGGCACACACCCATTTTAGTGTGTGCTTTAGACCAGAAGAAAACATGATGAAAACCAGCCTCTTGCACTGAACTTCAATTTGGAAATAAATGCTATAAATCACTATTTCTCTGACATGTTTACAAAGCAAAAATATAGCTTGGCTCTTCCAACAGTTTCTAGAAGAGCTGGAATCGGCAAAATGACTTTGGCGCGTCAGGCTGGGTAAGCAGACAAATATGGACAGTGCAAGCTGGTGCAACCAAAGGGCTTTTTACATTCTAAGAACGAGAGCAAAGCCTGAAAGAAAAGGGGTTTAACACCTCATGAGAAAATTCAGAGCCTGCTTAAGCATCATTCCATAAAAGTCAAGTTCTTTGCAAGTACAGATATGATGTAAAGAACTGCTACCAAAAAAAAAAAATCCACAATGAAGTGTTGTTTAAGGAAAAAGCTCAATGTATTTCAGATGTGTATTTTTTACATGCCAGACAGAGCTATTCACCTGTGTACTGAATTTTCATCACTAGGTAAATTTAAGCTGGCTCCCAAGCAGTATCTCATGATCTCACTGTACTATAAGCTTTCTTCACAGCCCAGTTCAGGAATAAAATACTATGATATAGTGTGGACCTAGTAGTGCAGTATCTATAACCGTTAAAAAACTTTAAACTTATGTCTACAGAAAAATACTATTACCTCTGATTCACAAAGTGGATAAAAAATCTTCCCCAAAATCAAAGCAAATCATTGGCAGAGTTGGGAATGAAGTACCTGGAGGACACACTGCAGAAGCCAAAACTTTGTCTTTAAAGAAAAGATAAATCCTCTTGAAAAACGTGATTTGGAAAAGGAAGTTTCACAGAGGTAGTGTAGCAAAACTTTTATGCATAAAAGAGGAATGATAACAATGTATGTTATAAAAAAAGTTGGAGAGCTTTCCAAAAGATGTGCTCATAGCAGAAGCAGCAGCTTCCTGTATCTGTGAGTAATCCTGGCAGTGCACAGGACAGACTTCGACCTTAGTGGCTCTTTTGCAGGACTTCTCTGTATTGCATCAGCAAAGGAGGATTCATGAATGGCTGCAGTGGCCACACTAACCCTGATGTAACCTCTCGTTCAGTGAGTCTAAAATGTTGATTGTTGGCAGCGGCAGGAGGTGTCCCCGAGCGTACAACCTCTGTTTGCTTTCATACTGTTTCCTAACCATCCGCTGTCGGACATTGTTAGTGAGAGGACACTCTCAAAAACCTTCAAAAACCCTTGTGCTGGATATTTTCCAGTTTTTACAAGGTTTTAGGTTTCTTAAATCACTTACAATTGTATTGCCTTAGTTTGGTAAAAATTAACTTTCTGCGAAATTGGCCACAATGCTAAGATTATAATTTTCTCGCACACTGCTGGCACCAAAGTGCACCCATCTCAATTTCTGTGACATAATCCCATTTAGGCATCAAGTCCATTTAAGTACAGCACCATGAGGATAACAATTCCATTGTAAGGAATAAGAGTATGATCCAGAAATACTGCTGAAAATAACTTAAAACACCTTTTCATATCAAAACTCACAGGGCTGTAATCACATCTGCAGTTATTCAGTATTACCTTCTGCAACAGTTCTACTAGATACATAGTTAACTAACTCTGAGAAAGACACATCTCCTGATTATGAAATTTCTTTTTCCTGGGAAAAGGTTATCTTAAAATGTAACAGTGATTGCTGGAGCACGGAAAGCATCTGCTCCACGGGTATCATCATCCACATCAAGACTGAGGTATACAAAAAGTTTTCACTGTTGGGAGATGCAAATGTTATGATGCTCAGTGCTGTGTGTTCGTACAAAGACATTAAATAACAGGCCAAAACCTCCATCTAAAAACAACTGTTTAAGATTGTCGTCTGACTCCTCTTCAGCTTAACACTTGGCTGGATTTTCTAACCAATGGCATTAACCTACTGCCTTCCCACAGAACAGGCAGCACAGCGGAGCCGAAAGCCATACGTGGGTACCACCGAAATAAAACCATTTGTACAGACCTATGCAACTTAACAGCATCTGTGCCCAACCCAGACAATCCTGTGCTCTCACAAGCCCAGCTCCACTCATGGGCAATGTCAACCTGGAATTCAGGGACATAAAAAACATCACTTGTGTCTTGACTGTACATTAACCCCCAAAGTTTTCTAGTAAATTCTTGGCCTGCTTCAACAGAAGTTTTGTTAGACTTAATCCAGTAAAAGAGTCCACCAGCATTCACCTGCAGCTTGTAGAACACATGGGAGGGTATTTTTAGACATTTCATAGTCCATATACCATGACTAGCACACTTACTGAACATATAATGCTTATCCCTTCATCAACTGAACTAAACATCAACTAATTTTGTCACCCAAAGTATTCCATATATAAGCAGACCTCAAAGAAATCAAAATAAATGGGAGCTACCATTTAGGGCTCAAGTTTGCACACAAGTGTATGCACTTCAGAATTCTCCCCAGAACTCAGCTACACAAATTTCTGCTTAATGTGTGTCCAATTCACATTTTAATACAGAGAATATGTGTACATTCACTAGTTCTTTCATATTTTTCCAATCTACAAGCCAAAGATGAAAAAAACTAATGGATGGACCCTCAGATAGATAGGGTGCTCTCACGTAAGTTGTTGGCATGGCATTAAAAGAAAAATAGAGGAAATGGCTAAGTTTGCTCAAAGTGAACCCATTTTTACATAGTTACATTTTTCAAAGCTAGCTGTGTATAGCACCTTGACCATTATAAGCAGGCTTTATATGAAGGGGAGGAGGCAGAGAAAAGAGCAGAGAAAAAAAGCAGCAGATCACAGGTCATCCTTAGAACAGGTTTTATTCCCAGATTTTACCAAAGGTGAGTATCAGTACCAATTTTAAAGGATTAGCTGAATCAGAGGGAGTCCTCAGAAGGCAGTAATTTTCCACATACATACCTGCTCCTATTTGTAAGGTATCAAAGGACAAAGCTCAACTTTTGTCGTTATATTTTCACCTTCACTTTTAGTTCCTTTTTAACCAAAAGCTCCCAGTGACAATTCTGGAACACCAGAAAGATTTACTCATAGTAAAAATCTGTATCAATATATGGATATTAGATACTGATAATGTGCAAGGGTATGATACTGTTTTCACCTTTTAGGTCTGAATTCCAAGAACTTGACTTTTTTTATTAATGGAATAGGGAGGAAGAAGGAAAGGCAGTATCAGAAAACTAACAGGAAAGAAAATGTGTCAGCTTTAATCAGCAAACAATAAATACATGTAAATAATGCTATACAATAATGCCCAAACAAGGCAAAAACCGCTGAGCTGCAGAAGACACACTTTTGACAAGGATTTACACTTAGGGCAAAAGCATACATGCAGAAGACCATTTCCCTTTTTCACCATTGTTTCTGCCTTACACAGGGCTTTCAAAAAAAAGGAAGCTTTCTGACTTCCTTACATTCCCCGTTTTCCTTGTCTCATTAATTCAAAGCCAGGTAAAGTCCCCACAGAGATTACATATTTTGGATGCTGTTTTGGACAATGGTTTCTGCACCAGGAGTTATAGGTGAAGCAGCTCACTTCTCTGAGCTGCAAACACCCTGAACTCAGGGCAGGGGTTCCTGTCTGCATCATCTGTAAAGCAGGAATCTCATACAAATGAACCAAAGTAAGAAACTCCGAGACTGAATTTTTAAACAAAAAAGCACCCTATTTTTTCCAGGAAAACAAATATAGGCAAGAGCCTGACCCACACACCCGGACACCACAACGTTTTAGGAGAAGGCTTCCCTCTAAGTCTGTGTGAGCATCCCTGGCATTAGCACATCCTGCAACCCCGCTCCCTCCTTCCCACAGCCACGCTCCCAGGGGGAAACTGCAAAATGCGTTTTCTTCTGCCTGCTTGCTCTCCACTCAGTGAAGTGAATCACAGCAGATCTTACTGGTTTCACCAGCAGAAAATCTATAAAGGCGTTAAGAGTAACTGGCAGCTTGCCCCAAATTAGTTTGGGATTGTGACTGCCCTGCCCCAGAGCGGGGAAGTCGTGGTCTCAGTGCAGGGTTTGTGTTACGCCCTGGCACCAGGCACCAGCTGTGGGTACCAGAGATTGGTGGTGCCTATAGAGCTCACCTCCAGCTCCATGCTATACAGCCTCCTGCAGGCACCCACATCCCCCAGGGCACTGGCTTTCACCCGGCTCCCTGCCTGTCTCACATCACACCAACTCGCCAAGGTTAACCTGAACATCGCTTCAAATTTTCATGTTAAAATAATCAGTAATTACTAATGCATTCCAAACATTAAATATAATTTCCTGTATCAATTATTCATATCAGTTAGGTTTTTAGTTGTAAGAAATGAGGTCCTAAGTCTGCAGAATGCAACTTTAAAGGACGTAAAAATTTCATGGGCTGAGCATTTTTCGCTTGTCGATGAATGAATTTTTATATTGCCCTCAAAGCCTGCAGTAAATGTACAATCTATCTGACAATCTTAGCTTTTTATAGCACAATCAATTTTATTATATGATGATCAGTCAATACTACTAAATGACACATTATCTTACTGCAGATACAACTTAGGTCAAATTAGAGTTGGATATTCATGTTTTAATTCCAGTTTCTTGATGTTTGTGTATGTTCCTTTTCACCCCTACTGAACAGAAGTCACAAGTGCGTGACTTGCTTATTTAACAGTATCGTGAGTGCACAGAAGTGAGAAAGACCTAAAGAAAAAAAAACAAACAACAAGATAAAACAAACAAAACATACAACCAAAGAAACATATTATGAAATAAACAGAAAAGGAGAAAAGTCTCCTTAAGATGTACTTCTTGCAGAAAAAACAACCCTGGCCTTCACAGGCAGGAGATATAAATATCTTGAGCTAGAACATTCAGACTGAGGAGCTTATAAGAGCCTTGAACCAGAACTATTCAGTTTGCAGCAATTTGAGCTAAGTCATCCTGAACTGAACTTGTAACTTCCGTGACACAATATACTCACTTGACAATATATAGCTCACGGTACACAGAAGCATAATGAGACAAACTCTTTGAAGAGATCACAGTCTGTCTGTATTAAATCTAATCCTATTTCATACTTGTAATATAGCTATAAAATACAGTAATGCTACTTTTAGAAAATCCAAGACAGTTTGGTAGAAATATATTCTTTCTTTAATTTGAAAAAGATTTCCCTCCTTTTTTAAATTAAGGTTAGTCAAAGCAGCACAACATCGCTCCTGGTTCCCCAATAGCCAGGTGTATCCCAAGCAGCCAGGAGGACCATGACAGCATTTTCGGATGGAAAGCAGCTGTATTGCATGAGCTTCTTTGCCACTCAATGCAGCACTTGAGTAACAGCAGTAGCCCTATGCTATTCATAAAGCAGAAGAGGAAACAAAGTATTTTAGGAAGAAAATACCCCATACCCCCCCTCAAAGATATATACTTGATCTATAAAATACATCTGCTAAGGAACTGAAGTAAGACAATAATAACCCTGTTTAGGGCTGGAAGTGAACTTGCTGCTCAAGTCAGTGAGTGCCCATTGCCTCCCAGCCCAGCCCTGTTGATAGGGAAGAACCTGGCTGCATGAAAGCACCACATGCTGCAGGGAACACACCTCAATGCAAAGATAAGAGTCTAGCGTTTACTGCAATGTAGGGAAAAATCTCGTAGCACGCTAAAAAATAAAATTTTAAAGTGAACTAAATATTAAACAATTGGGTCCCATATTAAACAAAACAGTCCCGTGTTTAATTTTATACTACGTTTCATTGGCTTGGGTGGCTTTGAAGATTTAAATGGTAACATGGAGAAAGTTTTGCACTGAAAACTCACAGGGAAACTATAAATCATGTCAGGACAGGCTATAGGAAAAGCAGAAAAATTGATAGATGGAGAAGAAATACTGGAAGATTTAGATACCTCAGGAAGGCATCTGAGTTTGGAAATCAAGCATGTTATTTACTTAATTATTTCACTGCCTAATCTAGGCAATGAAATTATTAACTAAAGTTGAAAGAGTTGCTATTCACACTGGCATGATTTGATTTTTTCCAAGTTCAGCTTCCCAGTGAAATAAATGTTTACACCCCTTAAAGACTATTCTTACAGTCAGGCTTTAAAATCAGATAAGCAAAGAGATGTTGGTCTATACTTCTAACAACTGAAAGAAATTACTGAAGAAAGAGGAGTTTGATTGGATTGGGGGTGGGTTTTCTTTGTTGTTGATTTATTTGGGAGGTGGGGGTGGGGTGTTGTTCATTGGTGGTGGGTGTTGATTTTTTTTTTTAAATAAAAGCTTAGCTACAGACCAAGTTTAACCCAAGGAATCAACTGCAGCATATTAAGTGTTGCACAAAGAGTTGTAGAAAGTGACCGAATTATCCATGTATGCACATACACTTCAACTCCAAAGCATTTACAGGTCAAAACAACCTCCTTGTCATCGCTGGGGAGGAAGCAGGAGGCAAGGGCAAAAGCTGCTCCTGAACTCTAACATACGAAGGAGGAGGTAAAATCAATGTGATTTAGAGTCATGCGGCTGATGGCTTGCAGCTCCTTTCCATTTCACTCCCATATCTCAGGCACTGACTTTTACCACTGACTTTGACTCTCAGCCTTCAAATATATGCATTGAGGCAAGAAATGAATCAGCACAAGAGATTTTCTGTGCTTGGGGCTGCAAGGAGAACAAAGACCACTGGTGAGTACACTTTACATTCAAGCTGCCAGGACTGTAGTCTAATTTTCTTCTTCTACCTTACTTGTATAGCAGAAATGCTGCTAAGTGAGCCCCTCTGGCAAACCAGAAACTCCCTCTTAATAAAATGAGAAACATTATATAAAGCTGTTTTGCCTATAACTGCAGGTTTCCACACCACCAAGGCAGGCATTGTTTCCCAAAATTGTTTTGCCTTTTTTTTTTTTTTTTTTACAGAGTTAATTAGAATAAACAGGTTTTCCATTTTCCCTCACCTCTTTTGTGCCCACAAGCACTTTAGTGAATTCTTAGCTGGATTTTATCAATTAGTTGCTCAATCAAATTTGTATTAGAGACGCAAGCATTGAAGATGTGGTTGAAGTACAAGGTTATTTAGTCTCCACACATTCGGTGACAGCTAGAAAACAAAGTCCGTCTGTCAGCAGCCAGCAACTCGGTGAAGTGATTAAAGTGATTAAAAAGGGTCAAAGAAACCATAAAGAACATTTGTAATTGTATTCACAATAAAGTCATCTTTACCACAGCACTCATCAGTGCATCCTTGACTGCTCTATATGCAGGAGTACTAATGAGCACAGGAAGAAAGCACAGGACTTCGAGCCAAAATCTGAAGAGGTGGATGAGTTACATAGAAAATATTGTGGTAAATGAGTCACATTTTGAAGGAGGCAACTACACTTAGGGCATCAAGTCTACACTGTCTTAAGTCTCTCCTAATTTGTTAAACTCTAGGTTGTATCCCCAGTCGTTCTCTTGGGGCTGAGAGCAACAAACATCTGTGTGAGTCATTTCTGAATGATGGAGGCACTACAAATATTGGAAGCAATTCCAGTTGGAGTTACAGGAAGATTTGTGAGACCAAGCTGCTGTGCGCACCTGAGCTTCCCCAGTTCAGATGTGCCCCCTACCCTCAAGTATCAGCCCCTCCTCTTCTTAAAAAAAGCCCTCCCTGCTTCTTAAAATAACTCAACAGATGCCCCTTCTCCAAGGAGCAGATTTCCTCATCATACCCACAAAACCTCCCTGCACACACCATAGCAGCTTCCTGAGCCTACTTTGGCTCATTGAATAACAGAGGAGATGGAAAGAAGAGTGATCAGAGCCCCATCATGAACAGATCCTGTCACAGGGTGGCCGTGCCATCTGTCTTGGGTCCACAGTGGGCACCAACCACTTCAGGGTATTTGCTTTCCCTCTATAGCATTTCCTAAATGTAAATCTAAACCTGTGGGGCTACATTGCTCTTTGCTGCCAAAGAGACTCACCACTGCTGAAGGCAAAAGTGGGTGCCAGAGCACCAGTGAAGATGCCAGAGGGAGCCAATACAGCTTAATAAGATCCAAACCCACACCTCCTCAAACACTGGGAGAGTAGGAAGTAATATTCATACCATTGCAGTTGTAACGTAGGAGGGACAGCAAGCAGGACATCAAGCCTGTTGCATTAGCAGCTCACACAGCAGAGGGCCTGAATGAATGGTTGTCTCTGTATTATTGTGCAAACACTGCTCAGTATCATTAAAAGGATGCCATATTTGCAGATACCAGCTGCACACAGTGGCACAGCTCTCCAAGGGCTCTGCACCAGCTGATTTGCTCAGCTCCACCGAGAAAGAGAAATATTTGCCTTCATCAGTTGACAAAATGAACATGTCAGAACCCTCAAACCTCCAGGTTCATCACCCATCATCTAGTTCAGATATCTGAATGTGAAACGCTGTTTAAAAAAAATATGCTCAACATCAGAGAGTAATACTCATGATCATGACTTCGCGGCACTTATCTTGTGCAAAACACCACCACACAGAAAAACAAATTCTATCTAAAAGGACAAGCAAATCTTTAAAAGGAAATTTGAAAAATCTGTAGGGTCATTTTTCCAAAATTTAAAGCAACAGTTGGCATAAAAACTGAGAACAAACAAAATAAATTTGTTGTAAATTTTAGCAAAATTTGAGGTGTCTTTACAAGCATCTTTCTAAACTCCCAAGAAGTCATCAGTACCCAGATGCACACAAAAAAGGCCAAGAAGGTATCTTGCTTAAAATGAGGTATGGAATTAGCAACAAAACCAGAAAAGAAACTAGAAGGTATAAAACACACATAGGAAAAAAGAGAGTGTGTGGATGTACAAGACTGAAGAAAAGTAAGTGAATGCCAATGCATAAAAGATAATGGTGGCAGGAGAAGATACAGGAGATCTGCAAGAGGGGAGCAGGAAAACTGTAAAAGGTGATGTAAAGTACACAGAGATGCTTAAATGGGTTTTGTTCTGTTCTGTATTCAGAAAGAAGCAGGAGGAGGATGCATTCAGTTCATGCAAAGTTGTGGATGGAATAGAAAGTTTGCCATATGCGATAAGGAAGGATATTAAGCAACATCTGCTAAAATTAAACAATGTTCAAATCGGCAGCCTGGATAACACATACCCCTGAGTGTTAAAAGGACACGCCGAGCAGCTTCCCTGAATTGCTAATACTAATTTTTAAAAAAACCTTTGAAAACTGGGGAAATTCCAATGAAATAAAGGACTGCCAAAGGAGATAAAATATTTAAATAAAGATAAAAGAGATGGGCCACAGACCTCTAGAATAGTTATTTAGCATTCAGTAAAAGGAGTGATTAATTTGGAATTTCATCAACAAAGAATTAGAGGCTAAAAATCTAATTAATGTCAATCAGTTAGTTTAATGGAAGGTTGGTCTTGTAAAACAATCCTATTGTCTTTTTGTGAAGAGATAACAGGTCTGGTTGACAAAGGCAATTGTACGCTATAGTGCACTTGATTTCTCCATGGCATTTGACTTAGTACAACATGACATCTCAATTAAAATATGATGATGTGGAATTAACAGAGTGTACTTCAGTTGGATTCAATTGCAGCATACTCACAGGTCTCAACATGTTCTTGATACCAACAACTCCTCTTTTAGTGGAGCCGGAAGGGATTCATACTTCATCTGAAGTTATTTATATCAAAAATATAAGATCTCCTGTGGTAACAGTAGTAGATGAGACAGGATCTCAAAGGTTAGGGAATAAAACGTGGTGTCTGAGAAGCTGAGTTGCTATCTACAAGGAGAATATAACGGAATTAATTTAATAGAACTAAATGCATGGCAACACAAGGGCAATTAAGAATGGAGTTTTTATGTGCCTAATTGTGGCACATAATTTTATGTGCCTTCAGGATTGTACCTGACTTGCCTACTTAAGGAATTTAGGTTAGATGCTTGTCAAAGTTTTTAAAATAAGAGCCTATGTTTCCTGCAGAATTATGGAAAAAGAAATAGGTACTTCCAGAGTTGGACGCCCAAAGGCTATCAGTTGGTCACTGAGAACGGGGAGAAGAGTGTTGGTGGAAGTGAGAGAAAAAAGAGAAGTTGAAGAAAAAAGAAGAATGAGAACTTCAGAACAAACTCCTGAAAGACCTCTGTGAAAAGCACCTATGACATTCTTGGGGTGGGGGGAGGGAGAGGGCAGAAATCAAATAAAGGTTAAGCGAGTAGAAATAATCTCACTTTTTAAATATTATTTGTGAGACCTCTGACAGAATACCATCTTAATGTCCAAAGTTTAAGAAACATGTGGAAATACTGGAAAACATTCAAAGGAGGGCCACAAAAATGACTCAAGCCTAGAAAACATGATTTATGAAGTGAGACTTAAGAATTGCAACATACTCAGATCATCAAAGAGAATGTTATAGGCTGACTTCATCACCACGCACAGGTATTTTCACACATAAAAGCTATCTGATAACAGGATCGAAATAGTTAATCATGCAGACAATGGCATAACTAACTTCCAGTCACTGGATCTCATTAGCAAGTTAAACCTTGAAAGAAGCTTTTGATTACTTTCACAGCTGGGAAAATCAAATTGAAATATTTTACCAGGGGACTCTGCATTGCTTGAAGTCCTTAAAAGAAAATTATGCTATCCTTCTAGAATATATTTCTCCTCCTCTTTTTCATTTTTTTCCCACAGATTCTTGGAGAAATTCTCTGCAGTTAATATGCTTTGTTGGACTGGACAGGAAATATGATGCTTTGACTTTCAGGGACAGAAAGACTATAAATGTAAACAAAACTCCAAAACCTCTGTTTGCTCATCCCTCTGCCTTCACAGGAAAAGAGTGTTTCTTGCCTTCCTCCCAAAAGAGTTAGGATGACTTCTGTTCTCCATTAAGAGAAATCTCTTTCTCGACATCTCATATTTTAGGGCTTTCAAAATCACCCGCTGAGGTCAGAAACAACACCTTCTCCCTCCCATGCAGCTCTCTAGACTTACTCCAAGGGCAGAAAAGGAAAAAACGCTATTTGGCTTCTTCTGCAGCATTAGAGATTAAGCACAAGCAAAAGATAAAACTTAAAAAAATGGTTCTATGAACTCTTTCCTTCCTTATTTACTCATGTAATCTTACCTAATAAATTCCTCGTCATTCCAAGTGTATCAAGTATTGGAGGTTTCATGATCTCTTCTGCAATCTGGCACAAATAATTTAGTCTCCAGAAGACAAAATTCTGTAGTCTTAAACAAAGAACTACACGGTTATGACAAAAATTGATCTTTTTCTATGGCTTTCTCTAAAGAAAATAAAAACTAAATCCTCTAGTGGTTCCTTTCAGCCTGAAACCCTGTTTAGTACAGCTCATATCTTCATAGCAAATCTGGTGGTTCCAGGGGGTTTGTGCCAAGCTTCAGCACATCAAAATATAACATGAAAGATAGGTAACGTTTTCTGAGTGGCTCTGGTAGAGACTATAAAAATTATAAACAGAGAACAGTGCCCCAGAAGAAAGAATTGCACAAAAGTGAGCACTTTGCATGGGATTTGAGACATGCAGTATTTGGGTACCACCTAAGCTGTCAGTGATGGGAGCTGGGTACCCAGCCCAGGGTATCACTCGCCAGAACTATATTGACCTCAAAGCCTTGGTGTTTCCTAAATGCACAAAACTGACCTTTTTGATCCTCTGTAGATGCCTAGAGAAAGCTCCCTGGATAGCCTCTGAGCACACCATGTACAAACTTTATAGCAGAGCCAAACCCAGGATTTAGGCCTGAACTAAAGGATTAGCCATCTAATCTATCTCCCAGAATTCATGGCAAAAAATAGACTACATTTTGGTCTCATCCGATGAGTCTTCATTACTCAGGGCTGAGCACAATCCTGTGATACATCTCTTAACTTAGCACAGTTTTTGCAGGCTACTTAGCAACCCTCAGTGTCTATAAAAGTGGTTAAAAACAAAACCAAAAAAAACCCCCACAAAACAACAACAAAAAAACCCAAACACAAAAACCTCAAAGAAAACTCCAAGCAAAGAAAATACTAGTCATCACATACAAAGAAATCTTTCAAAAGAAACAACAAAGAAAATGTGTGCCTTGTTTTTAAGAATAATAAACCATCGTTACTAGCGAAGACCAGAAACAGGTAGTTAATGCCTTCATTTCGTGCTTTCCTGAACCATCTGCCTACTCAACAGGATGCTAATGCTCCAAGTTACAGGGAGATACTCTTCATTGCATTTGTACTTGAAAATTAAATAGCATCTGTTATTGAAGGTCTTCATTATGGCTGGACCTCCCCAAGTCTTAGTCATAGTCCCTGTCATCTGCCCACAATATCATATCACCCATCTGGCAATATTTTCACCGCGCCACCAAGATGTGCCTAATACACTCTGAATTGTGAAGTTACCCCAGTGTTTCAAACACTGACAAAGTTTCAAAGAAAGGAGCTCGTCTATTGCTAAGTACTCACTCCTGAAAACCAGATCACCTCATCTCAAACTCCTTTTTTAAAAAAAAAGACATCACAAGGCATAAGGATCCCCAAGAACCTTCTAGACCCTGTCTGGGCTGCAAGGCCCTGCTCCATGTGTCCCCAAGGAACACTGTGTCGCAAAGAAAACACTCCCAGCTCTTAAACCTGCCAAAATTGTTGCACTAGAGTTTAAGTGAAGTTTGCATGTGGGGTTCTTCATATACACCGGAAAATGTATTATTTTTTTTTAACTCTCAACTAAATAGTTTCCTTAGGTTCAAAAAAGCACCAGAATGATTTTATCTTTATCACAGTTATAAAATACAACACAGCTGCCATGGCCATTCTTCTCTCTGTAAATGTTTTGGATACTCCCCACACACTGTTTCTTGCAGTTGGTAAATGTTTGTACGCCAGGAAAAGACACTTGACTTCCTTATCTGTTTTGTCACCGAGACACCAAAAAGCATAAGGTTTCTTGCAAAAAACACTTTGCCTTGATCTAGTCCTATTTAACAAAAAAAAATGGGGTGGAAAAAGGCAGGGACAGAGCATGAACTCAGGCAGCAAAACCTTCCAAAAGCAAATAAAGCTGTCTGTGTTGTTACTGGGAAGTGTCTCTGTAGCTGCCGGCCAAATGTTGGTGCAAGAAAAGATTATTTTTAATATCAGAACTGTCTCTAAGAGAATGCATATTCCCATGATCAAATCTAACGCAACACCATCAGGATTTGGCTCTAGACAACATCCATGACATTTTATAATACTTATCAGCACCAGAGTTAAGTGCTGCTGACAGGGTCTGTGGAACGCGAGCTGGGCAGTCAAGTTACACTGGAAACTTTTTGGCTCCCAGGGTCTGTTTCTGCTGAGATCTATGTCCATCTCCAAGATCAGCAGGACGTCATCTGCAATGGCTCTAATGCTCTCCTGCCACAAACTGACAGCCTTCTCTCACTGGGGGGGGCAGGTGGAGGGAATAAAGCAAGCAGCTAAATCACACAGACACTTTAAAAACAATAAAAGTTGCTGCACAAACCATACATCCTTACACTTAGCAGCAACACATGGTGGGAATTTGCAGCTCCCATATGCTGCAGATTTTTTAAGTCCTATTTAACTTAAAAAAACAACAACAAAAAACACCCCAGAACACCCCAGATGTTTTTGAAAAGTCCAAGATTGTTTCCCATTTCACTGCATATATTATTTCATCATCCTGATGTTTTAGAATACATTTCCTATTACCTCTTCTGATCAGCAGTTTTTTCTAGATTAGATCAGTGAGCTAGAAAACTGACTGTGGGCTCAGAGCCTTTAACACCTCTGCAAGTTTTCCAGTTTGGCTTTCTCCCATGATTGGCCACCATCCAAAAACCCAACTTCTAGCCCAGGGCTGCCCTCCCACCCCCAGTTTCCATTCCTCAGTTCTGATTCTGTCCCATGTCAGGCCAAGCTAGAGGAGTACAGCATCCCCAGGCACGTCTTACAGGCAGGGGGAATTCATGTCATTGTGGCACCAGGCAGCATGCCCCGAATTATTGCCGCTCTATGACATCTAATGACACAATGTGAATGACATCATACCCTTGAGAAGGATTACATTTTCACCGATTCCTTTGTCTGTTTGTTTGAAAGGCCAAACTAAAAAAAAAAAAAAAAAAAAAAAAAATATAAAGTCAAGTCTTAAGTTAAATATTCAAAAGGGATTCTGTGGTTTCTTTAAAGTTTAATTTAATTTTGCCATTTTCCTAAAGGAAGTATATTCATTTCAGACTGTTCTGGCAGGACAGATAATTCACTCCAACACCTATGAGAGAACAAAAGACTGAGTCTCAGGAATTAATTCAAAGAGCACCAGAGTCACTGCATTAAAGGTGAATGAACTCTTACTTTCACAGGACGAATGCGCCACCAATTCCACCAGAATGCCCTGGTTTATTAATTCTCACAGGGCATGACTGAGAGCATCCCACTTCCTCCCCTGGCTGGGTCAGCTCTGTCACACCTGCAGAGCAGCTCACAGAAGGAGGAGGTTCCCAATCAAAACATCCTGCTATGCTAAACAGCACTGACCCTTCCATCTTCAGCTCCTACAGAGGGAGATGCGAGAGATGATGGCCAGCCTTCTCCATAACCAGCTATGTATTTTTTGCCAGTGACATTACATAAGTAAGATAATATAACCCTTCTGGTTTTACCATGTGCCCGACTCCAACCCATGCATTAGACAGTCATTCTGTCAGAAGAGAGAAAAACAAATGTATTAGCAATTGTTAATGATTAGTGCAATCTACTTGTCTATTTCCTACTATTAAGAGATCAAACAGAAACCTCAGCCTGGATACATTACAGTCTCATTAAGCCTTAAAGCCAGAATGGAACAAACCACTGCTCAGAAATTCATTTAATCCTGAAATTCAAAGCAGTCAGTCAGCACGGGATGGGAAGGACAAGCTAATAACAGGCCTTCCTAGTTAGTAAATTGTGGACAAATGTGTTTACAGGGCAGAGCTCAGTTTATAAAACCTAGACTCAAGTAAACCAACTGATGCTCAATACTAGAAAAAGTGGGTTTTTTTTTTCCTTTTACGGCATGGTACACACATTTGCTGATGTATACAAGCAAACTAAAATGTGTTATTATAATATTAGAATACATAAGGCCACTGTCTCCCCAAGTCCTCTACCGCTTATAAACCAAGCAAAAAAATAAGATGGCAATTAGGAAAGAATGCAAACTGAGCAAGTAATTGCAGATACTCATTTACTATAAATGACATAGACCAGTATGAAACTGCACAAGATAAGAGGACCTAGAAAGATACCTCCGATAGTCTACTCCCATTTGGATTTTGTTAAGCAGATTGTATAAAATCTAATATTAAGTTCATTAGTATAAGAACACATAGACAGTTTTGCAAGCTTAGACCAGTCTTAGAAGGAGAGCTGCTTAGCACCCACGACAAACGTAAAAACATAGCTAATATTTCCACAACAAGCATTACTTTTTAAAATAAAAAGAGCCAAAAGTTACAAGCATTTATAAAGTGCTGCTGGTGAATTGATGTTATTCCATTCCACCTCCTCCCTTTCAGCATTTGGAAGTAAGAATATTCAAGTGCCACTGCATGAGATCAGTAACAGACTATAAGAAGTTAAAATCTTCTGAGGCTTAATTTCTAATAAATAACATATGATGTATTAATACATGATGTTCTACTACACACTTAAGTACAAACATTGCAAATTGTCCTTAAAAACTTATTATGGTAAACTTCATTTTTGTTCTATGAAGAGAAAAAACATATATATCATGTATACATATGAAGTCTATTTTAAAATAACATTGGCTGCTAAATAATATGTATTTTAAATGACATATTCTATTCTGATCTGAATTTTTCAAATGGAATGATCTATCTTTATAAACACAGACTTAAGCATACAACAGATTACACTGCATATGGGAATGCATCTAAAAATACTGTTCTTTATATTCATGCTGAATTCTGGATCTGGGATTGCGAGCCTAATGTACATGCAACTCACCAGCCATCACAGGGAAATCCTGAACCTATAACATCACACCTGTCAGGTGAAGGAAGGAAAAAGATTTCACTCCAAATCCACTTGAGCAAAATCCTACCCATGTGATAATTAACAAATTTTACAGGGAATCCAACAGAATAAATCCAATTGCTTGCTCCTAATCTAGGGAGTTTTTGCATGTTTAAATATACGTGCAGTTGTGAATTCATACTTGTATTCTAAAAAAACACAATTTTACCTCTAGCACTCAGTAATTGCAGATGTTACACAGCTTCAGTTGCATTCTTACAGTTCGCATAGATATTACTTTTCCAACTTTAGAGCTGTTTGAGAATAGACAGCTTAAACTCACTGTGGTATTTGGTTTGCTCCTAATTGCCCTGTATTGATTACCCAAAAAAAAACCCTCAGGTTTTTGTGTTTTGTTTGTTGTTTCTTTTTCCTTCTGATGCAACACATGGATCTTGAATCGTGTTTCAATCAGTCACTTGCTTCCTATAGCGTGAACCAAACAACAACTCGGGGGAACTCCCTGGGCAGGACCCGTTACGAGGCCAGAGCTATTTGAGGTCAGGAGGGAGGATGGTGGCCAGTGAACCAACCTGGAGCATGAACTGTAGCTGGATTCCGAATGTCTGCCCTCAGTCCCCCTGCATAAGAGCCCGTTGGAATAGGAAATACCTACCTACAGTGTAACTCAACATAGCTTGGCTGCACCAGGTGTGGGGCAGTATGGAGAGAGACAGGAATCCCATCTTGGGAACAGGCAAGACACAGGTCTAGCTACAGGAATTATCTTCTGCTTAATACTGTGAAATCTTCTGACAAATCTGAGTATCATCATGAGACTTCAGATTTGTTTCTTTTCCTTTAAATGACCTCTTTGCTTTCAGGGAGATACATATTCACCAAAAAATCCCAACTTTTTTTCCCCCCCTCTCTTTTTAAAGTATTCTGTTCTTTGTGAAAGCAGAAAAAAACCTTCAAAATACTGGTTCTAAAAGCAAAAGCACCAGAAGGCAAGCAAAAAAGAATTCAAAATTTATGAACTCAAGTTAATTTCTGACTTCTGAATGCATCAGATCGACAACAGTGCTGAGAGTCCTGTATGACCCCAAAGATTTACATCATGTTGCATCCTTGTATACAAACTTAATTAAAAAAGATATATTTCCCTAGTAATTCAGGAAAGGTTTCAGTCACTTATTTCCAATGCCACTTGAATTATTATTCTTCACTCTTGAAATCTGTGTCTCAATCTAATTCACATGTCAACTCAAACGACTGGTCTTTCTAAATAGACCAGAATTTCACTAACAGTGATGAGAATCCTGTATTGCATATGATCAAGCCCTCTTGCATATTTACGATGTTAAAGTTACATCAGTAGAAGTGGAATCTGAGGTTTCAGTGAAAACTAATGCAATATGCACCGCTCTACCTCAAAGAAAATTTGCATTATGACCTGATGTTGCTTGGTGTCTACCTGCTGTTCTGGTATCTCATGAGGGAATGGGAAGCACTCACCAAAATTTGCTATTTAATGAGCAGAGAAGGCAGGTTCCCAGTGATGATTAATATCCAAATTTTCATTACATTCAAGTGCATCATTAAATTTAGGGATTTGCTCTGATTCTCTAGAGAGAGAAGATCCAAAAGCAAAGTCTGAATCTAGATTTGCTCCATTTCTTTCCTTAAATCCCACCTCTGGGAAATATTACCAAGGAAAGTACAAATAGACTGCGAGCTACCAGGAAAGTCAGCAAAGGAAGAAATGCCTATATTAAGACACATCCTCCAGCTGTAAATTAATCAGATCAACACACATATATTTAGCTAAGCAAGATGTCTATGCGATATTATAATAAAAATGTTATAATCAAATGAAAAAAAAACAAACTCAGTAGTGGAATTGTGGATTACAAAGTTCTTTAAAGGGATAAGAGGAAAGAAATGGAGAATAGTGCAAACGTAGACTTGAAATGAAAAATCCACAGAGAATCACGCATGGACACACACGAAAAAATTGTGCAGGCCTTCCACATGCCTTCTTTAGTTTTAAAGGCAGTTTAGTTAATAGCAAGAGATTTTATATTTTCCAGGGAGGCTTTAAAAGTAATTATTGTCCATATGTTCTTTGTCCATAAGTCTTAAGCGGCAGCCAGCAGAATTTCATTTTCTTCCCCTATTTCAGCAATAAATTTCCTTAAAAAAACTCTCGTGCCCTGACAGCAAAGCAGTATTCATAAATACAAAAAGAAAAAGAAAGAAAAAAAGAGAGAGAGAGAAGAAAAGAAAATTTCCCCAGTTGACGCATTTCCACAAAATAAGCCTAAGGAACAGAAGAACTGCTGAAAGCAAGGCAAAACCCCAGAATTTTTAAAGGTTCTCAAATCTGACAACAGAGGAGGTAGATCTCTGTGCTCAACCTCACATTCTGAATGGGCCATCAGTCCTTAAACACTACTTCTTTAAGGACCCAATATCAAGTCCATGGCTTTTAGCAGTAAGAAAGGATGTTCACAAACCACATTTGTATCCAGGGTTAATTTTTTTGTTTTGGATAGATCACTACTTAGAAAGAACAAGTGTAATGGGAACTTTTAGTTCATCTAAAAAACATGTTCAAACCAGAAACTTTATACACTTTCTTGTTCCTCTATTAATTTTTCAATAGTACATAAGTAAAATGCCAAGGGATATTTATATTTCTGTGCTATCTCTCCTCAAAGATCCACTAAATAGGCTTTTCACCTCTTACTGTAAGAACTCTGTGGAAGAAGAATTTTGCACTTGGTCCTTTAAAGGACATAAAGCCAGAATATATCAAGTTCTGAATACACAGCAAGTTAATCTATGGTGCATAAAGGTTTACCACTCCCTACAGCAAAATAACATTTTTCTTTCCATACAGTGCTGTGTAGCCAAACAAAGGGTGAGAAATATTTCATTTTGCTTATGACTTGCAATGCTGAGTTCCTGGGTCACTCGTGACCGGCAGCGCTGTGTACCTGGGTTACTGCAGACCTTGGGACAATAGCTACTGCTGGAAAAAACAGCACTGAAAGAAAGACATAGAAATAGTCTCCCCTGCTGCAGCAGGAAAGAGGAAACAGATGACCCCCTTGGGGTTTCTTTCAGTGTGGGAACATCCTGCAGCTTTAAAACATTTATTTGAAAAATTAGTATTACTTTGCAGATTAGACTCAAATGAAAGTTAGTAGATGGCAGCACGCCAGAGCACTCAGCTGAGCACTCCTGTCAACGTGGGGATCCCTCCAACAACCAAGAAAAATCTTCAACTATATTAAGAATCATAAGACAAACAGCTTACACCCTCCGCCCTGCCCCGAGATGTCACTTCTACATCCTGGAAATTCTCAGTATGTATAGAAACACAGACACTCCCTTACACCACTCCCAGGCAAATTCTTAGATAATGGAAATGAAAGTAAAACTCATCAGAGCCAATTGAGGCAAACTCCCGTCTTCACTCATACAGCCCATCGTCTACCTCTAGTTCCCTATAATGTCTTATTTGAGTTGGTGGGCAATGCTGCGAGGGCAGGTGGGCTTTCTAATACCTGCAAATGTTGTCTGTGTGCAAAGGCCCACAAGTAAGAATGAGAAAACCAAATTATTTTTCCTAGATGCCATCAGTGTTTATTTCTATCCAGGTATTCCTGAGCCACAAGCATCAGTTTTCAACAAGGTGTAGCCATTGAAACCATCTAATTTGGCACCAATGCAACATAAGCATAAATGTCTTCTCACAGATTGTGAGTAACGTTAAATAATCCAGCAAAGCCAAGGAAAGTAATATGAATGGCTTGGAGAATTTAATTAGATTCACAAAACTACCAACACAATTAGTACTTGTTGGCAATCACACACTAGATGTTAGTGGTTGAACAAGCAACAGCAACAGAGGCCGCACCCTCCCTCTGCTAGAGGTGGTCCTTCCAAGCAGCGTTGAGCTGAGAAATGGTTCCCACCACAGCCTTTGCTGAAGCAGTTCTGCAGATAAAAGGTGGCCTTTACTTTCCAACACTATGATTCTCTCATATTTCAAACCCACTAGGTGTTTCTTAAGTATTTCTCCTTTAGATACTGTAAGGTATTTCAGAAACAGGGCAAGAAGGAGTTCTCAGCTATTATCTATCTTCAAAATAACATTACGGGATAAATATATATTATACATAAGAAATCCTGGAATGTCTCATGAGTAAGCAAGACCGATTTCCACTTCCATATTATTTCCCTTATCACTTCATATATACATTTCTACTGCTTATATGGACAAACTGAAACCAGTCTGTCTCCACCTAACATGTGTTGGACAAATATTGCCATTGGCCCTTCCAAAAAAAAGTCTTCCAAAAATCCAGTTTCATGCAAAGTCAAATGTCTGGCACCAAGTCCTGCAATTCTTGTTTGGAGCAGTGTTGTAAGCAAGGAAGGTGGAAGGATGCAAACATGCAAGGGTTCTTACTTATAGGAGTAAACCTCAGTGACCTGATCCCTTCTCACAAGCCCTTTATAAGGTACCTTTATTATAAGGAAAAGAAACAGTGCCAAAATAAGAACATGTTAAAACTTGTGCATATGTATAAGCTAAATACCCAGCCCCGCAGATACATCAGCAATAATCCCTCACCTCAGTTTGCACAGCTGCTGATGGTGAAATTGCCCAATGCAAAGATCTCAGGAGGCTGCACTGCATAGTATCCAAAAGTCACTTCCAGCCAACATGCCTGTGATTCTGTGATCTTGCTTCTACAGCTCACTTACCCCTTCCCATGAGCTTTAAGCTGCGGTTAATGAACTCTCAGAGACTAGACCACACACAAACAAATCTGTTTCCACTACCTAAAAGGGAATTTGTGTTCATCCGATGTCAAGATACTTCTTGCACGACCTCTGCACTGTCATCTCTTCTTAAACCACCATCACTGGGCCAGGGGCAGCTTGTAGATGTCCTTAGAGATGCCTTTAAGCCCAGCTTCATCCCGGCACCTGCTGCCTCCATTGCACTCTGTAGCACATGGACATGGAAGTCTCTCATCTGGTAGGAGGTCCAGGTCCCCAGAATCCCCAAGCTAAAGATACAATAACAATAGCTTCAAACATACTTCTTCCAAAGAGAGACAGTAATAAGAAATTCCAACATTGTGCAGTCAGTACTGGCACTGAACAGAGGAAGAAATTCTGCAGTTTGAGGACATTGGGGAAAGCTCCTTTCCTTCCCTATCACCTCTCTATCTGTATCAGCTCCACAACTCAGCCATGAAACGCATCCTGTAGTGACTTCTCATTCTGAGAGCCAAGGCTTCATTGTAGTCACCATTTCCGAAGGTAGGAATCCTGTCCCTGTCCTGCTCAGCCAAGACATCACCAGAAATCATACAAGTCAACAACTCCCTCCTCAATCCTGATTTGGGGTCGATCCTCCCCTTCAGAAGAGTTCATAAAAAGCACCCAGTACATGAAATATGGTTGGTGTAAGAAATATGGTTCTTCTTTAGTAGATGAAACATGGTTAGCCTCTTTTAGACATCACCAGAACTCTATATCCTCACTTGAAATAAAGCCGAGAAAAAGAAAAAACCCAAAACTCTTTGGTTCTATCACTGCCGTACAAAGGACCCGCTAGAGAGATATGGGTCATTTGTTCAAATAATCTACAGCTTGAAGGATGGCTTAAGAGTTCAGAAGCCTGGGGGGTATCACCAGAATGAATTTTACTTTCCAGGAAAGACATCAAACCCAGACATTTTTGTGGCAGACATACCAGCATATCCTTTCAGATCCCTCTGAGTACATTTTCTCCTCTTTGGATTTGAAATGTTGGAGCAATAAAACAAGCTCTCATTTTTTAATTAAGTTTCCTGTAGGCAAGGTTGAAGAAGAAATATTAGTGAGTGCCTCTGAAGTGGGAGCTAGCACAAAGCCCCACTAATAGGTCCGTTGACCCAACATTCACAGGATTTATCATTGCTAAACTACCTTCCACCAATCCAGGCAGCAACAAATAACAGGTTTTGAAGTTCTTAGTAGTTGTATGTTATCAGGGAATATACAATCAACTGCTGTATGAAAAAGTTGACTGTTATTACTGTTATTACATAAAGTGCATTTATGCATTCTACGCTCTTGCTTGCAGTACCAGAGCACATACTGCATATTCTAATAGGACAAAATGCAAATACTGGGCAGCTGCTGCTGATTATTCACACTGTTTGGGCTGATTTTTTTTAAAGATAGAAATGGTCTCTTAAACAAAGGTGTGCTGAGAGAAAATATTTGTCATGAAGGCAAAACTATCTCCTTACAAAGAGAAGTTCAAATGGGGTAAAAGGATCTATATTAGACAACCACCTGTAGGAGACTTTATGAGAAATGCAATTCCTTTTGATACTTGATATATATTCTTGCCAGTCACAGTTTACAAACTGGCAAAGATTGGACACAGGAACTTACCTAAGGATAATCAGCTCTTAAGGAATTAATAGTCAATCAGGTTTACACCAATTCCTTCCCGTATCCTGTTGCTTTTAGAAGAACAGGTAATTTATTATCTCAGGTAATACACTGAAAACCAAGCATTAGATAATACTAACCACATTGTCTGCAACTCTGGAAAAGGAGGAACGTGAAGCAAAGCAGAAGGTTTATTTTCAATTTATACCTATCAAAATAACTTGTTAATTTGCTCCTTACTTACAGTTAGCTACAGTTTGGCCAATACATCAAACATTTTCCAAAACACTAAAGCACCTGTACTAGGCTTTTTTTTTCCCTCTAGGAAAAAAAAATTTACATTAATTTTGTCCTGAATTGTGTGGTTAATATATGTTGCCTGCACTTGAACCCTGCTGGATTTCCACTGTTTTCAAATCAATGGATTCAGTAAAGATGAAGCCACATTGTTTTTCCATCAAAAGTCACTATGATATCCAGATGCAAAACCATGACCATAGTACAGAGACATCAGAAGATTATGATATTAATTGCTCTTATATCACTGTGGTTTTCTTTTCATTGAAACGTGGAGCTGAGAAATTCATGTTTCTTTCTATCTCTATGGAGTTACCTATACATACTTACATAAAAAAAACAAAATTTGAATAAAGGGATAGATTGATATCAAGATAATCCCTGGAAATAAGGAAAAGGTACTGCTTATAGAAGCTTCACCTTTTTTTGCTTTGAATTTAGATTCAAACAACAGCAGTGAAACTACATCTCTATAATATTATGCTGAAGATCCAAATGCTAAAATTCAGGAACGTACTTGCAATATACACATATAAATTTTAAAATATGTAAATATGTACCTTTTAATGACTGAACTCCAAAGTTACAGATCATGACTTCATTAATATACTATTTTAGTGAAGTCAACCTGCCAATAAAACTTTCCAGCTGGTAGAGCTCACCTCTACCCTGTTAAGGTTTCTAGTTTGTTCCAGGAAAGCAATGTGCACCTCCATTATTCAGGCACAGAAGAAATCCCTTTGCCCTGAAGGTTATCAGCGTGCCACTCAGACTGCTTTATGTACTAAAGTCTGAAAAGGAAAATGCATTTCCTAAGTTCCTCCTCTAAGCACATTTCAAATGATTAACTGTAGCAATAGTAAGTGAATATTCAGTGACAACCAGTTTAAAAATGAGAACTTCCTCTGCTCTGTACAGAACAGAAAATATTTAATAGAAGTACTTAGGTAATACATTTTTTCAGGTAGGCAGAATATTTTCATTAGCAATTAAGTAATTTCACACCCTAAGGATAACAATGAGATTATCAAACACATTGTCAAAAACTAAACACACAGAGTTTGTAAAGAAACATAATTGATATAATTGCTTTACACACGGTTGAAGTTTAAAACAAACCATACCTTCTCCAAGTAAAGACGTGTATTTTACCATATTTTCAGTAGTACAGATACACTGACATACACATCAGTCAAGTTACATTCCACAGTAATGTCTTATGCAATTAATCAAACAATATGTAATTATATCCCTTCCATGAAAATATAAGAGATTATTTAAATCATCAAAGGGAAGGCTGTAATTTTTAATATCTTGTTGATTAAATTAACTTTTTCAGTAAGGGTCAAAGTGTATATTACACTTTCTATTTTCTTACTCATGTTTTTCCAGTATGTTCGTTCTCTTTGTTCTGAAATCAGTTCAGATACTTCTGATGACAATTTGCTCAACCAGCAGACGGAGATGGCACACTAAGCTGTTCCTTTCCACAGGAAAAGGACATCTCCCTACCCAGACAGCCAGGAATTTGTTGGGGAGGACTGTAATGTCCATTTCTTTTGGATACTACGTCTGAGAAGGAAAAATCTAGCAACTCACTGAAGTGCAGGAAGCAATGGCAGCAACATCCCTGTTGCTTCAAAAAGACTACAATTGTTGTTATCATCACCTACCTAGCAAGGCCTCCAAGTACACAATATACAGTCAGCAAATCTTTTCCTACTTCAGAAACGTCCTACATGGAACATGAGCATCATCTTAAAGATATTCAGAAAAGATTAATTTGATCTGCTACTGTTTTTCTCTCTCTGTTACTGAGTCGTTCTCCTGTCGTAACCCTCTCACCTTCTTTACTGTTTCTTGTGCAACAAGAAGTGAAGCTGAACTTCACCAATCCCACTTCCTCATTGTTCACATTGTATTTTTGTTTCCTCCTCTCCCCTAAATGTATCTTAGATAATCATCTCTGATTCCAAAACAGGAGAATTGTAAAGCTGGTGCCTTCTGACTCCTCCTTTCCCAATGGGACTCTTATGATCCAGATCCATCCCACTTAACATTCACCTTGCAGAAATCAGTAGACCGAGAAAGGCAACTGCCATGGTCAGGTCATTGCTCCTATCTTCCCAATCATCCTCTGGAGGCGTCTACTCATCCCCATTAGCTATATATGACCTCAGGCAACTATCTAACTAATTTAGGCATTTAAGTAAATAGGAATGTCTGGGGCTCACAGTCACTTGATGCATTTAGAAGAGAATTCTTCCTTTAAAAAAATAAGACTTACATGGAGATGAGAAAAGGGAAATGGAGTTAGTTACAGCTCTGTTTATTAAAGTTTCTTTATTTTCCTTGCTTTACTCTTTGTTTCTAGTAGCAATGCTAAATATTTTAGGTAGTTTCTGCTGGGCAGAACAAATGAATTCAAGCTCCTACTAATAAGTTTCCCAACTCCAAATTACTCTCTGACTGTAAGAAAAGTAGTAAAAAATGGTAATTTAAAATGTATAACTTCCTTAATATTGTGTACAGTCTTCACAAAAATACACAGGCAAACCTAAAAAAGCAGTTAAGTAACTGTGGTTCATTTGCCATACACAGTAAAGGCACTTCCAGAGAATGATTATTTCTGTTTAGCTCCAGCTGTCTGTAGTTTGTGGGGCTTTTCTGACACAGGCAAAGAGGAATTCAGCCAGAAATCTGAAACCTGTTACATTTAGGAACACATTTATGTGGAGTAACTAGGTGACAGATGACTTCATAGGAAGCTTCCAAACCTATTTAAAATTTGGGAAAACAGCTGGAAGGGTATTTTTACTTCCTGTGTAATTTGGGAAAAAAAAAAAAAGAGAGA